>NC_044037.1:194901856-195261856 GCF_901765095.1 Microcaecilia unicolor
CGGCAGAAACCGCATCGGGACTCCACAAACACGTCTCTTACAGGGGCGTCGAATTCTATTCTGAAACTGTCTCTGATCAGGTCCAAAACCCACTTATCTGAGGAAATGTTGGTCCACTCCTCGGCAAAGAGGGAAAGACGTCCTCCGATGACAGGACTCGAGGAGAGGGCCGCGCACCATCATTGAGAGGGTCGCCCCTGAACTCCAGGCCTTGAGCCAATGGCTGTGGAACGTTTGTCCGACCGAAAGGAGTTCCTCTGCTGAAAACGGGCACGAGAAGTAAACCCAGCAGAATGCCCCGGGCGGTACCTTCGAGCTTCATGGAGTGAGGTCTGTAAGAGGAGTGGACCGCCACACCCTTAGAGGAAGGCCGAGGCCTATCTTCGGGCAAGCGCTGGGGTTTAGCCTCACCCAGGCCCTTCACAATTTTCTCCAACTCCTCAACAAACAGGAGAAGGCCTTGAAAGGGCAACTTCACCAACCTCTGCTTAGAGGCCATGTCCGCCGCCCAATGCCGTAGCCAAAGAAGACGGCGAGCCGCCACTGCTACTGCCATGTGTTTAGCCGAAGCTCTGACAATATCATAAAGGGCGTCAGTAAGAAAGGACAAGGGCGACTCCATCCGCGGAGCCACATCTGAAAAGGGCTCCGCTCCATCGCCGGGCTGTTCCACTGCCTGTTGCAACCAAGCCAGGCAGGCTCTAGCAGCATAACAACTGCATGCAGACGCCCGAATAGTGAGACCTGCAATTTCAAATGACCGTTTAAGTGCTGATTCCAGTCTACGGTCTTGAATATCCTTCAGGGCAACACCTCCTTCAACAGGGAGGGTAGTTCTCTTTGTCACAGCTGTGACTAGGGCATCCACTTTAGGCATAGCAAAGCGAGCCATATGCTCCTCACTCAGAGGGTATAATTGCCCCATAGCCCTGGAAACTTTCAAAGGTCCCTCTGGGTCAGCCCATTGAGCCGAAATAAGCTCTTGGATGGAGTCATGCAAAGGAGAGGCTCGAGCAGGCTTTTTGGTACTAGCCACCTAGGCTTCACAGAGGAGGCTGTGCCACTGGCAGGGTCCTCAGAGAGAGCCTGCAGGGCATCAGAAATAAGTGCTGGCAGCTCATCACGGTGGAAAGTCCTCACCGCGGAGGGATCGTCCAGATCCTGAGTCACTTCTGCACCAGGCTCTGGCTCCTCAGACCATGAAGGCCTGCCAGAGTCCTCCGAATCCTCGCAGCCCGACCACGGGGGGGGGGGGGGGGGGGGGGGGAATGGAGGTGCAGCACTCTCTGAAGGGGAAAGAGCCCTTCTGCGCTTCATATTCTGTCAATTATCAGGGAATAACGCCTCAGAGGGCGTACCCAGGCTAGAATCCACCGGGGGGGGGGGGGGGGGCATTAGAAGAGGCCCCTGCAGGGCTTTGTGGGAGAGCTCTTAAGCATGTATGCTTTATGCATTAATAAGACAAAATCAGGGGAGAAAAACTCACCCTGGGCACCCAGATCTCTGCCGGGGCTAGTAGCTCTCATATCAGCCTCACTCCGAGGCCTCCCCCCTGGGTTCAGGACTCTCCGTCTCAGCAGAGGTCGCGCCATGTGGTAAATTCAAAATGGCGTCCGCTGCCAGCTCAGTGCGCGAAGAATCGTCGCTCACCATGCTCGGGCCGGCTCTAACGTCTGTACAGCACGATTTACAGAGCCCTGCTGCTAACTGCGCTTGCCACACTTTGAACAGCGCCTTACTGTCTCCGCAGCCATCGCCGAAAATGGCGGTAAAATTCAAAATGGCGGTTCGTGCCAAATCGCCCCGATCGTGGGCCCACCCCGGAGGAGTCAGAAAACTCTTACCTCACTGGACCGAGTATCACAGCTCCGGTCCCACAGAAAAAGGCAAGGAAAAACCTCTATTCCTTTTTTTTTTTTTTTTAACGCTGTGAGGAAAGCAGAGGTAAATAGAACTCCGGAGGCTCAGGTGAGTGGGAAAGGCAGGGAAAGGGCGAACCTATGTGCCTGCATCCACTGTTGGTGGGGAAGGACAGGGAAAGCTAAGCAATATGTCCACATCCACGGAGGTATGGGTAAGGCAGGGAAAGGGCGAACCTATGTGCCTTTAAAGTGAAGCTGCTATAGCCTCCAACACCCCTGCTAACAACTGGCAAAAGCACAGGAGCAACCTCCAGGCAGATTTTAGATGGAGCTCGAAGAAGCTGCAGCCACTCTGCTAGGGGAGATAGAGAATACTGAAGAGAGAAGTAGAGCAAGCTGGTATGAGGCACTGAAAAAAAGTGTGCTCTCTATCTCCCTCTGCTGGTTGATGGACACAACCCATCTGTAATGGCTGCATCTGCTTGATGACAAGGAAAATATTTTTTGAACCTGAACAATTGAGATCATTCCTTGATATGAAAAGAGACTAGACCTTAATTCAAATAAGAGTCCCGTAAATGAATTCAAAGGGAACCACTGTTTGATTTTGTTATATATTATTTCTTATTATACCAACTTCCTTTGGTTATATCCATCTTGAATCCATTTCTCTAGAGAACTATAAACCCAATTTGGAAAACACTTTCTATGTAGAATATTTCCTTAATTTTATGTATCTAAAATGGTGTATCTGTTCAATGTATCTTTGTATTAACTTTAAAATGGTAAATAAAAGAATTAAAAAAAGAAAAAAGTAGAGAGAAGGACGACAAAAATGATAAAGGGGATGGGATGACTTCCCTATGAGGAAAGGCTATGCAGCTAGGGTTCTTCAGCTTGGAGAAAGACGGCTGAGGGGAGATATGATATAGGTCTATAAAAAATGGAGTGGAATGGGTAGATGTGAATTGCTTGTTTACTCTTCCCAAACATACTAGGACTGGGGGGTGGGGGTGGACTGAAGCCCATGTAGCGGCTCTGCAGATATCTTCCAGAGAAACCAAACTGGAGTCTGCATAGGAGGAAGCCTGAGCTCGTAGAATGAGCACGAATTTGCACAGGAGCTTGCTTGCCCAATGCCACGTAGGCCGAAGTGATGGCCTCCTGCACCCAACCGCGCTATGGTGGCCTTGGAAGTCATAGGACCCTTCTTACTGCCTCCAAAAGGATGAAGAGATGGTCAGAAAGACTAAATTCATTCATCACCTCCAAATACCTGAGAAGAGCCCGTCTCACTTCGAGGCAGCGAAGAGCCCGGAATTGCTCGGGGTAATCTTTCCAGTGAAAAGTCGGCAAATGCAGAGACTGCCCCAAATGGAAACGAGAAACCACCTTGGGCAAAACGAAACTTTCCTAATCGATACCCCCACCTCCGTAAAACGCAGGAAGGGGTCTCTGCAAGAAAGAGCCTGCAACTCTGAAATTCTCCGAGCTGAAGTAATGGCTACTAGGAAAATCGCTTTCAAGGTAAGATCCTTAATCGTAATCTCCAATAAGGGTTTGAAAGGAGGACACTGAAGTGCTTTGAGAACTAGATTAAGGTTCCAGGGTGGCAGAACTGGCACGTGCGGAGGACGCGACTGATTTACACCCCTCAAAAAACGAACCACATCTGAGTGGGAGGCGATCAACGCCCCCTGAAGCCGGCCTCTAGAGCATGCCAGAGCTGCCACCTGCACCTTAAGAGAACTCAACGAGAGTGATTTCTGTACACCCTCCTGAAGAAACGCGAGGATAACCGATACCGAAGCCGCTGACAACCCCGAACTCGCACACCACGAATCGAAGGTACGCCACACCCTAGCATAAGCTATCGAGGTGTATCTTTTCTGAGCCTGAAGCATCATAGCGATAACCGCGTCCGGATACCCTTTCCTTCTCAACGCCCTTTCAAGGGCCAGGCCGTATGACCAAAGGGGGAGGGATCCTCCATCATGACTCGTCCCTGCAGCAAGAGACCATCCTGCGCCTGGAGCCGGAGCCGACGATCGAACAGGAGCGTGACCATATCCGTGTAGCAGGGATGTCTGGGCCAATCCAGGCCACCAGGATCACTCGACCGGAATGACTGGCAATGCGAGCCAGTAAGCTGCTCACCATAGGCCACGGGGGGAATGCATAGAGCAGGCCCCTGGGCCAAGGTTGTAAAAGAGCATTGATGCCTTCCAAGCCCAGCTGTCTTCCCCTACTGAAGAAACGGGGAACCTTCGCATTGAATGCGGTGGCCATTAAGTCCATCACAGGCATCCCCAACAGGCAGCTATCTGATCGAAGGCCAGAGGGGAGAGTGTCCACTCCCCCGGCTCCAACTGATAGTGACTGAGAAAGTCTGCTTGCACATTCTGTGACCCCGCTATATGAGCCGCCGTCAAGAGAGAGAGATGAGTCTGCCCAACAGCCGATCATGGCCGCCTTGCGCGCTAGTGGTGCACTCCTAGTGCCCCCCTGATGGTTCACGTAGGCGACCGCCGTCGCATTGTCTGAGAGAACTCGAACTGGGCAACCACGAAGAGACAAACTCCCGAAGGGCCAGACGAATCGCCCACAAATCCAAACGATTGATGGACCAAGACGCCTCTGTTGAGGTCCAAATGCCCTGGGCTGTCTATTGGAGGCAATGAGCCCCCCAACCAGACAGCGATGCATCCGTGGTGACGATCTTCCATTCCAGGGTTTGCAGAGGAATGCCAGACATCAGATTCTTATGAATGAACCACCAGTACACGATTGTGTGCAGACGGGTCAAACATGGCACCTGAACCTTGCAATCCTCCAAGAGAGGAGACTAACGGCTCAGGGCCACTGCAGGGGGCGCATGTGAGCTCTGGCACACTTTATGACATCCAAGGTGGAAGCCATAGAACCCAGAACTTGTTCATAGTCCCAAGCCTGCGGGATCGGAGTTTGGAACAGAGCTCGCAACTGACCCTGCAACCGCTGTGCTCGAGCTGAAGGAAGAGAAACTATCCCTGTTCGGGTATCGAAGCACACTTCCAAGTATTCCAGCGTCTGGGAGGGCATAAAGCTGCACTTTGGGAAGTTGCTCACTCAACCAAGCGATTGAAGCAACCAGACCACTCTGTTGGTTGCCCATTGACTCTCTTCGAAAGAAGATGCCTGCACAAGCCAGTCTAGATAAGGATGGACTTGAATCCCTTCCTTTCTGAGATAGGCCGCCACTACGACAAGGACCTTGGAAAAAGTCCGAGGTGCTGTGGCTAGGCCGAAGGGCATCGCTTTGAATTGAAAATGACTGAGCACTGCAAAGCGAAGAAAACGCCTATGGGGAGGCCAAATTGGAATGTGTAAATAGGTCTCTGAGATCGAGACGTCAAAAACTCCCCTGGCTGCAATCACCGAGCGTTTCCATGCAGAAATGCCGAACCCATAAGGACCTGTTGACGCACTTGAGAGCTAGGACAGGTCGCCAAGAACCGCCCTTTTTTGGTACCACAAAATAAATGGAGTATCGACTGCACCCTCTTTCTGCTGGGGGTACAGGCTGGACGGCTCCCAGTCGTCGTAAGTTGAAGAGGGTGTGACAAACGCCTGCCCCTTAGACTCGGCAGCCCGTCTAGCTCCAATCAAAGTCTCTTAAAGAGATGCTTACTTTTTTTTTTTTTAAACTCAGGAGAGAAAGGCAACACCAGATCAGGCCCACAGCCCTGGGCGATGGAGGAAAGGAAGGGGGAGACTGGGAGGGACCTGGCACCACCAGGTGTGCACCAGAAGCTACAAACAGCCACTCAACCCCTGACTGTGCTAAACTAGGCCCAAAGGACACCAGTAGTCAGATCAAACCAGAGCTGCACAGAGATCCCTCCACCTGCTAGAGAGAATACTGAGGTTTACTTGGCTGAACAGGTCCACATATAGCAAACCTCGGAGGTTCTCTCTCTCTCTTCCTGCTGGTAGAAGGACACAACCCATAAGTCTCTGGATTGATCTGTGGGATGCTATGGAACAGGATGCTAGGCTTTTTGTACCTTCAGTCTGTCCCAGTTTGGCAATACTTATATTCCCTGGTTCTCACTTGCTATAAATACTACACCACTGTAAGCTACTTCAGAAAAAGTGAAATTGGACACAGAAATGATTAGGGATCAATGGTAAGGGCCCATAAACAAGTATTTGCTTAAGGCCCATTATGGTGATAATCTAGATCTGCTTAGGGGAACAAACCTTGGAGTTACTCAAGGCACACTTTGTGAAGTCTCATGCCGCTGGAGGTAGCTTTTGGCATGTATCTAACACCAGGATGTCATGCAAGTCAGTCACTAAAATCATACTACACTTGGTGCATTTTCTGAAGCCACTGCCATGCTTCTCTAAAATAAACTTTAAAAATGTAGGGAAAAACAAACAAAACAAAAAAACAGTTTCAACTCCAACTTGAAAACATGCACTGGGCACGGCAGACAAAAAAACAAAACTGGACAGAGGCCACATACGATGCTGAAAATAAAGCCCTTATATATTAAGATGAACTCTCCAAGGTGGATCTTGCCAGCACTGTGAGCATGCAAGGATAATGCTTCCTAGCTAGGAAAAACTAGCTGTATTTTTTGAAAAGCTATTAAAATCTATTTCGTGCTGCTTAGATGCTACAAATGTGCTAAAACAAGTCCTTAGGACTATAGAAAGATTTAATACAGATGAAAAATGGAAATGGGATTTTATTTTTAGATTACTGCAGGAGTATGAAGAAAACTCAGGACAAAACATCAAATTACTAACAAAATTTAACTACAATGAACAAAGTTGCTGATTAGACATTAGATTTGTTGACCTTTAGTTTTATATTCAAACAAACCAACCACACTACTTTACAAATTGGACACATGCTGAAGCTGTAAGCCAGTAGTGAAGGAGGGGGGATTGGCTTTCAATCCACAACTTTAGTACATAAAACTTCCTCTTAGTAAGCTAGTTGATCACATTAATCAAATGTATTTATGCATCACAACTCAACAAATGCAAACACTTGGATCAAACTCTGTATTATTTTTTAGCTATTTAAAATGGATGAATCTCTTAATACTCACATGCCATTTTCTCTGATGCAGCAAGAAGAGCTATTTGAGCCAGTATGGGAACGATCTCCCACTCAACCCCACCCCCCCCCCCAAAAAAAAAAAAAAAAATCCAAGTTTAAGTTGTTTGCCTATGGCAAATATCTTTTGGCCCTTATGTACTTTATACACTCATGAAACAGGAACTAAAGTTGTCTCAGATTTATACTGGATAGTAAGTAACTTTGCTCACCAACCAAAGTTTGAAAGTAACATTTCCAGTGCATTTGTAGTTCTTCTATCACTATATATGAAGAACTATATAATCCAAGTTTGGTTAGCTTATTCAAAATACAGATAGGAACCCCCCCTCCCCCCAGGCTGTACAGATAAATATATTTGGTCACACTAAATTATCTTATAGTTATCTTTCCATTAAGAAACATTTTATCACATCAGAAATAGTGGATCTGAATATGTCACACCATAGGACTGAGTGTTATTGTAGAAAATATAAAAAGCATATCACAATCGCTTAGCGAAATGAACTGGATATGTTTTGGAAAAAGTCATTTCAGTAGTTGAATTAGAAAGGAACACCTCTGGAAGGCACGCTGTGCAAACATAGGTATGAATCGCATCAAATGAGAACACACACCATTCTGGAACTCAACAGTTTTCATTTTTACTACAACTCTAGCAGAGCAATGCTATTATGCTTATACATACATCTTGTAACATTAAATTTTAAACATATAATCCTTTTAGTGTTACTATCAAGTACCAATCTCAAGATTTTTAGAAAATGGGTGTAAATACTAATTCCAGTTGTAATAACCTTTTCTTGGCTATTGTTTTAGAAGGCACTCTGCTTTAACTTTTATTTTTGTTTCCCTGAAGTATGAACAGTAAAATGTATATGTGGCCTATATCTAACAATTACATTTCTAGGTCTTTCCCTTACACATGAATGTATCTGCAATTTTACTTTATCATTGTTCGGAACCCTTTTTCACCAAAACTGTTTCCATATTTATCTTATACTAAATTTACTTATATATGAAGCCACTTTCACATTATTCCCTAACCTAGTACCATATCTTCCAATTACCAGCTAATCTGTCCCTGTGTAATATCTAATAAAGCATGAGACAAGTGGAGTACAGAAAGATATTACACTACTGCTGTAGTTCAGTAAAAAAAAAAAGGCTTCTCATTCTTTTAGAGGAATGTGTTGGAAAACATAGTTCAGAGACTTGAAACGTTGAACACTTAATTCACAGTTTAACTTGGTGAATCCTAAACTGTCTCAAGACTTCAAATTGGGTCAAAAAATGCACCAGATGGGACAGTGCCACATTACCTCCCTCTGGGCTTCCATTTAAATTTGTACCTGACGGCGGAAGTGGCAGCAGTCACAGTCAGCCTTGTGAAAGCTAGCTAGCTAGCTTTCACAGGCCCTGTCATGGCCTTCTATGAGGGATTCCTATGAACCTGAAAGCCATAGAAGTGGGGCCTGCGAGTGTGCTGTTACTATGCCACCAATACTTTTCTGTTTCAGGAGTATGTAGGGCAAGAGAGGAGGAAACTTACTTGCTCTTTTATTAATCGGTGCCTTTGGTGATAAGTTACAAAATAGCATAGAGTAGACCCACAGCTTAGGAACAAGCTCAACATATAGTTGTCAGTACCTACCCCAAAACCAACCTTGTTACACTATGAATATACAACATTGCCTGATTTGTATAGCTTTTAATGCAACAGCAATTTGATGCACAACTTTTGATCTGTTTCCTGTTAATCTGGGCTTTAGTTTAATTTGAACAGGCTTCTGCTGAGGCTATGTCACCAAAAGTCCTCATTCAGATAATGCAGATTCTACCCTTTATCAACCTCCTCACCATGTTTGTGAAATGGCTCGAACTCCTACCCTTTTGGGGGTGAGTAGGAATATGAATACTTTCTCTCTAGCATTTCAAGCTCTTAAGTCTAGGAGCAGGATAGCATAGCTCTGGAATTGTATAAAAAAAAAATAAACCCCCACCCAAGGCTTCAGTCTTTTATACGTGACTCAATCAAGCTGACCCTGATTAATTTATATATAATGAATCTGAGACAGATAATACGAATTCCACTATCAATTGACTGGTGGCAGTATTGGACGAATAAGCTAACTGAAAAGCTAAGTCCAGTGCCCAATTTCAGAAGCGAACCACAATGCCTTTTCCCTAACGTGCTGAACATTTGTTTCACTCTCAGGCACAGTCATCCCAATGAGAACTTCACAGGATGGTTTCCAGCTCACATTCTATTCTTTACTGAAGTTCTAGTTTACTGACCATGCCAATTTGCATTATTTTAACATAGCACACTTTACAAATGATATAGGCATCAAAGAAAAAAAATCTTATTCTCATCTGCAAAGGGAGAACTGGTCAAAGACTTGCACACAGACACATGGCCTCCATACTTCTACTGTACTAAACTGTCAAATTGAATTTGAGCTATTACACGTTAGTTTTATTACAAAACTTCTGTACTTATAGTACATCCCAAACTCTGTCATAAGCTAAAGATTTACTGTACACTGATGGTATCAGTTTCTTAGGACTTACATTAGGTTGTGATGCCTTAAAAAGGGCAAAAGATGTAATACATGAAACTTTGGAGACCACATAACATTAGATAACATTTGAAGAAAAGCACACATTTTCTCTCAAAAGGTCAGACAGTACATCATGCTTTCAAAAAGCTATCACAATCTAACAAAACTCCAGTTACCAAAACTGCATCATCAATTTGTCTCGCATAAAAAATTGTTATTTAAATGTATTTTGGTTCTAACATTTACAAATGCCTCATTTTTTATGCACCAACACTGTTTTACAATGTGCCTTCATCCTTTTCTAAAGTTCAGAAATCCTGACTTTTACTGGAAGATATTCATCCAAAAAACACTTTTGTATTTAAGGTTAGACAATGAACTGGAACTTAAGAGTAAAATATATTGAGAAAATGAAAGCATTACAGTAGTTTTGATTAGATTTTCTAACCACTGATGTGAGTTTTACAAAACAAAGTTTACATTTTCATTTTAGACAGTATGTTCATATGTGTTAAAGTCTCAAAATACATTGTGAACTCTGAAATGATTATCCAAAGATGGAGGCTCATCTGCAAAATGAAGTTGGTTATTCACTTGTACGCCATATTCTGTGAGGATCTGTACAAATTTCTTAGTTCTTTTCCAATCCAGGACCGCATTGAGTCCTGCACTTGGTACGGTGTCACATGAGTGTGAACTGTGATTCCTGTCTGTGCAAATCCTTTCAATAATCTAGGACATGTGACCCATGTATTGCTCCCACCTGAATGACCCCCATCCAACCAGTACATTGCTTTTATATTTGTTATGAAGGAATTTATGTCTTTGTCTATCTTAGCTTCATTTAGCTCATAGAGCAACTGATTCAAAACCACACAACCTTTGCTAAAGCCAACTAAACTAAATGACACAGAATCTGGCAATGATGGAGATCCAAAACTGATAGGAAGAAGTTTAGAATAGTCACTTTTATCTGCTGGGCAGCCATTTGTGGTACAAGTAGTATTAAAGTACAGCTGGGTGCTTCTGTATCTTCATCATCTCCATACATGATGTTTTGAGAGAAAGTGTTCTCAGCTAGAGAAAATGCATTAACTAGCAGTGCATGTAGGTGTTTGAAAGCTCCAAAGTCAGTGCTATGTTCTGGTGCCCCAAACATGTTGTTTGCCACAAAATTATCATAGCAGCTAAACTTATGCAAATGCATACGAGATGACTTGATAACCCAAATGTAACTATTGGGGAAGCGGCGAGCAAGAACAGCAGCAGTATTTTCTAAACTCCAGTGTTCCCACGAAAGTTTTCAGGGTGGCAAGCCATGATGTTCTGATAGTTCTAGAGTAAAAGGAAGAAAAAAATTAATGGTATTAAATATTGAACATAACAATGAAGGAATGAAGCCTATAATATTCAATTTAACTGTTTACATTGCCATCATTACCAATAATGTATTGGGGGGGGTTCAAAATTCTACATCCTCAAATCAGTTTCTCCTCTTATCTTTCCAGTAACTACATAAATACATAAGCATAGTCTTTAAACCCAATATCCTTTTTCCCCAACAGAAAAATTTTATGCTGCTCATCCCAGAAGCAAGCAGTGGATTTTCTCAAGTCCACCTAAGAGTGGTTTATGGATTTTCTTTTTTTTTTTTAGGAATTTGGCCAAACCTTTTATGCTAACTGCTTTCACCACGTTCTCTGGCAACAAATTCTAGAGTTTACACACTGAGTGAATACATATTTTCTCCTATTTTAGAGGTACTACTTAGTAGCTTCATTGTGTGCCCCCTGGCCTTGTACTTTTGGAAAGAGTAAAACGATTCATGTCTACCTGTTCCACTCTACAAAACAAGGTAACCACTGTTTATACATCTCTCCTACTGGTTTGTTATGATGATTCTCCCTTGCGGCATTTGTTAATTCTGTTACTCTAGCAAGAACATTTAGTTCTTGTGTTTTTACTAATTATTTAACAAACTAGGAAAAAAAAGAATGTCGAGAGTAGTGGAGAGAACTCTAGGGGCTATGGAGAGATTTGGCAAGCCACTACTTTTTCAAAGCTAATTTTGCTGTCAAGGTAGGAGGGAGAAGGGGTAGAAGACTAGGCTTCTTTTTTTGAACATTCTAGCTATCTGAAAGGAGACTGGGAGAAGTATGACCAGCAGTGTTAAAAAAAAAATAAATAAATTTTGTAATTTTGGAATGTTGAGATGGGATCTGCGACTTGAGTGGAATAGTCACTTGAGTACTGGCTTGCTAAAATTCTTAAAATTTTGGGATAAGAGAAATTGTGAGTTAAATGGAGAATTAGGTCTTCATTTTCTTTCCATTAGTCCTTAGCACTAAGCGAAGATACTTACCTGCAGCAGGTATTCTCCGAGGACAGCAGGCTTGGTCTGGAGCTTATAACAAGCTTTAGAACTTTGTGGAGCACACAATACGCTCCACTGGAGGTTTGACAGAGGGCTTTGACAAAAGCAAACCTCTTGTGAAGCGAGCTAGAGACTGTCCAGAGATGGACATCCTCTACAGATTGATAAGCACTAATTGCACTGAGGTGAACCCTTACGGAGTTGGTCTTGAGACCAGATAGAGGTGTAGAAGGTATTCAAACAGGGTCTGTGTAGGGCAGGCACAAGATCTAGGGCCTTGCCCTCACACCAGATGGCAAACTTCCTCCTTTGAAAGAATAACACCTCTTAGTGGAATCTTTCCTGGAAGCCAGCAAGACTTCGGAGACAACCTCCGACAGACCCCAGGAAGTAAATTCTAGGCACTCAACCCAGGTTGTGAGGGCTAGCGACTGAAGGTTGGTATGCAGAAGAGATCCATCGTTCTGCGTGATGAGGGTCAGAAAACACTCCAATCTCCACAGTTCTTTGAAGGATAACTCCAGAAGAGGGAACAAGATCTGCCGTGGCCTGTAAGGTGTGATCAAGATCATGGTCCCGTGGGCTTGCTTGAGTTTCAGTAAAGTCTTCTCCACAAGAGGTATGGGAAGATATGCATACAGAAGTCCTGTCCCTCCATGAAGGATGAAGGCATTCAACACTAGTCTGCCGTTAGTCTGAAGTCTGGAACATTACTGAGGAGCTTTATGATTCAGATGAGTGGCAAAGAGATCCCACCGAAGTGGTGCCCCACACTTGGAAGATCATGCGGGCAATTCTCATGCTGAGAGATTACTCGTGCGGTTGCACAATCTTGCTCAGCCTGTCGGCCAGACTGTTTTTTTTGCCTGCCAGATAAGTGGCTCGAAGAACATGCCATGCTGGCAAGCCTAGCGCCACATCTGGACGGCCTCCTGACACAGAGGGCGTGATCTGGTGCCTCCCTGCTTGTTGGCGTAACGCATTGCGACCTGGTTGTCTGAATGAGCACAATTTGGTTAGACAGCCGATCTCTGAAAGCTTTTAGAGCGTTCCAGATCACCCAGAGCTCCAGAAGGCTGATCTGAAGACCTGTTTCCTGGATGGACCAGGCTCCTTGAGTGTGAAGCCCATATAGATGGGACCCCCAACCTGGGAGAGGTGCGTCCATTATCAGCACCTTTTGAGGCCGAGGAATTCGGAATGGGAGACCCAGAGTCATATTGGATTGAACGGTCCACCACAGTAGAGTGTGAAAAAGTTCTAGATACACCCAGATGACATCCTCTAGATCTCCCGTAGCTTGACACCACTGGGCTGATCTCATGTGAAGGCATGCCAAGGGAGTCACAAACTGTAGAAACCATGTGGCCTAACAGCATCAACATCTGCTGAGCCGTGACCTGCTGAGACTCGAACCTGAGAAACCAGAGCGACTAGAGTGACTGCTCTTGGTCCTGGGAGAAAAGCTTGAACCTTCTGCATATCGAGCAGGGCTCCAATGAATTCCAGTGCTGGGTAGGCTGAAGATGGGACTTGGGGTAGTTTAAAAATGAATCCTAGTAGCTCTAGCACCCAATAGTCCTCCGCATGGACTCCTGAGCACCGTCCTCAGACGTGCTCTTCACCAGCCAATTGTCGAGGTAAGGGAACACAAGCACCACTAGCCTGCATAGCGATGCTGCAACTACTGCAAGACATTTGGTAAAGAACCTGGGGCTGACGTGAGGCCAAAGAGAGACATGGTACTGGAAGTGGTGTGTTCCAGCCGAAACCAGATTTACTTCTGGTGAGCAGGAAGTATCAGAATGTTGTGTGTATGCGTCCTTTAAGGCCAGGGAGCATAGCCAATCACTTTCCTGAATCAGAAGGGTGCCCAGGGAAGCCATCCTGAACTTTTCTTTGACCAGGAATTTGTTCAGGACTCTTAGGTCTGGGATGGACATCCCCCCATTTTCTTTTGCATGAGAAAATACATGGAATAGAATCCCTGCCCTTCTTCCCCTGTAGGGTCAAGCACCCCCAATACCGATGCACACCATTGCAGGTGGCCATCCAAAGCTTAAGGAGCAAAGCCTGGATACACTCATCGAGGGCAGACACTGGGGAAGACTAGGGCATCAGCTCTGAGACAGGCTGCAGAACTGATGGGGCCGAGACTAGAGTCGGGTCCTGGTTGCTTGGGGCAGATGCCTTGGTACCTCCTGAATAGAGGGGAGTAGTCCCCCCAGCACCGACGCTTTTCGAGTGCCAAATCCCTCTGTGCTCAGGAGCTCCTGGCACCATGTGTCGAGGACGACTGATGCTTCTTGTCCTTGTTGGCAAAGAGGAGTCTCAATGCTGAGCGAAGGGCATCGAATCCTCATGTTGCCTTGGGTTGGGTCCGACGCTGGTCAGATCCCGGGGGTCCTGTTCAGCAGTCTGTGTTGAGACAGGTGGAGACCCACTCGACGCATGACTCCCAGTGTCCATGGGTCTCAAAGCAGCCATATGGACCGATGGTAAAGTTGATGTCGAGGATTCAGAACTGGCTCCAAAAATCTTCTCATGTTGAGCCTCTCAGGACACCTGAGTCATCTTCATCTGAAGTTAAGGACACAGTTGGCAGGGCTATGGTTGGCCCTAAGCACTGAAGACACCAAGAATGGGTGTCTATGCCAGAGATTGTCCGATTGCAGCAGGTACAGCGCTTAGAGCCACTGGGAGGTTTAGTGGACATGGAAGGAAAAACTTCCATAGCCAAATCAAAAGACGCAATGGTGCCTGAAAAAAGGGGCAAGGCATCAGGAAAAAAGTCAAGGGAAAAACCCGACCGAAGACTAGGCCTAAACGTGGCTTAAGTCACAAAAAATAAAGGAAACTTTAAAAAGGGAACAATAAACAACTATATGGGAAGAGAAGGAGACTGAAGCCCAGAACAGGCACAGTGAAAAAATTGCTAAAAAAGCCAAAAAGGCATTTAAAAGGAAAAAAAAAAAAAAAAAAGAGAGCTCTTCCAGACCGGGAGTGAAGAGAAAGTACAAATGTAACCTCTCCTCACTGCAGTACAAAAACTGTGGTAACTGTGCCCTCACGGCATGCGGCAAGGCACCCGCACATGTGCAGTGGAGCATGTCTCATGCTCTACAAAGCTCTGTAAAGCTTGTTATAAAGCTCCAGACTGGGCAACATGGTGCTGTGTTACCCACTTGTGAGTATTAATGGCCTGCTTGACCTCGGGAGAATTCCAGAATCTGTGGGATAGATGTGTCCATAAACAAGCAGGTAGGTAGAAAACTAAAACTGAGCTGAAACACCTCTCTTGGCATCCAGTCCAGCTCTCAGTATTAATGTAGACAAGTAGTAAGGAGAAACTCAGAATAACACACACCAACCATAAACAACTCACTAACCTAACACTAACTAGATGAGCACACATGTGAGGATCTCTCATCACTGGACAACTTGTAGAAAAGAGATAAGCAGGACACACCATGCAATGTACAATCGTTATTTGACCCAAACATTTCAGGAACCTTCCCATTATTCTTGAGACTTGTCCGATCCGAGCACTAACGGAAAGAAAATTTAGCTAAGACCTAATATCTCCTTCCATTATGTAGCTTCCCACTACTCCAGAATCTGTGGGATGTTCAAAAGCAATCCCAAGAGTGGGTGGGATCCTGGCACTGCCACTGAAGATCGAAGCCTTAAAACTAGCTTCCGAGCATACTGCAACATCCACCCTGTAGTTCTTGGCAAAGGTATGCAGTGACCAAGTTGCCACCTTGCAAATATCCAGACAGTTAAAGTAGTCTCCGCCCAGGATGTTGCTGTATGCCTTGTAGAATTATCCTGCAAGGCCCGAGGCTGCTTCTCTGTAAGCAAATAAGCTGACATGATAGTCTCCTTCAGTCATCTAGCAATGTGGGCTTGGAAGCCTTGAGGCCAAGCATCTGTTTACCAAAATGTACAGTCCGTCCGATTTGCAGAACTCATTCTCAACTTCCAGATACGAGGACTACTCGCATTGAAAAGCTTCAGGAAGAATACGGAGCTTTTTCACTCTGTGAAAGGACAGAAGCTCCACAGATTGGTTGAGATGAAATGCTAATACCACTTTCAGAAGAAAGGAAGGAAACGTGTGTAGGGAGACCCCTCATCTCTGAAAAGCAAAGAAAGGGATCCTGATAAAAGTCCGAAGCTCCAAAACCCTACAATGCAACGCAACAGCCACCAAGAATACAGTCTTTAATGTAGATCTTCAAGGAGGTCTTCCAGAGTGGCTCAAAAGGAGGTTTTTGAAGAGCCCAGGACTAAATTAAGGGTTCCACTCTGGACAAGGGTGGACGAAAAGGAGGCCACAAGTGGCCCAGCTCCCCACAGAATTGAATGAGGTCTGGTGAGCTGCAAGAGATGTCTTCTATAGTTGGCCACCTGAAACAGGCCAAAGAGAGCAACATGAACTTTAGAGAACTGAACACCAATCCTTTCTGAAGGCCTGCCTGGAGAACACTAGGATGTGCATGATATAGAAGAAAGGGAAAAGTCTGCGCTCAGAATAACAGCCAATCAAACATCTCCACACCCTCGCATAAGCTATGGATTGTAGAGCATTTCCAAGCCTGAAGCAAGGGTAGCAACGATGATCAGAATAATCTTTTTGTCTCAACCGAGCCCTTTCAATGACCAAGCCTTAAGACAAAGGGTACGGATTCTCCATGAGCACTAGACCTTCCTTCAGTAGGCTGGGTATCTGTGAAAGACAGAGGACCCTGTCCAGCAGTCGACATCAGATCCATGCTCCACAGCCTCCACGGCCATCCGGGGCTACGAATTATTACAACCCCAGTACAATGCAATTCTTTTGAACACACAGCCTACAGTAGGGCATCGATCCCCAACGAGCCCGGCTCTTTCCGACAGCTGAAGAACTTGGGCACTGGCTTTTCTTTTGTCGCCATCAAGTCCAGAAGGGGAGGACCCCATCAGTCCAATATCAGCTGAATCCCCTGGCTGGATAGTTTCCCATTCTCCCGGGTCCAAGGAGTGCCTGTTGAGAAAGTCACCTCCACAGTCAAGGACCCTGTGATTCCAACTGCTGACAGGAAGATTTTTCTTCCGCTCAACTCATGAGGGAAGCTGCCTCCACCGCCAACAGACAACTGCGGGTCCCGCCTTGCTTGTTGATATAAAAGCCACTGCTATCGCATTGTCTGAGAAAACTCAAACCGGGGCCCCAGTCAGAAAGGGAACAAAGTCATGTACGACACTTCACTTTCCTGAGCTCCAAGTGATTTACTGACCTCTGAGACCTTCTGTTCATCCAGGTGCCCTGAACCAGATAGAGCTTGTAATGGAGCTCCCCCCCAACCCGACTTACTGGCGTCATCACCACCTCTCACTGTTATTCAGAAAGAAGCTCCGATGGTCAAATTCCTGGGCAACCACTCCTGCATGCTCCATCTGGCAACCAACGTCCAAGATGAAGGTCGTTATTTCGTGGACACCAGAGATCAGCAGCTGAGCACAGATTCCTGTAATGGCTGCATATGAGCCCTTGCCCATGGCAACCATTTCCATCGCCACAGTCATTGACCCCACAACCTGGACATAGTCCCAGGACCCTGGGCCTGCCTCGACTGAGAAGATGAATCTGTGAATCAGCTTCAACCTCCTGCACTCCATGAGGAAGATCCTCTCCCATGTTATGTCAAACAGAATTCCGAGATAATCCAGTGTCTGCTCTTCTCAAAAACTGATCACAAACCCATGTTTGCAGAAGATGAGAGAATGGTCAATTGCCACTATGCTGTCCCGAATAGGATGATGCATGACTGAGCCAGATATTGAGATATGGGTGAACTCCTGGCGCTGAAGGAAGGCTGCCACCACCATAACATTGGTAAACATTCTTGGAGTCCGTGGCGAGACCAAAAGGCAAACTCTGAACTGGAAGTGATGGCCCAGCACTGCAAAACAGAAACCTCTGACGTGGCAGCCATATGGTATATGCATGTACGCCTCCTTGAGCTAGAGGGGGGGGGTTCAAATTCTCCCCGCTTGAACAGAGGCTATGACTGCTCTTAGTGTCTCTATGTGAAAGCAAGACACTGAGGAAGCAATTTAGACATTTTGTGATCTAAGATCAGAAGAAAGGTGCCTTCCTTTTTTGGGATAACGAAGCACAGTATCTGCGCCTTGTTCCTGTTTGACCTGGAGAACTGGAACAATGGTCCAGAGCATCAGAAAGGAATATGTGGTGGGCTGAACCATGACATCTTTGGTTCTCTCTTGACAAGGAGACTGCAAGAATGGAGAAGCAATGGGTGGGAGAACTCCAACTTGTAATCTTCTGGAAGAATATCCAGAACCCACTGGTCTGATGTGATTTTGGCCCACTCAACTCCTGAAGATGTCCTCCCGCCGGAGGAAGAGACGAGTGGCCCAGCCTCGCATAATTATGAAGCTCTGGAGGCACTGGGTGGTCTAGCTGACTGAGAAGAGGGTTTCCTGACTGCTGATGCCACTTTAGGCAAGCTCTTGAAACAAATTAGCTGCATACTGTCGCTTGAAGGCCTAAACAGGCCACTTGAAAGTCTTGTTTCAGCACGAGCTTCCTATCCTGTAGGTCTTTAAGGCAATGCACCCCCTTCCACCGGCAAGGTAGTCTTAGTCCCCACCAAAGCCAGTGAATCCACCCTGGGAAGCTGCAACTCATCTTCCTCCTCTGGAAAAAAAACAGGTAGGGGCGAGCTGTGGCTCTTCTCACTTTCAGCCCTGTGTTCAGTGAGACCCATCTACTGTAGTCATGGCCTGAATGTCTGTCTGGATGCATCGGGGAGGCCTTAGAAATACCTCTAAAGCCCCCTCACGATCGACAAAGATGGAACCCCTGACATCAAAGCAGAAGACTCCTTAATAGAAAGCAACGCCAGTGCCTCAGAAATAAGAGTACTGAGTTCCTCTTTATGTAACAACCTCAATACTTTTGGTTCATACCTCTCCTCAGGAGGGAGCTTTCTCTCCTCTAACGGCTCCTTGAACGGTGGCTCCTCTGCATAGACAGAAGCCACATCATATAAGGAAGAAGCAAAGGTAGCCTCATCTGCCCACTCCTGGAGGTCTAAATGTGATCTTTTAGGAACCGGAGGGGCAGGGTAAAGCACCTTGCAACAACTCTGACTATCCCTGCTTCAAGTAAATAGGCCTAGTGTAAGAGAAATGATTGCCAGCACGGTTTAATGGCAGCATGGAAAAAGCAGTGAAAGCCAAAAAGGCATCTGCCAGAAAAATGGTACACCATACCCGAATGAGGAAGGCAGGGATGAGCACTAGCACTGGCAAGTGAAATGTAAAACAGTGTGCAAGCTAAGAGAAACTTTAAGCAACAGCTTGCCATAGAGGCAAAAAGCTAATGTTAAAAAAACCCCAAAAGAAAACACTTCACGTACAGTTGAAATGAAGTATACAAGGAATGCAGTGGGAGAGCTAGGTGACCAAAGAGTAAACATTAAAATTTACACACTTGCACCACAGTAGGAAAATTAGTACAGAACTCAGTCAATTTCTAGTTTACACAAGATAAAGTTGAAGTTTCCAAAAGCATATTTTTAGAACAGCCTATTAGAGGCTGGAAAGAAGTGGGCAGCTCCTTGTTTGACACCATGAACCAGATTTGTTTTTACTGTATTATCAAAATGAGTCCCAGCAAGAAAAAGTTGGAAATTCAAAGTAGAAAAGCATTACACAGTAAATGTATGTGTTGTGAAGCTATACCAACTTCCACACTGTAAAATCCTACATCAGGATAAAGGGTTATCCAAGGTCTTTAGTTCTCTCATTGATTCATTGTAATATGCCACTGCTTAGCTCATAGTAAAAAGCCAGATAGCTTTGTGGTGGAAGCAGTGCACAAAATCTCAGAGGCAATGGACTCACCAGAGCACCCTATTACGCAACTACAGAGTGAACTTAACTCATCTATAGCAGGTGTTTCTCTGAGGACAGCAAGACACACCTTACCACAGATGGGTGATGTCCTCCAACAGAACCTGGCATGGATCCTACCCAGCACTCGATCTTTCTTGAAGCCTCTGGCAGCACAAAGACCAGCACTGAAGTATATGGGGGGGGGGGGGGGGGGGGGGGGGGGGGGGGAGAGCAAAACTTAATACGACTCCTATGGGAGGTGGGAGGGTATGTGGCAATGTATGTCCTGCTATCCTCATAAAACACCTGCTACAAGTGAGCAGCATCGCCTTCTCCAAGGACAAAAACAGACATTTATCACATATGGGATTCCCCAGCTACCAGGCTCACTGAAAAGCAAACATAGAACAATAGGGACTTGCAACAAGCAAGACCAATCAGGAACCAACAATCCTGTTGTGCAGCTTGGAACAGATTCTAGACTCCAAACAAATTCTGCAGAACTGTCTGACCAAACTGACTGTTGTGTCAGGAATCCTGCTCAAGGCAGTAGTGAGATGCGAATGTGTGGACAGAAGACCACATTACAGCTTTGCTAGCTCCTCAATGGAGGCTGACATCAACTGGGCGACTGATAAGGCCATGGCTTAGTGAAAGGAGGAAGGCTAAAAATGGAATTGTGAGACTAAAAGATGTTGTGGACTGCTACGTGGAGAGTGATGAAGAAAAAGCGAACATGCTAAACAAATACTTTGTTTTCACAAAGAAAATCCTGGAGAAGGACCATGATCGGCTTGCAAAGGTACATAAAAGAATGGAGTGGTTATCACATTGTCCATAGAAAAAAGCGTTTATGAACAACTTGAGGAAGGTGGACAAAGGAAAGATACTTACCTGTGGTAGGTATTCTCGGAGTACAGCAGGCCGATTATTCTCACATCTGGGAGACCTCATCAGACACACCCTGGTGCAGATGCTGACCAGTGAGTAATGCAGAAGTTTCTTATAGCGTCTCACCTTGCATGCGCCTTCCCACCCGATGCACGAGCATGTGTCCTCCAGTCAGGTGAAAAAGCAAAAAGCAGACTGCATACAACTGAATTCAACTCCTAAGGTAGGTGGGAGGGTATGTGAGAATAAATTGACTTGCTATAGGTTAAGTATCTTTGTTTTCTCTAAGAGCAAGCAAGCTGCCTTAGTCTCACATTTGGGAATCCCTAGCTACCAAGCTCACCAAAACACAAGAAAGCTTTGAGTCTTGAAATGTCAAGATCAAAACTTTAATCAGCCTCAAACTATATACATTCTAGCTGTGTAAGCGCAGCCTGGAACAAAATAAAAAAAGGGCCTAAGAGGGTGGAGCTGAATTCTAGACACCAACAAATTCTGCAAAACTACCTGTCCGAACCAACTGTTGCGTTTGGTATCCTGCTCAAGACAGCAGTGGGATGTGAATGTGTGGACTGAAGACCACATTGCAGCCTTGCAAACCTCCTCTATGGAGGCTGACCTCAAGTGGCTACCAACACAGCCATGACATGACCCTCAAGAGTCAGCCCAGCCTGAGCATAAGAGATGCAACCCACTATCCCAGGGGTAGGCAACTCCAGTCCTCGAGAGCCGCAGGCAGGTCTGGTTTTCAGGATATCCACAATGAATATACAGGAGATAGATTTGCATATCCAATTTAAAAGCGTACGTTTGCTGATGGACAACCTCATTCTGTTGGGGTCAAAAGAAAAAAAAAAATCTAGGAGGACTGTAAGCCCCAGGGTCAATTTGGGCCCGACTGTCCACTAGAGAAAGGTGTGAATCAGCTCTGGGGGAATGCTAACAATATCCGCTAGGTTCCCTGTCGCCCGAGACCTCTGGGATGCTCTCAAGTGGAGACGTGTCTTGGCAGTGACATGCACCGTTAAGGCCATGTGGCCTACCAATCAGCATTTGCCAAGCTGAAACCTGCCGGCTGTTGCGGACCTGTGAGGCAAGCGTTACTAAGGTATCCGCTCTTGCTCGAGGAAGGAAAGCCCAAGCCTGCACTGTATCGAGCAGGGTTCCTATGTATTCTAATTAGCAAACTGGATGCAGGTGGTACTTGGGGTAGTTGATGACAAACCCCAGTAGCTCCAACACCTGAATAGTTAGCCACATGACTCCATGGTTCCTTCCTGAGATTTGCTCTTGACCAACCAATCATCTAGGTAGGGAAACACATACACCCAAGTCTAAGCAGATATGCTGTGACTACCAGACACTTGGTAAACACTCTGGAGGGGCAGACTCCAGGTCAAATAGCAGAACACGATACTGGAAGTGGTGTTTCCCCATGTGAAATCCGGGATACTTCCTGTGATCTGGAGGATTCAAACTGTGGGTACAGGTGTCTAAGTCCAGAGCCCAGGGAAATCATCCTGAACTTTTCCTTGACCAGAAATTTGTTCAGGGCTCTTAACTCTAGGTTGGGTCAGAATCCCCCAGCTTTTTTTTTCTTTTTAATCACAAGTACCTGGAATAGAATCCCTTCTCTTCTTCCCCTGGTGGCTTGAGTTTAACCGCTTGGACCTGTAGAAGGGCAGAGATCTGCTCTACAAGTACCTGCATGTGCTTACAGCTGAAAGATGCTCTCTGTGGGAAATTTGGTTGTTTCTGACACCAGTTCACTGCATACCTGAGATGGACTATTTGAAGAACTCATCGGTTGGAGGTTGCAAGGGGCCATCTGTGTTGGTAAAAAGCGAGCCTCCCTCCACCTGGTAAACTGTCCGGGACAGATACTCGTTGAGTGGCTATGCTCTGCTTGAGCCAGTCAAAAGCCCGTGCCCTGCTTTGATTGGGGAGCTGGCTGGGGCTGGCAAGGTCAGAGTCTCCTAAGCACAGCAAGTGTGTGTGTGTGTGTGGGGGGGGGGGGGGGGGGGGGGGGGGGACCTACACCTTTGGGAGTAATAGGGTCACCACCCAGGCCCGCTGGAAAATCTTCTTGTTGAAGATGCAGATGGAGGATGCAGAGTGTGGATGGTGTCTGTATTTTTTTTTTTTAATGAGGTCAGCGACCTGTTCCACTTTCTCGCCAAACTGTCCCCTTGGCACAGCACATCCACTAATCTCTTGAACTGCCGGTTTGTGGTCAGACACATGCAGCCAGGAGAGTCTGCACATGCCCACACCCATGCCAGAGAGTTTGGATGCAACGTCAAAAGTATCATAGGCGCTACTGGCCAGATCATGCCTACACTCCATCTACTTGTTGGCCAACTGGTGAAGCTCTGCAGCCTGCTCCGAAGGGAGGGACTCTGCTAGACCAGGGGTAGGCAACTCCGGTCCTCGAGAGCCGCAGGCAGGTCAGGTTTTCAGGATATCCACAATGAATATGCATGAGATAGATTTGCATACCATGGAGGCAGTGCTTGCAAATCTATCTCCTGCATATTCATTGTGGATATCCTGAAAACCTGACCTGCCTGCGGCTCTCAAGGACCGGAGTTGCCTACCCCTGTGCTAGACTCAGTGTACTGATCATTAAAGTCTATAGAGCTGGTAGTACTTGATGTGGGCAACGAGCATTGAAGTCTGAAAAACCTCCCTCTAAAGAAATCCAAGGTTCTGGCCTCTCGTCCCAGGGGCGCCGAGGCATAAGAGCGAGAACTCTTGGCACGTTTGAGAGCAGATTCAACCACCAAGAGTGGTGAGGCAGCTGTGCCCTCTCAAATCCAGGAGCCTTGATACAAAATTGCCCATTTTCAAGTCCTTACTCAAAGCCCATCTCTTCTCCCTTGCTTTTGGCGCCTAACCACCTTCCCCATTCATGATACCTACACTGACTACATAGTTTATTACCTTTAGATTGTAAGCAGTTTATTACCTTTAGATTGTAAGCTCTCTTGAGCAGGGACTGTCCTTCCCCTTGTTTAAAATTGTACAGTGCTGCGTAACCCTAGCAGCGCTATAGAAATGCTAAGTAGTAGTAGTATTCACCTTCTTGGGTGCGACCTGCACTCTGAGGGGAGACTCCAAGTTCAACAGTGCGTCCTTATGGATAGGGTGCAATGGTACAGTTACCCCTTCCTTAGGGGGAGACATAGCCCAGGGCAGATATTTCTGCCCTAGGCTCCTCCTCCAACTTAAACGGAACAGCTGCAGCCATCTCCCTCACAAAACCAAACAGCACCTCTGGTGGAGATTTCCGTCTCTCTTGAGGAGGAGAGGGATCAGATGGTATACCACATGAGAAGTAATGTGGAACCTCATTTGACTCCCAAGAACAGTCTCAATCAGCCTCAGATGAGCAAGGTCCATGCCCCAACCAAAGAGCCCTACTCTCAGACTTCCGGGAAGCTTCCTCCCTCGATGTCAAGAGCGGACTACATGTACAGATGTCAACACCCTGAGAGGAGCCTGCATAGAAGATCTGGGCACTTGCACCAATGGAGCCTCAGAGGGGCCCTGGGGCTATTCCGCTGGTGGCACAAGCCCCCTCGATGCCTGAGCAAGAGGTCCCTGTAGTAACCGAACCAGCTCCTCTAGGAGCGTGCTCCGGAACGATTTATCAAAAGGTGGGCAAAAGCATGGGAGTCAGGGAAGGGTGCTCCTCCTGATGCTCCTTGGGCATCAGAGGATCTGATGTCCCGATGCTCCAGCATTGTGCATTGAAGACAGATGCTTATGCTTCTTGAGCTTTCCCTGGTGCCAACGAGGATGCTGCCAAACCTGTGCACATCCTTGGTATCGGGCCCGATGCTGACCGGTCCCTGGGCCTGTTATCAGCACCCGTGTTGAGATGGGTGGAGACCCCTCAATACCGGTGCACTCCCAGCAGATGCTGAAGTCTGAGCAGCCATGGAGGTCGATGCCGATGTGCTGAAGTCAATGTTCCAGCCTTCAAGGAGCCAAAAGGTTGCTCTAAGCCAGTTTCACCCTCTGAGTTTTCATCTGCATTTTTAAACAGAGATCACAATCAACCGGTCCTGGGGCCTGCTATCAGCACCTGTGCTGAGTTGGGTGGAGACCCCCTTGATGTTGGTGCACTCCCAGCAGATGCTGAAGTTTGAGCAGCCATGGAGGTAGATGCTGCGGCCTTTGAGGAGCCAAGAAGTTGCTCTCTGAGCCAGCTGCACCCTCCGAGTTCTCACCTGCATTTTTAAACAGAGATCACAATCAAATGAGTCATGATCAGGCCCCCGATGCTCCATGAGTGCAGGTCCATGGCAGAAATCACCCATCTGGGCGCAACTCTTGAAGCCACTGGGGGTCTTCTGTGATATCGAAAAAAGAATCTCGGCCAAATTAAACTCCTCAATCTTGAACTCTCAAAAAGGGGTAGCATTCAAAACTGAGATCGGGGCTGAAGCCTAAACCGGGAACTCACACCCAAAAAACAAGGGGGGGGGGGGGGGCGGAAACAAAAACAAACAAAACATAAAAAGGCTGAAAAAAACCTTAAGAAATAAAAACAGGGCTTAACTAAAATGAAAAATTAGGATCAAAATAATGAAAAATAAACCCGCACGGGAAGGCACTCTGCAAAAATCAGCACAGCATGAGGAGAGAACACGTCCTCTCAGCTCCTTGGGAAAAAAAAAAAAAAAAAAAGAATGGAGGACCTGTGCTTCTGTGTTGGGATGCTGCTAGAAACTTCTGCATTATTTGCTGGTCAGTGTCCGTACCGGGCTCCGTCAGATGACTCACCCAGATGTGAGAATAAGATGGCCTACTGGTCCTCAGCGAAAGCTACTTAAATTTCATCTTTTCCAGCCTCTTTCCTATTTTCATTTTATAGTCCCTTTCCTATTACTGAATTTGTTTTTATTGCAAACCAACTTGCAAGGACCCACCAGAACCTCTCTGAGCTCCCTCAATATCGTGGGACTGATCCCGTTTTACTTACAAAAGGCAGTAAAACGGGATCAGTCCCACGATATTGAGGGAGCTCAGGGAGGTTCTGGTGGGTCCTTGTAAAGATTAGTTTATTAAATTCTTGGACACGGAAGACGTTCCCCAGGATTAGAGTAAAGCGGATGAGGTCCCTCTTCACAACACTATGACAGAGAAGCAGTGGGAAACTACAGACCGGTAAGCTTCATGTCAGCTATCGGAAAAGCAATGGAAGCACTGCTCAAGGAAAGGACAATGAATTTTCTGGAATCCAATGGGTTACAAGTTCCGAGGCAACATGGTTTTATCAAAGGAAAATCATGCCAAATGAAACCAATTGAGTTCTTTGACTGGGCAACCAGAGACATGCACTAGATACAATCTATCAGGATTTCAGCAAAGTCCTTGTCACAGTTCCTCATAGGAGGCCCAGGGCCCAACTGAGTCCCACCCTGTTGAAGCGGCCACCAATGTTGGGTTCTCCGACGGCACAAGCACCGTCTGGTCCGCAACAAGTCTTGAAAGGCTAGAAGATGACCACCACCAAAAACAGGTCCAGGCGGGAGATCAGCTACACAGTCTCCCATGTCATCCACCGCCCTGGAGGAGGAAGGAGGCAAAGGGCTCTCCAGCCTAAAAGACTTGTATCCATGACCACCACCATCCACTGCGGAGGCGCCAAGGCATCCCCTTCACAGGGAGGAATTACGGAGCCACCAGTTCATGCGCAATTGTGTGAGAACAGCCACGGAAGACTGCGCTGACACTCCTGGGACACAAGAAACCACCTGCCGAGAAGCAAGAGCTGTAGAGGTTGCATGTGAGTACAGCCCACTGCACTACCTCCAAAGTATTTGCCACAGAGCCCAAGACATGAACGTACTGCCACACTCGAGGACTCGGCGCCCTGAGCAGACTTCCCACTAGAGTCTGAAGCTAGATCCTCCATTCCTCGATCAAGAAAAAAATCATACCAGAGCTGTCTGGGACAGGACGAGGTGGCTCATTTGAAGGGTGACCACCCAGCCCAAGGATTCCAACAGTGAGACCCGGGAAGATTAACTCTTGGTACTCGTCTAGAGCGGGATGCACTCTGATGCCGTCCTTGCAGAGAATGCCACAACACTCCCAAACCTAGGACAAGGTGCATGGAGCCGTAGCCAAGCCAAAAGGCAAAGCCTGGAACTGAACATGAGGGGCCAATATGGCCAACCAGAGAAACCGCAGATGAGGGGGCCAAAGAGTAAAGAGCAGAAACACTTCCTAGAGAAGGGCAGGGAAGAATGCTAAATTGAAGTAGCTCTGCAATATAGCTAGCTGTTCAATACAAAGAAAAAATGCAAAAGTGCAATAAAAGCCTTAGAGACACTGCAACATACAGCTAGCTAGAGGTGCCACAGATACAGTGGAAGCTGGAACTGGTATGCAAGTTTAACCAGTGTCAGAGTACAATACTAGAAGAGCAGAGCTGCTGTGGGCAACCACCACAGCTAACCTTTGGCAGTGTACCATAGTGTAAGCTGTCCAGCTATGCCAAGAACTGCTTTTCAAGGCAAGAAATATGGGAGCGTGAAATAAAATATGCCCCATATGAAAAGGAGGAGAGGGCCACAGCTTCTAATACGATGCACAAACCAGCCTAAACCTGTGACCTTCAGGTTGAAAGCCAACCATCTTCCAGAAAACAAACTATTTTTCTGAAACGACTGCACCTGGAGATAAAGCCCCCCCCATGGCAGCACTGAGGTTCCATGGTTACCATGGAGACCAGGGCACTAGCCCCAGAAAACAATATATAACATTTCTCACAGAAACCTGGAGCCAGTGGCGTAGCTAGGGTAGTTGACACCCAGGGCCGGTCATTTTTTAACACCCCCCCTCCAAAATCTAGTACTAGGCAAGCCGAGAATACAAAACACTCAGGACCTATAGAGCAATTCTACCATATTATAAGAAGTCATTTCTACAAATCACACAAGGAAAAGGACAGCATCTTAAACACTACAGTGAGCACTAGAACATCAATTCACCTACTGTAAAACGAAACCAGACAGAATAGTACAGAGATCATCGATCCTGCACAGTCAATGCCAACCGAAAGCCATGTCTTTTTCACACAGATACACCCTAATCCACTATAGAATAAGTGATCATAAATTTAGACAAAAATTAAACTGAACCCCCAAGATGCCAGACTCTGCATACAATGCAACACCACAGAAACAGAAAATGTCCCCTAGTACTGTGCAAAATATAAAGACAGCAGATGTAAATTTGAAAAAAACTAACAAGTACCAATCACCACTTTACAAATTAACAAATAGAAATAAAACAATACCATTTTATTGGACTAATACATTTAGCTTTCAGAGGCCAAAACATCCTTCCTCAGGTCAATACAGTATAGTGCTGATACAGTATCCTATCCTGACCTGAGGAAGGGGGTTTTGTTCTCCAAAAGTTAGCCAAAATGTATTAAAATTAGTCCAATAAAAAGATTACCTTGTTTACATGTTCTATTATAAACATTGGTTAACACAGCTACAATACTACTTTATCCTAAAGCAAAAAAATAAAAATATATTTTATTTACAGTTTGTTGTCTCCGGTTTCTGCTTTCCTCATCTTCTTTTCACTGTCTTCCTTCCATCCAGCATCTGTCTTTGTTCTCTCTCTGCCATTCCCTCCATCTACATCTGCCCTCTCTCCCTGCTCCTTCCATCCACATCTGCTCTCTATCTCTGCCCCTTCCATCCACCATCTGCTCTCTATCTCTGCCCCTTCCATCCACCATCTGCCCCTGTCCCCTCTCTCTCTCCCCCTTCCATCCATTGTCTGCTCTCTCTGCCCCTTCAATCCACCATTTGCCCTCCCTCTCTCATCCATCCAGGGTCTGCCCTCCCTCTCGCTCCCCCTTCCATCCAGGATCTGTCCCCTCTCTCTGCCCCTTTTTTTTCAGCCCCCAGTTCCAGCCTCACTAGTCCCCAGTTTCAGCCCCAGCCCTTTTCTCCCACCAGTCCTGAGCTTCAGCCCCCAGCCACTTCTCCCTGTCCCCTTTTCAGCCCCCAGTTTCAACCCCAGCACTTTTCTCTCACCAGTCCCGAGCTTCAGCCCCAGCCACTTCTGTCTCCTTTTTAGCCCCCAGTCCCCACACTTTCAGCCCCTGCCCCTTTTCAGCCCCCAGTCCCAGTACTAGCCCCCCTATCCCACCTACTCTCCTTTTCAGCCCCCAGTTCCAGCCCCCTTCATCCACATGTCCTGCATTAGGGCCCCCCTTTTCAGCCCCAGACCCATTCTCCCACCTGACCCAGGCATGCCACATTTTCCCACCAGCCCCAGGCATGGCCCCTTCTCAGACCCGTTACAGCCCCCTTCTCCCATCTGAGAACCCCACCCCCTCCCCAACCCAGTCCCCTTCTCCCATCTGAGAACCCCTTCTCCTCCTCTCCCCACCCCCTCTGCCCATCTGAGCACCCTCTCCCTACCCCCGAGACCCCCTTCTCCCATCTGAGACCCCCTTCTCCTCCCCACCCCCTTCTCCCATCTGAGAACCCCTTCTCCCCTCCTCTCCCCACCCCCTCCTCCCTCTGAGAACCCCCTCCCCTCCTCTCCATCTGAGAACCCCTTCTCTCCCCACCCCCTTCTCCTATCTGAGCCCCCCCCCCCGACCCGCGTTGCCTACCAGATGACAACCCTCTTGTCCTGCCACCACCCTGCCTTTAAAAACAAATCTGCGATTGAAGCGGCATGGCAGGCAGCGCCTCGCGTCTGCCCTGCTTGTAAAAGCAGCAGCTCTCTCCTCCTCGTCATCGGGCCTTCCCTCACAACGACGAGGAGAGAGCTGCTTCTTTTACAAGCAGGGCAGACGCAAGGCGCTGCCTGCTACGCCGCTTCAATCGCAGATTTGGTTTTAAAGGTAGGGTGGGAGCAGCAGGAGCGGAGCACCCCCCCCCCCCCACCAGCTGACATCTGGGGTGGACCGCCCCCACCTTGCTACGCCACTGCCTGGAGCCAACAGCACTAAGCCTAGAAAGTAGAAACTCTTGTAATGGTGCAGAAAAAGAAAAGAAAATCTACAGCATCTGATATTCCCAGGCAGTCTCCCATCCAAGTAGAAACCGGGCCCAACCCTGCTAAGCTTCAGAGATCAGGCACACTCAGGGTGCTGTGCCCGTAGGCAATACCTATACTGCCAAAATAAAGAGTTTCACAAAGGAAGTGAGGGAAACTTTCAGGGTATTTCAAGCAACTGCCCTCAGAGGAAAAACAAACAACTAAGGGAACCGAAAAGTCTGTAAATAAAAATACAAAACAGGCCCTTCAGAGAGTCAACACACAAGGAGCCCTGCTCTGATGCTGTTCACTGTTCCCCACACCAAGAACAGCCTTTAGCCAACGCAGGAACTATAAGAAAATCTTAACTCACCACAGACAGTTAGGCCTATTGGAGACTGCTGTCCACAGACAGTGAGGCCCATTGGAGACTGCTGCCATCAATGCACCCACTTAGGCAAACATGGCTTTCCAGCTCAGGTGATTTTTGCTGCCTCTGAGCAGAAAGGGACTGCCCTGAAAAAGACTCCCTCCAAATAGAGGAAGACAGGAGAGCACAAAACCTACTGCTGAGCTGGAGAGTAAAAACATCCACTCTTTGGGGTAAGGTCCCATCAGTGGAGACAGACAGGGAACAAGCCAGAAATCTCCAATGGCTGAACTAAAAAGCAACTGTCAGTTCCCCTACCAAACTTCTGCAACATATAGGCATATGCAGCAGCAGAATGAACTCTGGGGGGGGGGGGGGGGGGGGGGGGGGGGGTCAGAACCCCCAGCTCCAGAGAAGCCCCCAGATTGGCTGGCTGACGTGCATCCCGAAAAACAAGGTGCACCACAGAAGGTCCATTAGATTCCTTCTGGAAAACCTTGTCATCTAGAACCCCTCCGCCCGAGATGGGCATAAGAACTCCCCCGAGCCTGAAGCTATCGAGGGGGGAGGGATGGATGGGGGCGTGTCTTAAGATGGCGGCATGCTGAGTTCTGTGAGCGCGTCTCTGCCATGGTTTTCTGAATTTACTCTTTTTTTCTTCGTGACAAGATGCCCCATACCAAACGTAAGGGGATTGTAAGAGCAGCTGCCTCGACTGTTCTGACATCTTCCCCGGTACAGCAAACTATGGAGAGATACGCTACAAAACTACCTACCCTAAGCACCGAGAGGGGCTCCGCTGTCTCGGTGGGTGAAGAATCCCTGGGAGACTTGGGGCTGGAAATTTCACTCTCCCCTCCGGATCTCAATCCCCCGCCGCTCCCCGAAGCATGCCTATCCCGACGCGATCGACCTGACCCGGAAGTGGTTGGAGGTATGACGGCGTCTCGAGGAAAGGGAGAAGCAGTGCATGAGGGAGGCCTGATTCTGAGTGAGTCAACGGCTGAGCGTTTTCCTCCGATAAAACAAATAGCGGCTGTGTCACTGGAGAGCATTTGGAGTGCTCTCCAGCGGGTAGAAACGACGGTTGCCAATTCAGCGAAAGAAATAAAAGAATTAGTAAGTACAGTCGAAAATCTTTCCCTATCATTTAATGCTGCAAAACAAGAAACATTAGAGCAAATGGGTGCTCTTAAGCAAGATGTTGTTAAGTTGAAGGATATTTCAGCCTCAATTGTAAAAGATAATTTATCTACACAACGCAGATTAGAACAATTAGAGAACTTTAACCGTAGGCTGAATTTAAGACTCTTGAATTTTCCGAAGGAACTGGGAATTAATCCTCAAGATGCCTTTAAAGCATATTTGCTGGAAGTTTTAAAATTTTCCCCGGAAACTATACCACCATTGAATAAGGTTTATTATATTCCAACAAAAAAATCACCTGAAATTTCTGCTGAAGCTATCCCAGATGAAAATCAAGAAGAACTTCTGAATGTATCTGAACTTTTAGATTTAACATTGAATGTGAACTCTGAAAGAACTACCTTAATAGCATCCTTTATTTTCCAACAAGATGTAGATGCGGTAATGCGTATTTACTTTAAAAAAATGCAAACTTTGTTTAGAGGTAAAAAAGTCTGGATTTATCCTGATATTACTAAACAGACTCAGGAAAGGAGGAAACTGTTTCTACTTATGCGAACAGATGTAATATCTTTAGGTGCCTCTTTTTACCTTAATTATCCATGTAAATGTGTTATTAAGTATATGAGTTTAAAATATATTTTCTACCAGCCAGAACAGCTGAAAACATTTATAAATATGAAAAAAATTGGTCAACCGCCGATCTAGATGAGATATATGGAATAATTGGATAGGTAGCATGCTAAGCATATTACTACTTTTGAGTTTTTCCTCCTTTTGTTTTTCTAAATTAGACTAGCCCCTTGCTTTAGTGGTCTAAAGAAGAGTAAAAGATATAATTTCCTTGAATTTTTTTTTGTTAATGGAGAATTTATCTCTGTATAAAATATACATGTCTGTATTTCCTGTTCAAATGTAACGGATTGTTTAATTTGATTCAAAATGAATAAATATATATAAACAGAAGCTATCGAGGGGGAACTAGAGCAGGTTCTCAATGACCCCACCTCCAACACGGCACCCAGCCGCCTCTCCTGGAGCACTGGATCTACCGCAGAGGGTAGGAAAAGCCATTACTGTACCTGAAGAAACCCTCAAAAGGGGCGGGCTACAGACAAATGTGGAGAAAAAGGAGGAAGAAATCTGGGCACAAAACAATTCCACCGAATCAGGAGAGTCGGTACAAAGCCGGAAGGGGTCCCCATAGCAGAGGCAAAGCAGCTAACTCAGCCAACAGCTGGAAAGCGGGAGCCGCATTGGGAGGTGCCAAAAGAAAATGGCATGTGAACCAGACACCTCAGAGCAGGAATCCCATTTGAGAGGAAGCAATGCCTGGTGCCTGCCTCTGTGCACCCGGCAACACACATCCCCGCTGCCGCCAATGCTTGCTCAGAACATGAGCCTCCTATGGTGGCCTCAGCCGCCAATACCGCGCATCCCCCAACGGCAGAAAAAAAATGCACTCACTAGAGATGCGCAGCCAGACTTCCCGCTGACAGTGGGCCCTCCCAGACAAGCCTGCCACCAAACCAGCTCAGCAGGCTACACACACACACAGTGACTCCAGAGACACTGCCCCAAAGGCTCCTCTTAGCAACCTGCTGCAGAGCCTGTGTCCAGAATTGCTTTTTTTTTTTTTAACAGCTGCTAACAGCAGCAAACATGAGGTCTGTTGCGGACTAGAGGGTTCCCCCCCCCCCACCCCGGTGAGGAAGGCTATAGTCCGAACAACAGTTCAAACTCTGGGAGGAAAGGGACCACAGGGTGAGGCAGGGACCCAGGCCACCAGGTATGCCCCTAAAGTTGGCATACAGCCCAAACACCCCCTAAGCTCAAGTGGCCAAAGGCCCAGGAGCAGGCCCAAGAGACAAATCCAGGAGCTGCAGAGAAACCATCTACCACCTGCTACAGATAGAGATATACTGAAGTGAGGGAGGAGCAGACCATCTGGTATCACCGCCTTCAGCTTTGTAATTTTTATCTCCACCTGCTGGTAGATGGACACAATCCACCAGTTCCTAGATTCATCTGCTGCATATGGTAAAGAAACTTTGTTTAAGGTGGATCAGCTACTAGGGCCTGAAGCTTGCTGACCCTGCATGCTGAAGTGACTGCCACTAGACAGAACCTTCCCTAGTTAAGAAGGAAGTTTGGTATTCCATTCAGGGAACCATTCAGATGTTGGGAGTCCCTAGGGTTCATCATAAACTACACAAAGTACCATCTCCTTCCCACTCAGCGATTTGCAGCTCATAGGAGCCCTGTTAGACAGTTCAAGTCCGGGCCCTTCCTTCCAGAATCTAGGGCAAAGGTGTTAGTGTCCATAGCCCTACAGGTCTGGCATAACTAGCAGGTTTCAGATCAGCAAGTGTTGAGGTTTTTGGGTCATATGGCTTCCACAGTGCATGTGACACATATTTTGGGCAGGAAGGCACCCGTGTATGCGCAGTGTGGTGCTGCCAAAGCTTCAAGAATCCACTCAAATGCTGGGTAGTATCCGTGCAGGCACTCTGTCAGATGTCACCCATATGTGAGAAGATAATGTTCTGCTTGTCCTCAGAGAATGTCAACTCATTCCTGCTACAAATATATCTGTATGCACACTAAGTGGAAGTAGTAGTTAAGAAATGCTATGCCGAGTCAGATCAAAGTCCATTAAGGCTAGCATCGTGTCCAACAGCTCTAGGCGGGATCACAAATGCCTGGACACCCAAAGTTTCATGATTTTAGATATACTGCTTATATGTACACAACTGCTTACCTGGGCAGATTCCTTTGAAAACTGTCCTAATAGTGCCTCTATTCTTTATATATCCTTCAGAGGCACAAAAGAAAAAAAGCTGAATATCTTTTATTTCTTCTATTTTGGACACTTAAATCCTTCTAGATTTATACCTGACATCTGTAAATCTCACTCTTTAGCGCAATCCACCCTTGCATTCTCTGGTTGTACCAAAGGCAATGGAAGATGAAGACAACTTGTCCAATTTCCCTGTTATCTTATTGTACTACTGTAACCACCAGGCCACACCATCTGAAGCATCTGCTTGCACAAACTTCATGCTCACTCACAACTTGCTACTGCCATCACACCCATAACCAGTCTCTGAAATGTTCCCTACACTGCTTCTGGATAGGTGAAGGGTGGGGGAAAAGCCATGAACAAAAATCTCAAAACGGAATAGGTGGTGTAGGAAAGAGTGGAGGAGGCTATTGGGAGCTCCAAGAAATGAAGTAAATGTGGATGTCCATGTCTAGAATCCAGTATGTAGTGTTAATCTGGCTCTGGCAATGAGACAGTGGCATCTTGTGGTTAAAATAACTGTAAAAATCTATTCTTTCAAACCTGTTAGCGACTTCTAATAGTTTCATATTTAGCTACTTCACCAAACTGCCTCTCCTCTCAAAGTCAAAGACACACACAGGCTAGAAAGAATTTCACTAACCATGCTCCACATGCTTTCCCCATTTGTTGACTAAGCAAAACATCCAGGAAGTAATGAAACCTAATAGACTCATTTTCAATAGTGTTTGTGGTGCTAATAGTTTAGCATGACACCTGTTGTGAAGAGCTTGTACTTGCTTCAGATCTTACATAATTCATTTTAAATTTGTGTGTCTGTTTCTTTATTCTTTCCAACCCAAATGTTGGCAACAAGTTATGCACTAGGAATCAAGCATCAATTTTATTACAATTTTTTTTTTATATACCACAGTAGTTCAAAGTGGTTTTAAACCAATATAAAACTGTCTAAAACACAGCAATTTAACCTGCACATTCCCCTGATCATAACCCCCCTCCCCCAATACAAAACCTAACACCCTGTCTGGATAGTAACATTATCTGTCTCCACTACCCAAGATAAACTTGCTGATAAAAGTGGAAGTAATTTATGCTTAAATTTTTAACTTAAAAGATCATTCTAACTACCTGTGACACCAACTGTGCCAATGAGAATTCAGCATCCAAATAATTCCCCAAACACCATAACAGTTGCGTAATTCCCAAACTTTGCAAAAACATTGGCCCATCCCATAGAGATCTGGTTTACCAATCCAAAGAAGCTGTCTTGAGAACTTAACTTCATATCTATATAAATAACATCCCCCCTCAAACGTTCTGAAGCTCACTCCGTGGCAGTGAAGTACTGAACTCCCGTACTCTGTGTAGGCTAGGCTATGTGGACCACTCACCCTCACTGATAGACCCGCCCTCAGCCACGCCCCATCTGCACATAAAAAGCAACCTCAACATTCTAAACTTTGTGGCTTCAGAGTTCGTAAGTTCGAAGCTCTGTAACCACTTTTACAAACCATCTAACTCTGCCCCGCCCTCACGTCAAAACGTTATAACGTCAGGGGCGGGTCATAATGAACAGAACCACACTAAGCTACTGAAGCCCATTGCTTCATCTGTGTTTAAACGAGGTACGCGTCGCCCCCCCCCCCACAAATCCCCCCCTCTCACACATGCCCGTGCACATCACCCCCCCCCTCCAAAAACGCCAAACCACTCCCATGCCTCCACCCGCCCAACGCCCCTCCGCTCCCCGACATACGCTCCGCCCATCCCCAGTACGTGCATGTGGGCCCCCCCCCCCCCCCCCCCCGTTTACTACCCTCCCCTCCTCTTACTGGAGTCCCAGCTGCAGAACGTACTTCGAAGATTCTGCTGCCTTCCGCTCTGTTCGCTATGAGCTGTGTGCCCTGATTGGCTGCTCCCGTCCTCAAGGGCGGGAGCAGCCAATCAGGGCACACAGCTCATAGCGAACACAACGGATTAAGGCACCAGAATCTCCGAACTACCTTGCCCTTCACTTCTACGGCTGGGACTCCGGTAACAGGAGGGAGGGTAGTAGAGGGGGGGGGGGGAGTGGAGGACCTTGCTAGCGCCCGTTTCATTTGTCCCTGAAACGGGCCTTCATTACTAGTGATTACATAAAAAAATCTGCAATCTCCTGAAGCCTACTATCTAGCTTCAACATATCCACAGCCCTTCAAAAGAGAACAAGAGCTGAATTTATCATTACTTTGGCTTAAAAAAACATTGGTAACCTGATGCAGAGTTCTCACGGGCTGCAGATACAAAAACAAAATAAGGGACAAGCAGGACCTCTGAAGCACACCTACCCTGTTGAAAATGGATCTTTACTATCTTGAGCCAACATACAGTGAATGATACATACCTGTAGCAGGTGTTCTCCGAGGACAGCAGGCTGATTGTTCTCACGACTGGGTGACGTCCGCGTCAGCCCCCACCAACCGGAAGAAGCTTCGCGGGCGGTCCGCACGCAGGGCACGCCCACCGCGCATGCGCGGCCGTCTTCCCGCCCGTGCGCGACCGTTCCCGCCAGTTGAATGACAAGCAAAAAGATGAAAACGCAACTCCAAAGGGGAGGAGGGAGGGTAGGTGAGAACAATCAGCCTGCTGTCCTCGGAGAACACCTGCTACAGGTATGTATCATTCACTTTCTCCGAGGACAAGCAGGCTGCTTGTTCTCACGACTGGGGTATCCCTAGCTCTCAGGCTCACTCAAAACAAGAACCCAGGTCAATTGAACCTCGCAACGGCGAGGGCATAACAAAAATTGACCTACGAAGAACAACTAACAGAGTGCAGCCTGACCAGAATAAATTCGGGTCCTGGAGGGTGGAGTTGGATTTACACCCCAAACAGATTCTGCAGCACTGACTGCTCGAACCGACTGTCGCGTCGGGTATCCTGCTGGAGGCAGTAATGTGATGTGAATGTGTGGACAGATGACCACGTCGCAGCCTTGCAAATCTCTTCAATAGTGGCTGACTTCAAGTGGGCCACTGACGCTGCCATGGCTCTAACACTATGAGCCGTGACATGACCCTCAAGAGCCAGCCCAGCCTGGGCGTAAGTGAAGGAAATGCAATCTGCTAGCCAATTGGAGATGGTGCGTTTCCCGACAGCGACCCCTAGCTTGTTAGGGTCGAAAGAAACAAACAATTGGGCGGACTGTCTGTGGGGCTGTGTCCGCTCCAAGTAGAAGGCCAATGCTCTCTTGCAGTCCAATGTGTGCAACTGACGTTCAGCAGGGCGGGTATGCGGCCTGGGAAAGAATGTTGGCAAGACAATTGACTGGTTAAGATGGAACTCCGACACCACCTTCGGCAGGAACTTTGGGTGGGTGCGGAGCACTACTCTGTTGTGATGAAATTTGGTATAAGGAGCATGAGCTACCAGGGCTTGAAGCTCACTGACCCTACGAGCTGAAGTAACTGCCACCAAGAAAATGACCTTCCAGGTCAAGTACTTCAGATGGCAGGTATTCAGTGGCTCAAAAGGAGGTTTCATCAGCTGGGTGAGGACGACGTTGAGATCCCATGACACTGTAGGAGGCTTGATAGGTGGCTTTGACAAAAGCAAGCCTCTCATGAATCGAACGACTAAAGGCTCTCCAGAGATGGCTTTACCTTCCACACGATAATGGTAAGCACTAATCGCACTAAGGTGATTCCTTACTGAGTTGGTCTTGAGGCCAGACTCTGACAAGTGCAGAAGGTATTCAAGCAGGTTCTGTGCAGGGCAAGAACGAGGTTCTAGGGCCTTGCTCTCACACCAAACGACAAACCTCCTCCACTTGAAAAAGTAACTCTTTTTAGTGGAATCCTTCCTAGAGGCAAGCAAGACACGGGAGACACCCTCAGACAGACCCAACGCAGTGAAGTCTACGCCCTCAACATCCAGGCCGTGAGAGCCAGGGACTGAAGGTTGGGGTGCAGCAACGCTCCGTCGTTCTGCGAGATGAGAGTCGGAAAACACTCCAATCTCCACGGTTCTTCTGAGGACAACTCCAGAAGAAGAGGGAACCAGATCTGACGGGGCCAAAAGGGCGCTATCAGAATCATGGTTCCATGGTCTTGCTTGAGCTTCAGTAAGGTCTTCCCCACCAAAGGTAGGGGAGGATAAGCATACAGGAGGCCGGTCCCCCAATGGAGGAGAAAGGCATCCGACGCTAGCCTGCTGTGTGCCTGTAGTCTGGAACAGAACAGAGGCAGCTTGTGGTTGGTCTGAGAGGCGAAAAGGTCCACCGAGTGGGTGCCCCACTCTCGGAAGATCTTGCGTACCACTCTGGAATGAAGCGACCACTCGTGCGGTTGCATGACTCTGCTCAGTCTGTCGGCCAGACTGTTGTTTACGCCTGCCAGGTATGTGGCTTGGAGAAGCATGCCGAACCGGCGGGCCCAACTCCACATCCCGACGGCTTCCTGACACAGGGGGCGAGATCCGGTGCCCCCCTGCTTGTTGGTGTAATACATTGCAACCTGATTGTCTGTCCGAATTTGGATAATTTGGCAGGACAGCCGATCTCTGAAAGCCTTCAGTGCGTTCCAGATCGCTTGGAGCTCCAGGAGGTTGATCTGCAGATCCTTTTCCTGGAGGGACCACAGACCCTGGGTGTGGAGCCCATCGACATGAGCCCCCCACCCCAGGCGAGATGCATCCGTCGTCAACACTTTCATGGGCTGCGGAATTTGGAATGGACGTCCCAGGGTCAAATTGGTCCGAATGGTCCACCAGAGCAGTGAAGTGCGGCAACTGGTGGAGAGGCGGATGACATCTTCTAGATTCCCGGTGGCTTGGAACCACTGGGAAGCTAGGGTCCATTGAGCGGATCTCATGTGAAGACGAGCCATGGGAGTCACATGAACTGTGGAGGCCATATGACCCAGAAGTCTCAACATCTGCCGAGCTGTGACCTGCTGAGACGCTCTGGTCCGCGAAGCAAGGGACAGGAGGTTGTTGGCCCTCGCTTCAGGGAGGAAGGCCTGAGCCGTCTGGGTATTCAGCAGAGCTCCTATGAATTCCAGAGACTGGGTTGGCTGGAGATGGGACTTTGGGTAATTTATCACAAACCCCAGCAGCTCCAGGAGTTGGATAGTGCACTGCATGGACTGGAGGGCTCCTGCCTCCGAGGTGTTCTTGACCAGCCAATCGTCGAGATATGGGAACACGTGCACTCCCAGCTTGCGTAGATACGCCGCCACCACCACGAGGCACTTTGTAAACACTCGTGGGGCAGAGGCGAGCCCAAAGGGCAGCACACAATACTGAAAGTGCCGTGCGCCCAGGCGGAATCTGAGATACTGTCTGTGAGCTGGCAGTATTGGGATGTGAGTGTATGCGTCCTTTAAATCCAGGGAACATAGCCAATCGTTTTTCTGAATCATTGGCAGAAGGGTGCCCAAGGAAAGCATCCTGAACTTTTCTTTGACCAGGAATTTGTTCAGGCCTCTCAGGTCTAGGATGGGACGCATCCCCCCTGTTTTCTTTTCCACAAGGAAATACCTGGAATAGAATCCCTGCCCTTCCTGCCCGGGTGGGACGGGCTCGACCGCATTGGCGCTGAGAAGGGCGGAGAGTTCCTCTGCAAGTACCTGCTTGTGATGGGAGCTGAAGGATTGAGCTCCCGGAGGACAATTTGGTGGCAGGGAGGCCAAATTCAGGGCGTATCCGCACCGCACTATTTGGAGAACCCACTGGTCGGAGGTTATGAGAAGCCACCTTTGGTGAAAAAATTTTAACCTCCCCCCGACCAGCAGATCGTCCGGTACGGACACTTTGAGGGCGGCTATGTTCCCGTGGATCCAGTCAAAAGCCCGTCCCCGGCTTTTGCTGTGGAGGCGCAGGGGGCTCCTTAGGCGCACGCTGTTGACGAGAACGAGCGCGCTGGGGCTGTCCCTGTGCCTGAGGCCTTCGGGCCGGCTGGGTGTACCTACGCTTTGCAAAAGAATAGGGTGCAGCCTGCCGGGCCCGGGAAAAACGTCCACCTGCTGAGGTGGATGCTGAAGGCGCCCGGTGGGAGAGCTTGTCGAGGGCGGTTTCCCGCTGATGCAGTTGGTCCACCAGCTGCTCGACCTTCTCACCAAAAATATTATCCCCCCGGCAAGGGACGTCGGCCAGTCTCTGCTGGGTGCGGTTGTCCAGGTCAGAGGCATGCAGCCATGAGAGCCTGCGCATCACTATACCTTGGGCCGCAGCACGAGATGCCACGTCACATGTGTCATAGATACCCCTGGACAGGAACTTTCTGCACGCCTTCAGCTGCCTGACCACCTCCTGATAAGGCCTGGACTGCTCTGGCGGGAGCTTATCGACCAGGTCCGCCAGCTGCTTCACATTGTTCCGCATGTGGATGCTCGTATAGAGCTGGTATGACTGGATGCGGGTCACGAGCATGGAGGATTGGTAGGTCTTCCTCCCAAACGAGTCCAGAGTGCGAGACTCCCGCCCCGGGGGCGCCGAGGCGGTATCCCTCGAACTCCGTGCCCTCTTGAGAGCAGAATCCACAACCGCCGAGTCATGGGGCAATTGGGGCCGCATTAACTCTGGGTCAGAGTGGATTCTGTACTGGGATTCCGCTTTCTTGGGGATGATGGGATTAGATAGCGGTCTCATCCAGTTCCGAAGCAGTGTCTCTTTGAGGACATTGTGCAACGGCACCGTGGAGGACTCTCTAGGTGGTGATGGATAGTCGAGGACCTCGAGCATCTCAGCCCTCGGCTCATCCACGGAGACCACGGGGAAGGGAATGCAGATAGACATATCCCTGACAAAGGAGGCAAAAGAGAGGCTCTCCGGGGGTGAGAGTTTCCTCTCCGGTGAAGGCGTGGGGTCAGAGGGGAGGCCCGCAGACTCCTCTGAGGAGAAATATCTGGGGTCCTCCTCTTCCCCCCACGAGGCCTCTTCCTCGGTATCGGACATAAGCTCATGTAGCTGAGTCCTTAACCGGGCCCGGCTCGATGTCGAGGCACCGAGGCCTCGGTGTCGTTGAGCGGTGGACTCCCGCGCCAGAGGGGACGAAGCTCCCTCCATCGACGTCGACTCCACCTGCGTGGCGGTCGAGACCGGCGCCGCAAGCGGCGGCGGTGTCGACGGCCTCGGCACCGGGCTAGAGCTCGCCGGCGCCACAGTCAACGGCGCCGAGGGCGCAAGCACCCCCGGCGCCGGCACAGCCTGGCGCATCAGCCCTTCCAGTATCCCCGGAAGGATGGCTCGGAGGCACTCGTCCAGGCCCGCTGCCGGGAAAGACGGTGGGGCCGGTAGAGGTGTCGGTGCCAGAAGCTGCTCGGGTCCAGGAGACGGCACCGAAGTGCTGGGACCCTGACGCGGCAGTACCTCCACAACCGAAGGGGATCTCTCCTCTCGACGAGGATGCTTCGGCGTCGACTCCTTGCCGGCACCGGAACCCTGGTGCATCGAGGGCGACCGATGACGGTGCTTTTTTGATTTTTTGCGATGCCCGTCATCGGCGCCAGGTGGAGCAGAGGAGGAGGAGGTCGATCCCCCTCGGTCACGAGGAACCGGGTCCGACAGGGTTCGGTCCCGAGGGCCATGGGCCGAGGGAGTGACCGGGGCCGATTGTCCACGCGGCCTCTCACCCCTACCTTCACCGGAGGACCGGCGGGCCGACGGGACCTGTGCTCCTGGGGTCGATGCCATGGGTGCCGATTTCTCGGGCATCGATACCGGTACCGAAGAACCGGCCGTCGATACCGATGCCGTCGAGGTCGAGGGGCCGGCGCAAGTTCCAAAAAGACGGTCCCGAAGAACTTGCCTCGCAACCTGAGTCCGTTTCCGGAGACCGAGACACAGGGAACACGACTTGATATTGTGCTCCGGCCCAAGGCACTGGAGGCACCAAGCGTGGGTGTCGGTCTGCGAGATCGGCCGGCCGCACCGACCACACTTTTTAAATCCACTCGGGACCTTCGAGGACATCGACGGAAAAATCGCGTCGGCGAAGTTAAAGTCGTCGATGGTGGCGGTAATCACACCTCGAAAAAGAAATCGACCGTGCGGCCACTAGGCCGCAACGCGACGCCCCCGCTAGAAACGAGGGAAAATGGGAGCGCGTGCTCCTTTTTTTCTTTTTTAAAAGAAAGAAAAGTGGAGCGCGCGGCAACGAAATAAAATAAAATAAAAAGGTTCGCGTAAACGCGATGGTTTTTCCGGGGCTGAAAACAGAGAGAGCGGCGAAGGCACGACTCTCTCCAGTCGCGGAAAAAAAGGAACTGGCGGGAACGGTCGCGCACGGGCGGGAAGACGGCCGCGCATGCGCGGTGGGCGTGCCCTGCGTGCGGACCGCCCGCGAAGCTTCTTCCGGTTGGTGGGGGCTGACGCGGACGTCACCCAGTCGTGAGAACAAGCAGCCTGCTTGTCCTCGGAGAAAACTGAGGATCTTCCCCATATGAAGGGCTGAACCTGCGACAATGCTTTGGATCTCATGGCTAGCAGACTACAACATTTAAAGCAAAATGTCCCAATCAACTAAACCATAGGCTGCAGACAAATCCAGCATAATTAACATAACCTGTTTGCCTGTGTCAGTAAGGGCCGACTCAACCCCATGGCTAGGATGGAACTCCACCTGTGCTGGATCCAAAATTTCTGGTCTCCTCCACAAATTAACTCTGGTCTAAACTACCAGTTTTTTTCCCATAGCAGATCAATGATCTAACTCTCTCCTTCAATAGAGGAGTAATAGTAGAGGGGCAGAGTTTTTCAGGAAACAAAAACTTCCTCTAAAGACCTTTGCAGCATCAATAACTTCTTTTGAAAAGAACAGTAAGCAAAGCGCTACAGGATGGATTATTTGAAATTTCTTAATTAATCCACTGATGGTACTCTGAATTCCCCCAAAGGTATTCTGAACTAAGTTCATACCTTTTTTTCAGTTGTGGCATTGATGCAAGTTATATTCAGATATTTTCCTGATCACCAGAGTCAATGGAGTATTAAGTGACTTGTCCAAGATTACAAAGAGCCACTGTGCTTCGCTGGTTCTTAGCCCACTGCTCTATTAGGCTACTCCTCCATTTTATATTCCTCCAAAGCCACACCAAACATAGGAACATAAGTGTTGCCATAGTGGGACAGACCAAAGGTCCATTAAGCCCAGCATCCTGTTTCCAACAGTGGCCAATCCAGGTTACAAGTACCTGGCATGATCCCAAAACAGTACATTTTAGACTGCTTATCCTAGAAATAAGCAGTGCATTCTCTCCAAGTCCATCTTCATAGTGGCTTATGGACTTCTCTTTTAGAAAGCTATCCAAACCTTTTTTAAACCATGCTAAGCTAACTGCTTTTACTACATTCTCTGGCAACAAATTCCTGAGTTTAATTACAGGTTGAGTGAAGAAATATTTTTTCCAATTTGTTTAAAATTTACTACTTTGTAGCTTTATTCTGTGCCCCCTATTCCTAGTATTTTTGGAACGAGTAAACAAGCGATTTACATATACCCGTTCCACTCCACTCATTACTTTATAGACCTCTATCGTATCTCCCCTCAGCCATCTTTTCTCCAAGCGAGCCCTAGTTGCTTTAGCCTTTCCTCATAGGAAAGTCATCCCATCCCCTTTATCATTTGTCATTCTTCTCAGTACCTTTTCTAATTCCACTATTTGAGATGCAGTGACCAGAACTGCACAAAGTATTCAAGGTGCGGTCCCACCTTAGAGTGATACAAAGGCATTACAATGTCCTCATTTTTGTTTTCGATTCCTTTCTTCATACCACCTAACATTCTATTTGCTTTCTTAGCCACCGCCACACCTGAGCAGAGGGTTTCAACGTATCAACATTGCCCCTCTTCTCCATCCCCGTCTGCCTAGGAGCAAAAGAACTCTTCAGACTGAATGGAATGGGCCCCAATTAGTCATATGGTAAGAACTGGGGAATAGAAATAGGCCATACTGGACCAGGTGTTCCACAGAAATAGTCTCCAAAAATATCCCAATGCACTTCTATACGAGAGGCAATTAGAGTAGTTATAGAATCTGTTGACAGGGATATATAATGGCTACGTTATCATTCACTTAGCTTAATCTTGTTTTTTCTAAACTAATGGAATGCTGTCAGATACCCACTCAAGCACAAGATGTGGCCAGAAAGGTACAGAAATTATCCTGATTTTGATCAAGCTGTTGGGGCACCCAGTACTGAGAATTTCCAAGCACAACTTGGTATACTGCCTGTGCACGTTAGACCTTATGAATTCCAGAATGAGGCTCTTTGGAACAATGCCAAGTGTCGCGGTGAGTATTGGCACTGAATCAGAGAATGAGAATATGCAACATATAATTCGGGTTTTTTTTGTTACATTTGTACCCCGCGCTTTCCCACTCATGGCAGGCTCAATGCGGCTTACATGGGGCAATGGCGGGTTAAGTGACTTGCCCAGAGTCACAAGGAGCTGCCTGTGCCGGAAGTGGGAATTGAACTCAGTTCCTCAGTTTCCCAGGACCAAAGTCCACCACCCTAACCACTAGGCCACTCCTCCACTCAGAACAACAAATACATTTACACAACTCCCCTATTCCCCCAGACACACCCATACACTATTTAACATTCGTGCTCTACCTCATCACCACCGTCCCTACTGGGTGGCCTTTTGCGATTCTGATGTGCATTTCATTTGTAGTCATTCCAACCCAATGTAATACTTAGGTACCATGCCATTCAAACTGCACCTTCCCTTTTACACACACACACAACATCTTTTCCCAACTTATTAAAAGTTAACATGACAAGAAGCAGACTAAAAAAAAAATCAGTTACATCTTATAAATTAAACCATATTCTAAGGCAGTGTTCTTAAATGAAAGAACCAGGAGCCAATGGTGGCCCTTGGAGACCTCCAGGGTGGCCCCCCATTGTCTTTTTCTGCTACTGTGCCTCTACCCCGGCTCAGGACAGAAAGGGTAAACTGAATTTGGGGTGGAGTGGGGGGGGGGGGGGGGGAGGGGGGCGGAGGAAGAGCCACATGCTTGAAGGACAAGGCATTTTTCAACAGACAAAAAGAAAATGATTTGAACATGCTCATAACCTTGAGGATAACTCCCCAAGTTTGAAGGTGGGCTGGTGAGCATGATTGTCTTTAACACACTGACAAGCAGTGTTGGGGCCCAGCAGGGGAAAACATTTGGCAGCTGTCTTTCAGCTCATTAGAATCTAAAGTGGCCCCAGCTTACAAATTAATGAAGACCACTGCTCTAAGGGCTTGAGAAAGTGCTTTTAGGCTCACTGGCCCTAGACTAGTTGTTTCCTCAAGTCCGGTTCTGGAATGCCCCTTACCAGTCAGGTTTTCAGGATATCCACAATGAATATACATGAGACTTGAATAGAATGGAGGCAGTGTATGCAAATTAAGTTCATGCATTTTCATTGTGGATATCCTAAAAACCTGACTGGCAACGAGTACTCCAGGACTGGACTTGGGAAACACTGCCCTAGAATATAGAACAGACTGCCCACGGAAAGAGAGGCTGACCGAATTTTGGTAAGCTATTTTAATTTTCGGCTATGTTTTCGGTAGAAGCTGAAAAAGTGTACTTTGTCCCATTTGTCTCCCTTCCTCCCAAATAGGAAATGTCTCTCATTCCCAGGCCTATCTTACAATCCCTGGTGGTCTAGGGGTGTGGTTGGGGCAGGAGCAATCCCCAGTTACTCCTACCAATTCTGGCTCTTCTCTCAAAATGGCTGCTATGACTGGGGCCATGGCTCCTACCTTCACTATATCAGTAGACCATCAGGGATTGTAAAAGTAGTCCATAGAAGGTGGTGGAGAATACTGTTTAATTTTTTTTTTGTACTGCAACTACAAGCCATGCAGTTTTGATCTTGCACAATAGCTTATATGGTAGAATGCTCCAAATAAATGCTTTTGATACACAAATTTAGCCAAAATTTAAGTCTCTAAATTTTGTATAACTCCATAGAGTTAATTCCTAAGGAGCTTATGACATCAGCCGCAGTCTGGATTAAAACTACATTGGCCCCTAGGCAACATACAATTGTGGGCCCTCTTACCATGGAGCCCCATTTTTCATTTCCTCACCTCCCCGCCTCTCAATTCAACAATCTTACCTCTGCCTTGGAGCACCGTCCCTGTCTAGGTACTGTTATAAGATTAGCCTCTCAGCTGAGTATGAAATAAAGGTAGAAAGAGAATTACAAGGCCTGGTTAGCAGCCATGATTAAGACAAAATATTTTCCTTGTCCCCTCTCCCCACTCAGATATTCATTCATGGCCTTCCCCCAACATTTCACCTCTCCAGAAGTAGCGAAGTGCAAAACCTACTGTAGCTGTGTCAGTGCGACTAGGCAAGCTATGTTTTGAATGGAGTGGCTTAATGATTAGAGCTGGAGTGCTCCCAAGTTACCAATTTCCAGGAGAGAGATTTTAGGTCGGTTCTGGATTTCTGACAACCTTATCCTGGTGCATTATTGGACATGCAGCACCTATACCAATGGGTAAAATCAGGGACTACAAATAGCACAAAATTTGCATACAAGTTCAAAAACAGTACTGGCCAAAAGTCTCCCTCCTACTACTACTACTACAAATCATTTCTATAGCGCTACCAGTCGTACGCAGCGCTTCAAAAATTTAACATGAAGAAAAGACAGTTCCTGCTCAAAAGAGCTTACAGCTTGGTAACTTGGCAGTGCTGGAGAAATGGGCTGAGAACCAGGAAAGTTGGGCAAGCCATTTTCACCCTCCATTGCTTCCATTGGCCAATTTGCTTTCATTGTCAAGGGTAGACTAAGAGTGAGATTAGGTCTAGGTAGTATATAAATACTTAAAATAAATTTATCTATGAGATATAAATGTAAATTTTATATGTGAAAAACTTCATAAATAGAAAAATCTCAAAATATTTAGCTCTCTCTGATACTTGTAAAGGAGACAGACAAAGTGGAGGCAATATTAGGCCAGTTTCAAAGGAATTTTCCGGGTAATGATAGCAGTACAAATCTTCTAGTTTGAACATTTCCCTTCCATTTAACATATGCACAGATACATTTGTACCAGTGGACTTCCCCACTGCAGCTCAGATTTTCAAAAAGAAGCTCTATTTATGTGATACTGTCTCCACCAGTGACACTATGGACTCTCACTCTTCACATATGTGCACTCCCTTGCTCTTCACACACACATGCACTCTTTCACTTTCTAGACATCCTCTCTCTCGCTCCTGATGCTGAGTGGCTTCTGCTACATTTGCTCAGTTAGTCCCCTTCCTCCCCCATTTCCATCTGTAGCCAGCTCTTCCCATCATCCTATACAGTTCTTTTATTTTCTGCCTGTGTCTGCCTCTCACTTTTTTCCCCAACCCCTCTTACATTCCCACCTTTTCTCAACAACCTCCCTCACCTCTAACACTCACTGGTTTCCCTGGCTGTCTCTAAGCCCCATGCAGTTTCTGGGCAAATACTTCCAGCTTATCCCTCCTTCCTGTGACTCTAGCAGCTTTCCCATTGGTTGGACTCTTTAGTGTCTCTACACTGGAAAGGGGGAGGAAGCATTAGAGTTAAAAAGGCTAAGTTAGATTCTGAAAAATATCCAGACCCTTTAGCCATCCTTCTGACTTCAAGACACTAACTTAAAAAAAAAAAAAAAACTATAGAAGCTGAAAAAAATCCAAAGAGCTGGCAAGCCTAAACTCCTGACTTCCGAGTATATTTGAGAGGCCCCCCCCCATAAACTTTTGGGCCCCAGGCATATGCCTAGCTTGCCAATGCTTTAATCCAGTTCTGATCAGCTGTCACTCTCCAAGTGTAATACAGTCAAGCACTGTAAAAGCACCCTGGATTTTAATTTCAGTTCTCATTAGCTGTGGTTCATGCGTATGGAGGCTATTTTGCTTGGAGACAATATTTAAATTATTACATTCTGACTTGGATACTGTGGGTTTAGCAGAGGGATGCAGACTGCAAGCTCTGACAAATCCCCTGTGGCCCTCACCGGTTCACATTCACACAAAACTTAAATTTTTGTTTTCAGCTTTGGTTGAAACCAGGTGATAAGTTTCAGTTTTTGGCTGAAAGTTTTCTGACAATTTTGGTAAGCTTCTACACAAAAATCTGCAGTGTGCTGGATTATTTAAGGTCTGGAGCTTGGCTTTTTAGAACTGTAATTACTTTTATGTTTTATTCTCACCCCTGAAGATTATACAGTTGCTGCTAACTGGGTTTCCAACAGGTATTTGAGACCTGGATTGGCCACTGTTGGAAGCAGGATACTGGGCTAGACGTCTGATGCAGTATGGCTATTCTTATGCTCTTATAATCAGTATGTGTCACAAGACCATATAAACGGAGCTACAGGCCAAATAACCACCAAAAATAAAAACAATATATCAATACACCCAAGTATTATGCAGACACTGTGTTCCAAAAATCAATTACAAACTCTATTTTAAATACTTTCCAAAAATTAAAGTAACCAAAAATCCCCACACCATGGAACATCCATGAAATAAGGATATTTCCCTTGAGGAAGCCTACAACAGGCGTGAAAAAAAAAAGCTACTTAACTTTGCACAAATGTTCAATCACAAATAAGTTTACATATGGAGTGGTGATGAGTCTGTTCCAATTTTTTTAGTGTTATTTTGAGACCCATGATGAGAGAACACCTTTCTCCAAAAATATTTTGACTGGTGATTTTAAATGAGGCCCCTTTTCTCAAGTTTAATTTGGAAAGTGTATTTACTGTAAGGTTCATAATTATTGATTTTTGGAACACACTCCTCTACATAATACCTTTATATATATATTATTTTCGGCAGTTAGTATGTATCGAAGCATTTTTTTAATTTTATTTGTTGCATTTGTATCCCACATTTTCCCACCTTTGCAGGCACTTTTCCACAGTACATATTTATTCTATTCTGTTGCTCTTTGCACGAGGTCTATAGGGCAAATGGTGTGCAATACTTAATAAAAATAAACACGCAATTCTCCTATATATTGTGTTTTCTATGATTAGTGACATGAAGACCATGTCCATTATTTCCTATGGTGAGAAATAGCTCTCTGGTGCCAAGGTGTGTTATTTTCTATGGTAGATATATTTGCTGTACTGCGCAATTAATTCTCTCGTATATGGGGATTTTATTCTTCTCAGCTTATCGGGTTGTCCCTTGCTCGCTCTGCATGCCGCAGCACATACCTGCACGTCTCCAGGGAAATACACGACATGATGCTGAGGTGGATGCCCCGAGGACTGCGGGGGGCGGCGGCGAGTCGGGCTCAGGGAGGGTTGCGGTAAGAAGAGCAGCAATTCATTGGTTGAAAGTGGCTCGGAGCCCGGCACCGGCGGCAACCTCACAAGGGCCGGAGAGGGTGGCAAGGAGGCGGGGTGAGTCACGCCGGAGCCGCCGCAGAGGCTCATGTTTCTGGGGAAAGCTACAAGCGAGAGGCAAGCAGTGCGGAGAGCGTCTCTCAGCGCCGCGGCCCAGGAGCTATACATGAGGCGACAGGAAAGAGCCTTCTCTATGCTAGGGCCGCGCCTTGTGGCCGTTGCTCTAGTCGCGCAGCAGATAACGATGACAGTCAAGCTCACTTCGAGGCGCCACGCCCCCTACGGACCACGGTTTCTACAGGCCCAGCAAACACGCACACGCCTTTCTCCTCCAGTCCACGCCTACACGCAGGGGGCGTGGAGACAGAGTACGTTCGATTTGGGGGGCTCGCCCACATCTTTCCGTTTGTTTTTGGCGGGTTTTTTTAAAGGTACTGAATTAAATGCCTCTCCTCGTGCGTGCAGTCGCTCACGCATATGTTATGAAGAGTACATTCACACACCCACACCACTTTAAAATCATGCTTTAGTGGCAAGACCTTTGCTTTGTTAAATATCTTTTAGTATTTTGGCTGATTGTAAAAATCAGGAAAGTTTTCGTATAAATATATATTTTCAGAAATATAGATCCCATTTATTTATTAATGTATTTATACCCCACATTATCCCCTCAAACATGCAGGCTCAATGTGCAATGGGCCCCTGTTGCATTTTTATTGAGCACATTTATGGAACGATATAGTTGAGCTTATGTGTTATGCTTGAAATAATTCGATAATCCAATACAAATATTTTGATGAATATATTTTGTTATTATTTTTGTGTTTGTCTCTGCCCATTTCTTGCTACTGTAGGCGGTCCATAGAAGTGTCGGCAGGGAGAAAAACAATCAGCTGCTGGCTGGAGGAACAACTTTTCAGGAAGGTGGGTATGGAACAGGGAATAAAAAAATGTAGGCACTGTTGGAATTTAATAAAGTAATGAAATTAGAAGGCTGAAACTGCAGTGGTGTAAATTCCACTTAATTAGGGTTACCATATGGCTCCAGAAAAAGGAGGACAGATTAAGCCAGTCCAGGTTTTACGTCCATATAATAGCTCACTGCTCTGCAGAAACAGGGGTGGGGCCCAGGGGGAGGGAAGCACAAAGAAAGTGAGGGATTCCCAGCTGCTAGGGGAAGGAAACTGAAGAGAGCCAGATCACTGGGGAGTGGGAGGGAGCCAATGCATGAGATCAAGCTACTGAAGTGTGTGAGCTGGAGAAGGAGCCTGAATGCGTGTGTCATATGTTGAATGCATGTGACTTGGCATGTCTGAACTCTGATGTAAGTGTGGCACCTTCCTTAGCATGTTTCCTCCGGTCCTGCTGTTCTTACTCTGAGAACAGGGCGGGCTTAACCTATGTACCAGGTGAGGCTCTGGCCCAGGGTGCCAGAGATAAAAGGCTCCAAATGCCTGAGCCTGTGATGTCACTGGCCCTATAGATTAAGCTGGATACTTTGATTTGACAGTCCCTCCTTTGACATAACTTCCTGTTTCCACAGGGGAATGGCAGAGGGAAGACTCAGGGGCTGATGTGGGTAGCGTTAGGTGAAATGCTGTAAGTATTAAGGACTGGAAAACTTTCTTTAAAGGTAGGCTGGGGGGTGGGAGGGATGGCCTTGGGGGGTGCCAATGGGAGGGTGCCAACCCAAAAGATGGCTCAGGGCACCACAGTCCTTTGAGCCAGCCCTGTCTGAGAATTACGTAGAAGGGAATCTGTACCATGACAGCTATAGGCAGAGGCAGGAGAGTGATCTCAGAAGAGGCCATGTGGCATCTGGCACAGCCGCATATATGCACTCCAAAGTAGCTCTTGGCTGTTTTGTAACATCTGGCCACTGGTGAATGTGTAACTTTGTTTGAATATTGGGCCATTGTTTTCTTATTTTTATTTTTTTAAATATTCCTCAGTTTATTGTTGCTGATGAAGGGATCAACTTAAAAGTTGAGAGGGTGTCAAAATTTTGGGCATGCTTTTAGATTGTCAGTGGAACCACAAATCAATAATTTGATCTGGAAGGCTTATTTCAAGTTAAAACAACTTCGGCTGCTACACTCTTATTTATTGGGGGATCATTTTAGAGTTGTTATTGTACAATTGTCTTTTCTAGCCTTACTGGACTATGGTGACTCTTTGTATTTAGGTGTGGAGGTAAAGCTTATTTCTAAGCTTCCGTTAATTCAAAACTGCAGCTAGATTAATTTTTTTTGTAAATCAAGGTGTTAGATCATGTTTCTTCTTTGTTGATAGAGTTAAATTGGTTGCCAGTTCAGGCAAGGATTTCTTATAAGGTGTTATGTTTGGCATTTAAATTACTGTGTGGTGTTTGCTCTGAGGATTTATCATAATTGGTTAAACACTATTTCAACCTCTTGGACTTGTAATCATCTTATTTTGGCTTTTCCAACTATAAAAAGTGTGAAATTCAAGGATGTTTATTCACATTCTTTTTGTTATTCAGCTGTTTTATTGAATTATTGATGTTACTGTGTATATATCTCGTTTGAGGGAGTTGGCGGATTATAAATTCTTTATAACATAACATGTTGAAAGTGTACAGATGATAAAAAAACTCCTACTTTAATACATTTTGAATTTTATTTTTTAGATAGCAGAATGTGAGGACTTTTACTTTAGGAATTCCTTGGCAGTTGTAAGAATTCAGTGGCCAGATGTTAAGCTTTACTCTTCAGTCCTGTAGTTAGTCATCCTGGAGGAGCCATGCTCAGTTGCATGATTTCCTTTCAGCTTTTTCATCAAGCTGGGATGGGAGGGATAAAAGCAGCAGTGTGTATAGTTAGTGCTTCAAAATCATCCTTGATAATTAGAGGCTGCATGTAAATTAAGCTAACAAGAGCAGATTAGGCAGCTTGTTTCTGCCACTGGAAAACACTCCAAACCTATTAACAGAAGCCCTGCAGTTAGGGCTGCTCCAAGGTGGAGTTTGAATTGGTGCAATATTCACAAACCAAACTTTTCAGCTGGGCTTTGGGATTTTCTTTGGGCTTTATCATCAATGATGTTTGTACGTTTGGGTAGCTTGCCAGGTGCCCTTGACCTGGATTGGCTGCTGTCGGGGACAGGATGCTGGGCTCGATGGACCTTTGGTCTTTTCCCAGTATGACATTACTTATGTACTTATGATTTGTTCAAGTTGCCCCAGACTCAATAATTGGTCCTTTTATCATCCATTCACAAACTAGCATGTATGCACTAATATGAAATTCATTACGTAGGGTTGTTTGTGAGGAAATGTGGTAAGATGGGGGCTGTTTTCCCCCATATACTCCTTTGCAGTGCTCTCTTTGTGTTGTTTGGACCAATGATCCTGCAAAGCAAACTTCAGAAAAGTGCACCTGAAACTAGCTTTTTCCAATTTGAAATGGCATTGAAGAGCTGATTACATTCTGTGGCCTTTTGGATGTAGGACGGAATATTTGTGAGTTCTTTGCAATTTATTTCACATTAGTTCATGCATAATTGGATTTTTGTGCACAGATACTTTAAAAGAAAAAAATGGACCAATGATAATTTAGACCCAGATGCACAAAACTTACTGAGCCAGCAATATGCTTGTCTTACTGGTTCTAGCCGGTTTAGTGTCACGGAGTTCAGCGAGACATACACAAAAGGGTTCTGCATGCTCTTTTCCTCTCACTGTAGCAGCCAATGAGAATTGTATGCAAAATTATTTAAATTTATTTTAATGAGCTAATTACTATTCAAATGTGTATTCCGAGTGATGCACAGCCATTTTCCGAGTGATGCACTGAAAGGACCACCCATCTTTAGGATGAAATTTTTATGGGTGGTCAGGAACTGTCGTTGCATGACAACTGCGTCTTGGAAGTGCAGTCAGCTCATTGTGCAGATCTGTGATGTTCTTGGGCAGCCATTTCCTGCAGAGGAAGAGCGCCGGTGCTGGGCACAGGAGACACTTGTGGTCAGACTACAGCTCCATGCTGCTGCTGGGCAGGGGGAGAGCATATCTCTCCAGAAATCAGGCTCACTGCCAGCATTACTTTGTAGAGCTTCCTGTGAAAAGTGCTTGTGCTGCTGATAAGTAAAAAAAAAAAGAATGCACACGGCTTTCATACACGCAACTTGTACGCGTGTATGAAAGCAGACAGTAGCACGCACTGCTCTGAGCATGCGCAGAGCAGCCACGCTTAGCGATTGGCTGTTCTGTGCATGCTCAGCTGACTGATTGGCTTCCCTTTTACTGAGCTGCTCGCTGATTTTACGAGCAGCTCATTTGCATTGTTTTTTTTGGGCAAAGCTTGTTATTTCCACCTCGGTAATTTTTACCAAGGTGGAAATAGTGATCAGTGCTTTACCAGGACATTGGTGCATCTGCCTCTTGGTCTTAGGATCATAATAAATGCCCCAAACACTGCATGATAGTCCCAAAGAAGAGTCCTGCTGAATTTGTACATATACTGCTATTTTCTTTGTAACTGTTGTGGTATTTAAACCATGAAAACTTGAGATGTATAATAAAACTAGTAAAAAAGGCACGTTTCTGACACAAATTAAACGGGCGCTAACAAGGTTTTTCTCGGAGTGTGTATGTTTGAGAGAGAGTGTGTGTGAGAGTGACTTTGTGAGAGAGAGAGAGAGTGAATGTACAAGTGTGTGTGTGTGACAGAGAGAGAGTGAGAGTGGGTGCGAGTGTGTCTGTGAGAGAGAGTGAGACTGGGTGCGAGTGTGTCTGTGAGAGAGAGAATGTGTGTGTGTGAGAATGAGAGTGTGTGCCAGGGGCCCCCTCCCCCCTCCCTTCCAGTTCCAGGGTCATTCCCTCCCGCCCTTCCTCTGACTTTCAGGGTCGTTCCCTTCCTTCCTCTTCAGGGTTGTCCCCTCCCTCCTTCCAACTTTCAGGGTCATCCCCTCCCTCCGAGTTTCAGGCTCCCTCCCTCCCTCCCTCCGAGTTTCAAGTTCCCTCCCTCCGAGTTTCAAGCTCCCTCCCTCCCGAGGAGTTGTTGTGGCTGCCCACACACCCTCCCATGGGGCCCGGAGGGGCAGCTGCGGCCATCGCCTGCTATCCTCCTCTTTCGCGCCGCTCCGACTCCTGAAGTCCCCCCTCCCCCGCGCCAGCACAGGAATGCACGAGCGCACCCGCACACTGGCTCGGCACAGCAGCATGCTCTCCGTGGCTCTGCCCCCTCCGCTGATGCCCAAAGAGGACTCCGACCTTTCTTTCCCTGCCATTAGTCGCGACGCTGTTGGCTACTCCGTCCCTCAACGCTTCTGTTTCTTTCAAGCTCCGCTTCTGCCCCTGTGCCCTGCCCCTTTCACCCCTCCTCCTCTGGCTCTGGCATTCTACGTGACGTCAGCTTGATCTACGGAGCCAAGCAGACCAACTGCGAAGAAAGCCACGGACACAGGCAGCAAGATAGAACGTTGGAGGTGAGAATTATTATATAGGATATTTAATTATAATTCAAAATATCTTTGACTGGATGGTAAAGTACCTTTCATTCCAAGGCAAGGAGACAGGCTTCCCAACTACTGCTCTAATGTGTGACTAGTCATGTCACAAAAGTGCAAGAGATACTGCAAGATTCATAAAGCCAAACAGGACAGAAGGGTGCTACTTTGTACACAAGCTAGGATGTGGTTCTAAGTGGAAAGGAGGACTCCTGTTTATTGATGAATAAATTTATGTAAGAATGCAGTCATTTGCTTGTATGTGTTATATAGTTAGGATTTTTGTGTGTATTATTGTAATCCACCTAGACTGTAAGATGTGGAGCGGCATTTTAGAAAGGACAATCAACTAAGAATATCACATGGATGTCCACCTCACATGTAGTTTAGAACAGGATACAGCCTGTTCTAAAGTACACATGTGATGGCCATCCATGTGCTGGAAATGTCCAGCATAAGTACATAGGTATTGCCATACTGGGAAAGACCAAAGGTCCATCGAGCCCAGCATCCTGTTAACAACAGTGGCCAATCCAGGACACAAATACTCGGCAAGATCCCAAAAATGTACAAAACATTTTATACTGCTTGTCCCAGAAATAGTGGATTTTCCCCAAGTCCATTTAATAACGGTCTATGGACTTTTCCTTTAGGAAGCTGTCCAAACTTTTTTTAAACTCCGCTAAGCTAACCACCTTTACCACATTCTCTGGCAACAAATTCCAGAGTTTAATTACACGGTGAGTGAAGAAACATTTTCTCCGATTCGTTTTAAATTTACTACATTGTAGCTTCATCGCATGCCCCCTAGTCCTAGTATTTTTGGAAAGGGTGAACAGACGCTTCACATCTACCTGTTCAACTCCACTCATTATTTTATAGACCTCTATCATATCTCCCCTCAGCCGCCTTTTCTCCAAGCTGAAGAGCCCTAGCTGCTTTAGCCTTTCCTCATAGGGAAGTCGTCCCATCCCCTTTATCATTTTCGTCGCCCTTCTCTGCACCTTTTCTAATTCCACTATATCTTTTTTGAGATGCGGCGACCAGAATTGAACACAATATTCGAGGTGCGTTCGCACCATGGAGCGATACAAAGGCATTACAGCATCCTTATTTTTGTTTTCCATTCTTTTCCTAATAATACCTAACATTCTATTTGCTTTCTTATCCGCAGCAGCACACTGAGCAGAAGGTTTCAACGTATCATTAACGACGACACCTAGATCCCTTTCTTGGTCCTTGACTCCTAACGTGGAACCTTGCATGACGTAGCTATAATTCGGGTTCCTCTTTCCCACATGCATCACTTTGCACTTGCTCACATTAAACGTCATCTGCCATATAGATGCCCAGTCTCCCAGTCTCGTACATCCATTTTACAAACTGAAATGTCCAAATTATCATAGGCATAGTTTGACTGTTTCATTTGGGGGGGAGCAAAGGATGGGGTGGGGCATATTTATATATATATATGCAAATGAATGTGCTAATATGGAGGAAGGAAGGAAGGAAGGAAGGGAGAAAGAGCTGGCTTTTTGGGGAATAACCTTCTTTCCTCCTTATTCAGAACTCCCTCTTCCTCTCCAGTAGTATGTCCCCACCCCCTTTCCCATACCATGCCAGTGTAGACCTCATTTATTTATTTAGATTTTGCTCACACCTTTTTCAGTAGTAGCTCAAAGTGAGTTACAGTCAGGTACTCTTGATATTTCTCTGTCCCAGGAGGGCTCACAATCTAAGTTTGTACCTGAGGCAATGGAGGGTTAAGTGACTTGCCCAAGATCACAAGGAGCAGCAGTGAGATTTGAACCAGCCACCTCTGGATTGCAAGACCAGTGCTCTAACCACTAGGCCACTCCTCCACTCCACCTTAGAAATGCATAAGCTCTATATGTAGATCCTTCAAGAGGTAGTGTGTCGTGATTTAGGCTCTACACCTTTTCTGATGTTTTGGTGCCACCTCAGTAAGGCCAACACACAGAGGGGCATAATCGAAAGGGACGCCCAAATTTTGCTGAGGAAGTGCTCGCAAAACGTCCCCATGGAGGGGCGGGGAAACCCGTATTATCAAAACAAGATGTACGTCCATCTTTCGTTTTGATAATACGGTCGGGGATGCCCAAATCTTGAAATTTAGGTTGTCCATAGAGATGGTCATCCCTAGACTTGGTTGTTTCTGATTTTCAGTGATAATGGAAACCAAGGACGCCCATCTCAGAAAAGACCAAATGCAAGCCCTTTGGTCATGGGAGGAGCCAGCATTCGTAGTGCACTGGTCCCCCTGACATGCCAGGACACCAACCGGGCACCCTAGGGGGCACTGCAGTGGACTTCATAAATTGCTCCCAGGTACATAGCTCCCTTACCTTGTGTGCTGAGCCCCCCTAAAACCCACTACCCTAGATGTGGGTACAGTGGGTTTCTGGTGGGTTTTGGAGGGCTCATATTTACCACTACAAGTGTAACAGGTGGGGGGATGGGCCTGGGTCTGCTTGCCTGAAGTGCACTGCAGCCACTAAAACTGCTCCAGGGACCTGCATACTGCTGTGATGGACCTGATTATGACATTTGAGGCTTGCATAGAGGCTGGCACAAAATATTTTTAAAGATTTTTTCTGAGGGTAGGAGGGGGTTAGTGATCACTGGGGGAGTAAGGGGAGGTCATCCTAGATTCTCTCTGGTGGTCACCTGGTCAGTTTGGGCATCTTTTTGTGCCTTGGTCGTAAGAAAAACAGGACCAGGTAAAGTCGTCCAAGTGTTCGTTAGGGACGCCCTTTTTTTTTCCATTATGGGTCGAGGATGTCCATGTGTTAGGCACGCCCAAGTCCCACCTTTGCTACGCCTCCGACATGCACCTGTGAACTTTGGCCGTCCCTGAGACGGAAAGCAGTTGGAGACGTCCAAAATCAGCTTTCGATTATACCGATTTGGACGACCCTGTGAGGACGCCCATCTTGCGATTTGTGTCAAAAGATGGGCGTCCTTCTCTTTCGAAAATAAGCCTGACAATCTCTCCATTGCAAATCATTATACACAAACTTGTGCAAAAACCCACTCATAACCTTACCAAACCATAACAGCACTAATTCCAAGGACAGGATGAGCTACAACCTTATGCATGGAAAGGCAGCACTGTAATTACACCGGGCTCTAAAACACCAGTACACTACCTAGTGACAAAAAAAAAAACCCAAAACAAAAGGGCTGCAAATACTACACACTAGCAGAATACTGCACCTTGGTCAAACATGAAAAACACATGACACAACAGATATGACACAAGGAACTAGAAATAAAAAAAATATGAAGGCAAAATACTGAACTGGAAAGTTATCTCAAGAAGTCAGACTCAGCATGCAGCAATACTAGAAAAATTGAAACTTATATTCAAGATATCACAGATACACATTTCCAAAAGCTGACATATTCCAATTAATACATTCTGAATAAAATACTTTTTTCTACCTTTGTTGTCTGATCATTTAGTATTTCTATTCGCTTTGGTCCCAGTGTCTTCTGTTTTATGCAGTGTCTTCTTTCCATTTGATATTTTTTCTCTCACCATGTCCACCATCCTCCTGTGTCCTTATGCGTCCTGTCTACCATCTGTAGCCCTGTCTCTATCCTTTCTCCAGTTTCAGCATATGCCCTCAAAATGTTCTGATCCAACCCTTAAATTCAGCAATTTCCCCTCCATCCATATCCAGCATTTCTCCTCACTCCCTTCCCCTCCATCCCTGTGCATCTACTTCCTCTGTCTTCCCTTCCCTCCATCCATGTCCAGCATTTCTCCTCTCTCCCTTCCTCTCTATCTGTGTGCATCTCCTTCCTTTGTCTTTCCTTCCCTCCATCCTTGTCCAACATTTCTCCTCTTTCCCTATCCATGCCCAGCATTTCTCCTCTCTTCTCTCCCCTCCATCCGTGCTTCTCCTTCCTGACTTCCCTCCCCTCCATCTATCCATCCATGTCCAGCAACTCTCGATTCTCCCCTGCCCTCTCCTCCATCCATCATAAGTACATAAGTAATGCCATACTGAGAAAAGACCAAAGGTCCATCGAGCCCAGCATCCTGTCCCCGACAGCGGCCAATCCAGGTCAAGGGCACCTGGCAAGCTACCCAAACGTACAAACATTTTATACATGTTATTCCCGAAATGGTGGATTTTCCCAAGTCCATTTAGTAGCGGTCTATGGACTTGTCCTTTAGGAAACCGTCAGATAAGGTCACTCTCCCCAAACTTCCTGATGCACAGGTAAATGACTTATAAAGTAAAACAACTAGCTAGCCTTAGTGGAGGATGAATCTGCTTCGGATTTATTACCATCAGTAAAAATAAAATTAGATTGAATAAGCACCTGCCATGATTTGTTGTCAGGAATGCATACATTGCATGGTCAGAAGCTTTACAAGTGTGTTTCTGAATAAGCAGAGATCATAAATCCCATTCATTGGGGTGTAACCCCAGCATGCACCTGATTCACCATTTGCTTTTCCCTGTGCACTGAGGTTGATTCAAGAAAGGGTGCCAAAAATTAGGCATGAAAAATTTGGGTGCTAAGTGCCAATTCTGTAATGGCAATTCAACTTGAAATTGCTGTTACAGAATAGAATGGCATTCACACGCCTAACTTTATGTGTTAGCTTAGCAGAGTTTAAGAAAGGTTTGGACGGTTTCCTGAAGGAAAAAGCCATAGAATGTTATTAAAGGAACATAGGGAAAAATACACTATTCCTGGGACAAACAGTACAAAATGCTTTGCTCCGTGGATCTTGTCGGGTGATTGTGACCTGGATTGGCCACTGTTGGAGACAGGGTGCTGGGCTAGATGGACCTTTGGTCTGTCCCAGTGTGGCGATGCTTATGTCTTATGGGCCACAGCAGAGAGGTTCTGTCAGCCACAGACAGTCTGGGCCCTGTACAGAGAAAGGGGCTGTTGAGGTGAGCACAAGGGGACACAGCTAGCTTCAGGGACACAGAGAAGAGAGGAGGAGATGGCCTCGGGAGGGGGGAGAGATGTTGAACCTGGGAAGAGAGGGAGAGGGCAGAGTTGGTGGAGCTGCGTAGGGGGGCAGAGATGGTGCATTGAGGGGAGGGAGAAAGAAAGAGAGAGAGGGAGAGATGTTGCATCTGGGAGAGGGGAGGGGGAGAAATTTAATCTGGGGAGGGGGAGAGATGTGAGACCCAGGGGCAGGGGACCCAGGATCCTCTTAGTGCCTGGGGGCCCAGATCCTTTTCAGGCTGCCCCTGGCGCTAAGTTTATAGAATAGTGCCTAAGTGTAGTTGCATGCATAACTACAAATTAGTGCCAATTAGCACCAATTAACCCCAAATTAGCAACAACTAAACCCACTTCAGGGCTATTATTGGTACTTAAGGCCAATTGGCATCTAATTTAACAATAAAGATATTTATTTATTTTATTTATTTACGTCAATTTATATACCGTATCTTATTGCAACTGCAAGACAGAACGGTTTACAATTTGTAAAATAGAAAAAGAACAATACAACATTATATGTACAGTTTGGAGAAACAATGGAACTGCAATCATTACAGGAAAGTACAGCAAAACCAAAAATTAGCTACATAAGATAAAAACAGTATAAATCATGATTTAGTATACAGGAAAGCACCACAAATACAGAATTGAGTACATAGTATAAACTACACAAACATAAACAGTACAAATTATGATTTAATATACATTGAAGATACCCTTTTATAACCTTGCTTCCATTATTCTAAATTCTGTTCTACATAATTGGTAAAGTAAAAGGTTTTCAAAAGTTTCCGAAAATGAAAGTAGGATTTCTCAATTCTGATCTCTTTTGGAAGGCCGTTCCAAAGAGAAGGGGACAAGTAGAAAAAAGCCGATCTCCGCATAGATTCCCATCTGGCTCTAGCGAGAGGAGGAATCACTAACCTGTTATCTGTTAGGGATCTAAGGGTTCATGTAGCAGTGTAAGGAATTGTTAAATTCGACAGGTAGTCAGGGTTTAGTGTGTGAAAAGCCTTATGGGTCAAGACTAAGGCTTTAAACTTAACTCTTGCTTCAACCGGAAGCCAGTGCAGTTGATGTAATAAAGGTGTTACTCTGTCATCCCTCCGGGCCCTACAAATCATACGCATCGCTGTATTCTGTATTCTTTGTAGTCGTTTCAAGCTAGCTTGAGTAATCCCTGCATATATGATATTACAATAGTCTAAGCGTGTGGTGATGTAAGCAGATGTCAATGTTTTAAGGGAATCCCTACTAATTGAATTCCTAACTGACCTAAGTCTCCTAAGATGGAAGAAAGATTTTTTCACTACATCGGATATTTGTTCCTCAAAAGCCAGAGCAGAATCGATTATAACCCTGAGGTATCTAAAGGATTTAACTGTAGAGATGTTCTGGCCAAATAGCATAGGTACCACTGCTGGACATGTACCCTGTCCTACTATCCAAGATGTTACAGTCTTATCTGGGTTTAATACTAATTGATATGTTGTTAGCCAGTCTGCCACTTTATCCAGACAGATTTGAAGCGGTGTAAGGTCTATATTAGATGGTTTAACATAATGAATAAGAAGGAAATCGTCTGCATATGAGTAAAAACTAATACCCATTGTTTGAATGAGGAGTGCCAAGGGACTAACATATAGATTAAACAGTAATGGAGACAGGACCGATCCCTGTGGAACCCCACATGATAGATTGTATGTTGTAGAAGAAGATTGCTGCTGAACTACTTTGAATGAACGATCGGTAAGAAAGAATATAAACCACTTCATAATTGTCCCTGAAATACCAGTCTCACTTAGTCTGTCAAGAAGTAGTTTATGATTAATTAAATCAAAAGCTGCAGATAAGTCGAGTAAAACAACCAAGGCGACATAGCCATGCTCTAATTTTGCATGAATCTCACTTAACAGCGAAGTCAGAATAGTCTCTGTGCTATGGCCTTTCCTAAAGCCTGATTGTCTAGGATGTAACAAATTTTTGGAGTTCACATAAGTTTGCAATTGACTGAACACTATTGTCTCTTATCACTTTGGATAGGAACGGAAGATTAGAAACTGGTCTGTAATTGTTGGGTGTTGAAGGATCCAATGAAGGCTTCTTCAGAATAGGCTTTACTAGCGCCTCTTTCAGAATAGTAGGGACTATCCCATCAGAAAGACTCCGTGTGATGATTGAATACATAACTGGCAGTATTCTATAAATTGTGCATGTAAATTTGGAAATTTGGGCACACAACTTTATAGAATTTGGGTGTAAGTGTTCCCAACCCATTGCTGGAAAGTCAGCAGGGAAGGGAGAATAGATCAGGGTCAGATTTAGGGAAGGGCAAGCAAAGCAGTCATGCTGGGCACCATCAGTTCCAGGGCAGGTTTTCATTAACATCCCAAGGATAAGTCCAGACTAATGGGTTATGCTCATTTGCCAGCAGGTGGAGATAGAGATAGAGAACATTAATGAACTGTGCCTGATAAGGTCCTGTGCATAGCAACTCAGCCAATATTCTCTATCTCCAGCAGGAAAATAGCAGCTCCTGTGCAGTTCTGTGACTTCTCCGTGTGGGCTCCTGTCCTGCTTGCAGGTTCAGTAGAGTTTGGGGTTGAGAATATCCTGTGCTTCAGGTGTAAACCTAGTGGTCTAGGTCCCTCCCTGCTCCCCTGTTGCTACTATTCTGCCTCTCTCTCTTTCCCAGCTATTTTTTTCTTGCTTCTTAAAAAACAAAACAAAAAACAACCTTAGTGGATGAGGAGCGGGAGCAGGCCGGTACTCAATCTTTTTTAATTTACAGAAGAAGTGTGTGTGTGTGTGTGTGTGTGTGTGGGGGGGGGGGGGGTCTTCCATCCATCCATCCAGTTCTGGACCTCAAAGGAGTCAACAAGTCTCTCAAGGTGCAGCACGTATGGATGGAAACCCTCTAGCTGGGTGAATTTCTCAACTTATTGGAACTCAGGGAGGTTCATTTCCACTCGTGACTGACCAGCTCTGCCCCGAAACAGGAAATTATGTCAGAGGAAGGCAGGACTGGCAGCCGTGAGCAGGAACAGTGCAGCCCTCGTGATCTTTTTCTCTGTTTTTGCTGCCACTGCTGAAACAGCAACAGCAGCAGTGGTGGCCGTGGTAGGGGGGTATTAAGTGGGAGTGAGGAGAGCGGCGGGCATCCAGGCAGAGCTTCTGGGCCCCCTAGAGCCTCTAAGCCTTCGGGCACTGCCCAGTTGCCCAAATGGTCAGTCTTAGGGTTACCATATGGCCCCAGAAAAAGGAGGACAGATTGAGCCAGTCTGGGTTTTACTTCCATTGCTTTCAATAGAAGCAATACCCAGACTGGATCAACGTGTCCTCCTTTTTCTGGAGCCATATGGTAACCTTAGTCATTCTGCCCCTGTGGTGGTCTGTGTTCAGCTGTCCTCTTTCCCTCCTCTACTGGAGATCCTTTTTGACTTAAGAAGAATTTCATCAATGTTTTTCTAAATGCCATGGATGCTTCTCAGCCTTGCTACCTTCTCTTTTAATTCTTCCTTTTGTTTTGTGAGCGATTCAGCCTGCAGACATCTTGTACATGGAACTAATCTTTTGCCATAGATCATGCTGTCAATCTGGACAGAGGCAGAATCTATATTGGGGCAATACCTTTGCTGAAATAATGTTTCCCAGCCATACTTCAGTTGTAAGAGTTTTAGTACCTATTGAAAGAAAAGAGAACACCTACTAGAGTCCCTACCTTTTCCTTAGCTGTCCTATAAGTCAAAAGATGCAGCTAGCCTCTTTTATGTAAGATATAACCCCCTGTTCTGATTCCTTGTGTGTAGTCCTGTTTGATTGTTCACTTGTTTTGGGGGTATACAGTGGTTTATCTTATCCCTTCAGACTTCAAAAGTGTATCTGATGTGTGAAATCTAGTGTGTTCCTATTGTAGGCTTACCTCAAAGATTTAAGAAAATATTACTAATTAAAGCATCCAGAAATATAATTAATTGTTCTTTTTTAAAAGATAACTAAAATCTGACCAATTTACTTCATTGATTTTCCCTTCCAACCAATACCAAACACTTCCATTTAATTCAAGTCACCTAATTGATGAGTGGGTCTAAATGGCAAGACTGGAAGGTAGGGTGGATGGGAGTTGAGTTGTGGAGAGAGGAAACATAGACCTCAGAAGTTCTGAGACTTCAAAGAGTATAATTAGCTTGCCTCTCCTTTTGAACTAGAGGTTAAAAAAAGCAAGTCCTAGAGCAAGCAAATTATTTCCTTAAGAATAAAGAAAACAATCCTCTTTTACTAAAGCAACAGAAAATAACCCAACAGCTAACCCAGCAATATCAATTTTTAAATAAAAATCAAGTAGAGCCCTTGATGTTAAAAAAAAAAAGCCAGAAAAGTGCCTGTTTACAATGTATCCTCTCGGAAAACTGAGAATAGGTGTAACTAAACAAGGCTGGATGGCAGTATTTACAAGTGTTATAAGCATAAATCAACTGTATGTTTATAGAAAGTAGGGCGTTTTTTGAGGGGGTACTTGGGGGTACTGAGTACCGGCACCTTTTCCACTGTCTGCTAAACTTGACCCATGGTTCTCGTATTTTAATGAAAGAGCTCAGGTTCGACATACAAATTCTGCCTTGTCATAGATTCTATGACTGGTTGCAGGGGTCCTGGCTATTGTAGGGTGGGTCCCTCAATGATCACTCCACCCTTGAAGGGTGGCCTAGCATTTGAGTACCGGCACCTTTTTTGCTAGACAAAATGCACTGAGTACACCTAACAGTTGGTTATTCATTCTCCTGTGGCAGAATTGTTGAAAGGGACATAAATTTCTACAGTGCCAGAGCCCAGATAGCTAGCTATGGTGCTCTGACAGGTGCTGAGTGCATGAAAAACAGGCTACCACAAAGCGCATTAAATCATTTTGTGGTAATTTGCCTGTTAGCATTCTCTAAATGCATGTTAACTATTTAAAAACAAATATATTTTTAGAAGGGGCATGCCATGGGTGGAGGATGGGCATGGAAGTGTTAACTAGTTAGCATGTTCAGATTAGCATGTGGTAATTGACTAATGCTGATTTAATTTTGGGTGTACTTAGTGCCTCCTAAGTGGGAGGTGATAAGTCCCGTGGGCTAATGAAAAAAATTACTGCGAAACCTGCAAAATAAAATGAAAAAGTCCCTAAATGCTACCTCATTGAACTTAGACTTTGTACATGGGAAAGTCCTTCGTTAAGATAGGGCCCCTATATAATTTGGGGTAGTTATCCTCATGCAGTATTATCAGCTAGACAGGAATACCATCTAGTCCTTGCCATGTTGTATAATGAGTATCCTCCCACTGTTTCCTTCCTACTATACTCCAAATTTCACCCGTATGCTGGAGTGCAACTGGCCCAGTGAGCAATATGAGTGTTGGGAGGATCTGGTGTGCCTCACCTGTCTCTGTAGTCAGGTCTGAAAGCTCCACCTCTGCATCTAGCTTCTCTGCTCCAGAGGGCATGCTGCATATTCTGTCTCCACTGGCTCTCTTTGACAGGGCTCCACTCTACCAGGGGACATATTCTGCTGCCATCTCAAAATCCCAGAGTGTTTTCCTTATCAGGAAGGGTTTTATCACTTGGGGTTGGGTTCATTGCTTAATAATTTTAGCTGTTAATGATTCCAGGTAGTACAGCTTTCCCAGATTTAAAGAGATCCCTCTTTGTTCAGTTATGAGTTCAAACACTAAACAATAAAATATACAAACTCTTTCTATCTTGCTGTGCCTGAAACCCAGCTGTCCAGAGTTTCAATTCCATACTTATTGGTTGAGGTGAGAATCTACCTTCACAGTGAATGTACTGTATTCTTGACGCCTTGTCTTACTGTCCCCGACATCTCTCTTTCTATATATATATCTCAGCCTTAAATTTGTATTACTATTTGTGTGTAGAACTAGTGAGTCAAAATTATGTATTATCAGTGAAAGTCAGGAATTTGCACGTTCTGCCCCTATGTAAATACTTCTAGTTTGACATGTCCTAGGTATTCCTTCCCAGAATTCACAGCAGTGTTCTGATCACTAGCACTGTTGGGTCACATTTTATTGTAGGAGTCCTGTCCTTATGTGGTTGAAATTCATTCTAGCTAAAGAATAATCCTTTTCTCCAGTCCCCTCCCCCCAGATCTATGGGCAGCGGTTTCAAGCACATGAAAGATTCAGCACCTACTCATCTGAACTTTTGATAAAAAGAAAAATGAGCCCTAAAAAGCAGGGATTTAAGTCCTTCCCTGATTAAAGGCAGAGCTTCCAAATTACCAAGTTCCAAGAGGGAGCTTTTAGGCTAGTCCTGGATTCCTGACAACCTCCAGCACTGACTTCAATGAGTAGAATCAGAAATTACAAACACCACACTGCTTTGGGATGTAAGTGCAAAACCAGAAGTGGCCAAAAAGTCTCCCTCCCGGAATTGGATGACTTAACAGCTCTGTAAAGGGAGGGGTAGATATTCAGTTGGCAGTGGCGAGCATTTTTTAAAAAGCTGCTCCCAGCATTAGCTCCGGATATTGAATGCGGGGTCATGTCTAAGCACTTGCATTGAATATTCAGGTTTATGTGGTCGGCTATCTCTTATGTGGTTAAGTGCGACTTTCAGCCCTTAACTGCCTAAGCAACATCACATAAAGATAGGACTGTGTCTTATGTAGTCTGATTTGGTTTCCTAACATAGGTGGTTATGGGCTGAATATCGGACCACCCACAAAATAGCTGAGTTTCAGTTTAGCGTAGCCGTCAGTTCTGATTTTCAGCAGCACAGTCTGGTTAAGTGACGCAGAATAATAGTAGATAGCCCTGCACAAGTGATTTAAGTGACTCCTGGCTGCGTAAATTGTTTTGAGTATCAACTGGGCAATGTTTATAAATTGGGAGCTATAACAAACATCAAAACCTATTCCCTGTACTCGAAAAGCTGAAGAAGGAGCTAGAAAACACTTCCCGAGACAAGGGAACTCATGTTGTTCCTTTTAAAAAAAGTTGGAAGTTCAATTAAACATTAATCATCAACATTAAAAAGAAAACCTCTAAGGAAAATATTGTAGATAGTCAGTGAGGTTCTTACATTAGAGATGATGGCTGTTAATCACTAAAACTCAGTCTGATTGCCCTTGTTTGAATTTGAAATGGACTTCTCCATGATTTGGAATTTTTGGAGCCTGTCTAACCAGGATTCTAGCAGAATTCAAGCTGTGCAGAGTGATTGACAAGTAAGGCTGGGATCACGTTATATTTGGCAGTGAGAGAGTGTGATAAATTACTGGCAGTTTTCCAAGACAGAAAACTAGGAGGTGTGAATGAATGAGTATGAGAGGAAATATGTATCTCAGAGATGCCAAGATACCGAATTCCATGCTGAAGATTTTGGGACAGTCCTGGATTTCTGACCACACCATCCTACTGCATTATGAGACGTGCAGCATGGGCAGGATCAGGTGCTACAAATCCCATGGAAGTTCAAAACCAGGACTAGATAAAAAGTCTCTAGCTTGGAACAGATAGCCAGGCATTTCTGGCATCTTAGCCTGGGGCACAATTGGCTATTTTAATTTTTTTAGTTAGCGATAATAGTTTCAAAAAGGTATCCAGATCTTCGGTAGTGAACACTTACCACTTGAGTTTGCAGAAGATGGTTGTGGAAGGAGAATAGTTTATTATTTTGTGTTTGTATACTCAGGAGGAAATGAAAGGAATGATAACTCATCAATGTCTGTGTACTCTGCATAATTAAAATCTCTTCGCTAACTAGCAAATGTTGCGAGACCTGGTTAGCGTAGTTGAGCCCTCCCCAGCAAGCTCCATGGCTCTTTCAGCACTCCTGGCCCGATGCTCAAAAGCTGACGCCTGTGCTAAAGGTGATTATTGCAGGTGTTAGTGTGCTGCCCAGTGCTCTAATGGGTTCAACACTGGTACTGAAACCATTAGCTCAGACTGCATTTAAATGCTTTTAAATGCGGTCATTTAGTATTCCTGCAGCATGCTAAAAAATAGCTGTCATGTGTGTTTAGCATTGGCAAAAACAGTGCTAGGTCTGGGACAGCATTAGAAGGGTTGGTTGAGAGAAGGTTTGTCTAACAACACCCCTTCTTTCCCACCAACCCGACCATCCTGCCCTGAACAGGCTTTCTGTGCTGCCCCCGACCTTTAAAAAATGTCTCTGGTGGTCCATGGACCCCTCCTGGTCCCCCTCACAAAAGGTCCTGGTGGCCCAGTGGGCCAAAGCCCTGGTGGTCAAGTATACCTCTAGCCTGGCCAGGCCCATCCCCACCCTCACGGCCCTGACATACCCTGTAGATAGCAGGGAGGAAGGAGTAGGCATCCTTCCTTCCTCCTTCCCGGGCAGTATCATTAAAATGGCAGTGCCCTGCCCCGCTTTGTGCATTCTGGGATGCACTGGGCAGGGCCTAACTACCAAATAAGGATTTATTTGATAGTTAGGCCCTGCCTAGTACATCTCAGAATGCACCGGGAGGGGCGCTGCCATTTTGATGATGCCACCCATGAGGGAAGATGGTTATCTATGAGGTATGTCAGGACTATGGGGGGAGGGAGGGGTGGGAGTGGGCCTAGACCACCAGCTGGACTTCAGGGGGGGGGGGGGTTCTGGCCTGAACAGGCCAGGCTGGGGCTATACTTGACCACCAGAGCTTTGGCTATGGTTTTTGGGGGAGGTGCTCAGGGTACACTGGACAACCAGGGCCTTTTGTGAAGGGGCCAGGAGGTGTCTACTGGACCACTAGGACCTTTTTTTAAAGGTGAGAGGGTGGAAGGGGTCACCTGATGATTGGGGGGATTTGCACCTAATGTTTGTGGGGGGGGGGGGGGGGGAGGAGTAGGATGGAGATTCAAGCCAGGGTCAGGGCCAGTGGTGGCATGCTTTTTTTTACATTTTAAAATGACAACGTTCTTGTCAGTGCCTGAATCAATCAGTGCTCAGGCATTGACTGAAAATTAGCACAAAATAGTGAGCAACTAATTAATACCACAATTTTAACACAGTATTAATTTGCATGCTCATTATTCTGAACATGCTGCGGTAAGTTTGTTGTGCTAGGTTCATGGTAGAATTTTATTAATGCCTCTTATTTAGGAGGCAGTACGTGGTCCCTCATTAACCTCATGTTAGCCTGTTAGCACATAGTAAGTGCAGCGTTTGCCTGGATAACACTTCCATGCCCATTGACCGCTCATGCCCCACCCCTAGCACAGAAAGCACTTAGTGTACGGTTCACTGCACATTATCTGCTAGAATACCACAAAACCCCTTAGCACAGTTGTTTGCTAGTATTTACTGTGTGGTAAACTGTGCTTTAAATGCTTAATGCACTTTAGTAAAAGGGATCCAAAGTAAAGAATTGAAGATACTGTATTTATTTATTTATTAGGATTTATTTATCGCCTTTTTGAAGGAATTCACTCAAGATGGTGTACAGTATGAATAAGTCAAACATGAGCAATAGGCAGTTACAGCCAGGGGTGTGCTGGTAAATTGTTAACAGGGGGCTCTCTCTCGCCAGCAAAGTAAAAGAGAATTCAGGAGGGGCCCAAGCCCACATTTTGGCATCCATTTGTTAAAGTAGCCATGGAGAACCGGCTCCCAAAATTCTTAAAAACTTAACAAACGGCTCTCGAGAGCCTGTGAGAGCCTGCTCCAGCACACCACTGGTTTACAGCAGTAAAAATATTCAAATAACAATACAAAGTATGGTATGGTATACTACTTACAAAGTCAACACAATTGGTAATTAATAGTTTATAGTGAAGGGTAAAGCAAAGATGTAACATATAGATAGGTAAGACAGTAGGAAGAGTTAGAAAGTAAGGTGACTGATTTAAAGAAAGTTGCACATAAGTACGGAGAGATGGTTAAATATTACCTCAGCTAGGGTAGAAATTGCTATTTCTTTTTTTCTCCGAGATATCTGTTTCTCGTTTTTCACCTTTGCCATATTAGCCTGTATGCCTTCAATCTGGGTAGTTCATCTATCGGACATAATATTTTCCCCAGATCCTTCTGTTACCTTCCACAGATTAATATGTATGTGGATGTATGTATGTGTATATGTGTGTTAGTGTGTGTGTATGTGTGTGTGTGTGTGTGTGTGTATATATATATATATATATATATATATATGTATGTGTATGTGTACATGTGTATATATATATATGTTCTTTTTAGTCACTTCTCAGTCTGGTATTTAATACCATATACACCTTATTCCTACTAGCTTCAAATCATGTGATTCTTTGTACATAAACTCTTGGATACTTTGTACATGCAATTTTGCATTGGATACTTTGTTAATATTTGTACATCTCTTCTCTTTCACAGACCATTTATACACTATTCGCCAGTATTTCTTATTCTGGATCATCATTAGCTGTCTACCTTAGTATTTAGGTTAGTCCTTTTTCGTATTTTTAAATTACGCCACATACATATATATATATTTTTTTTCTTCACTCATATATTTTTTCTTTACTTATTTTTTTCTTTACATATTTTTTATTTTTTTCCTAATTATTTTTTCAGTTATTTTTTCCATTTTCCTTCTTTTTTGTTTTTTCTTTTTTTCTACTTTTTCTTCTGTTTTATACTGTTGCACAATGTTTTAAGAATTATTTCCCTACTGACACATTTTTCATTTTGTTTTGTTTTATTTGGTTTATTCGTTTTATTTATTCTCTCATACATATCTACATTCTTAATTGTTACGCATGTATTATTATTATTATGATTTTGCTGTTGTTCTGATCATTTGATATATATTTTGCATTTGTATTTGTATTTTTATTAATATTCTACATATTATTATAATGTTTTTATGTCGTTTTATATACATGTCTTATTTAGATTTATATATCAATTAATTTTTATGTTATGTCAAATGTTTATTTTTACTGTTTTTATTTGTAGACTCCTGATGCAGGCCTTGTGGCCAAAACACAACGGTTGTGTCGAGTCAAATATACTAATTAATAAAATTTGGTTTTAGCTTTACTGTGATCCAGTCTCTGGGACTCCTGGTTTTGTGCCCACTTTTCTGTTTGTTTTACAAAGTATCCGTGGGTCTTTGAGTTCTCCACGCTTTGTGGATTCTCTATTTCCTTTGCAGTCACTCATATGCAAAAAACCCAAAATATTTCCTGTTAATAGCATCCCAATGCTTTAACACAAGCTTGCTTAAAGAATGAGGCAGAGGTGTCAAACGCAGTAAAAACACCTGAGTGAAAGTTCTTGCGGAAGGAAAAGGTCTGGAAAGAACACATCTTGAGCTTTCAAATGCAGAGCTACTATGCAGTAACTGGGTTCATTAAAGTGATTTCTGAGCCAGACGTTAAGTCATGGGCACACACAGAACCCGAATTTCTCAGTTCACTTACAAGACCGAATTAGCAAGGCAAACCTCTTAAATCCACTCTAATTTTATTTATTTGCAGCATTTTCTGCATCATAAAAGACCAGTGTCGAGTTCCTGATATCATTGTTTTGATTCACAATACAAGCATTTTTGTTGCATATGTATTTTTCTTTGGATTTACAGTAAGTTTATTTGAGATTTATAGACTAGTGCTTTCTTGAGAACCAGGCCTTCGCTTTGAGGTATCTCTGGTTGTCCCTACATCTTCTTGGCACTATCACAAAAGTCCTGCTCACAAAGTCATATTTGGCAAATGTACTATAATAGTATGCTCCCCATTAAACAATTTCAGTGCAGACAGGCTTTAACAAGAGGTTGATTTATTTGTGGAAGAGGAAGGGTAAAAATGACTAGGAGATCTGCCAGCTTATAATCGAAAGAGAAAAACGCCTATATTTTGACCCAAATCGGGAGATGGGCGTTTTTCTCGCAAAGGCGCCCAAATCGGTATAATCGAAAGCCGATTTTGGGCGTTTCCAACTGCACTCCGTCGCGGAAACAAATAAAGTTGATGGGGGTGTGTCGGAGGCGTGTTGGAGATGGGACTGGGGCGTGGTTATCAGCTGAGGAGAGATGGGCGTCTGTAGCTGATAATTGAAAAAAAAAAGGCGTTTTTACCGCGATTTTGGGTCACTTTTTTTTGGACCCTTTTTTTTTCACGAACAAGTCCCAAAAAAGTGCCCCAACTGCCCAGATGACCACTGGAGGGAATCGGGGATGACGTCCCCGGACTCTCCCCGTGGTCACTAACCCCCTCCCACCAAAAAAACCCACCACTTTAAAAACTTTTTTCCCAGCCTGTATGCCAGCCTCAAATGCCGGACCCACCTCCATGACAGCAGAACGTGTTCGATCCTCCCACAGCCTTTCCCTGGGTTAGATGTGACTCTCGGGTGCACTACAGGGTCACATCAGCATTGCATTGTGGTGGGTGTAGGGTATTGGGCTCTGTGATTTCATTAGCTTGTGTTACAGTCTCACGATGTGGGTAGTTGGTAGGCTCTTCTCCCATGGTGCTTTTCCCCCTGCCTACTGGGTCAGAGTGTGCCCTGTTGTGTTTCCTGTTGTAGTCCATGCGGTAGTGGCCATTTTTGTAAGCCAGTTTTAGTTCCCTTTCCTGTGTTAGCCACGTTAGACAACTTAGTTCTTACATTGAGTGTGGCTGAAAGAGTGCATTGTACAGCATTCTGCCAGCTCTGACCTACTGCTAATCTCAGTACCAGGGAGACTCATTGCCAGTGGGGCACAACCTCTGCAGTTTTTTTTATTTATTTATTTTACATTTGTACCCCGCACTTTCCCACTATTGGCAGGCTCAATGCGGCTTACATGGGGCAATGGATGGTTAAGTGACTTGCCCAGAGTCACAAGGAGCTGCCTGTGCCTGAAGTGGGAATCGAACTCAGTTCCTCAGTTCCCCAGGACCAAAGTCCACCACCCTAACCACTAGGCCACTCCTCCACTCTGTGAGTAAGAGTGCTTATTCCAATAAAGGACGTTTTCGGAGAGATTAGTCTTCACGTATCAACTGGTGTGCCAATGTTATACAGCAGCAACAAGTCCTAGAGGCCTGCGTGTATGCAGGTCCCTGGAGCACTTTTAGTGGTTACCGCAGTGCACTTCAGGCAGGTGGACCCAGGCCCATCCCCCCCCACCTGCAACACTTGTGATGGTAAATGGGAGGCCTCCGAAACCCACTGTACCCACATGTAGGTGCCCCCTTCACCCCTAAGAGCTATGGTAGTGTTGTACATTTGTGGGTAGTGGGTTTTGGGGGAGGGGGGTTGGGAGCTCAGCACCCGTGGTAAGGGAGCTATGCATGTGGGAGCTTTTTCTGAAGTCCACCGCACTGACCTAGGGTGCCCAGTTGGTGTCCTGGCATATCAGGGGGGCCAGTGTACTACCAATCCTGGCCCTTCCCATGACCAAATGGCTCGGATTAGGACGTTTTTGAGCTGGGCGTTTTTAGTTTCCATTATCGCTAAAAAAAAACAAATGCCCAGCTGAAAAACGTCCATTTCTTCGAAAATACGGTCTGTCCCGCCTCTTCAAGTACCCGTTTTCGGACATAAACGCCCATGGAGATAGGCGTTCACTTATGCCCCTCCTGGTTTACTAGCAACAGATGCATAAAAATTCCTCCCCCCCCTAGTTGCTGTGTTGGTAGGGCACTCCTCTGCACAGCACAGAACCACCTGCCTCTCCCCTTTTGTTCTGTGTCCTGGAAATCACATGGTTCCCCCCTCTCATATAGTGTATTCCCCCTGCAGTGTTCCAGCAGGACTCACTGCATCGACTGTCTTCAAGGTTTGGTTTGTAATTAGCAGGAGCTGTTCCTCAGAGGGTTCAGCTCTTTCCTTTGTAGTATGTCCTTTGAGAAATGTCCCTTAACATGGTAAGTAAATTTGCTAGCACTCAGGAAACATGTCTGAATAAAACTTCTTTGATATCAGTGAAAAAGTCTTGTGTGATGCCTTTTATGTGGTCCTATTTATGCCGTTAACTTTAACTAGTTAAGGGCCGACTCCGCCCTGGACACCCCCAAAGTAACTGAGTGCTATCTGGGCATTTTCAGTGGCACTTAAGCGGCACTATGCCCGGTTAGCCCTGGACTGGCAATTTAAACAGTTGTTTAAATCATTTTAAATATTGGGCCAGTTATTAATATTTTGGTACATTGGGTTACTGCAGAATGATAATGAAGTGTTCTCTCAGCAGCTATTGCCATTGAGTAAGAACTATAGATGGTACTGTTTAACAATCACCTAGATACTGAAGGAATGTATCCTTTTCTTCAGAGTTCACTGACACGGGATGTCAAAACTGTAACAAAACAGGATGCATTTACCCAGTTCTCTTTAACTGCCATACTGGGCCGGTATCCCATTTCCAACAGTGGCCAAATCCAGGTTGCAAATACCGAGCAGAATCCCAAAGACTAGCTAGATTCCATACTGCTTACTCCGGGGGATAAGCAGTGGCTTTCTCCAAGTCTTCTTTAATGGGTTATGGAACTTGCCAAACCTTTCTAAAACCCTGCTACGTTAACTGCACTTAACCAGATAAGTCTGGCTGCAGAAAATGTTTGTGGTCATTTCTAAGCCTGCCTTTTATGTAGTTGCACTGAACCATACAAATTTAGTGAGGTTACCACTAAACATTGCACAACCTGTCTAGACTATCTCTTTCTTGGACAGGATTCGGGCTGTGGTCCGGAAGTTTTATCGTGTTCCTCCTGATGAAGTGAACAACGAAATGTGGTCTCGCATAGAGGAACAAGGAACTAGAGGAAGTTAGCATGATCGGAATGATTATGTAAAGTGGCTCCGAGGGAAGCTGTTTTCAAATCTGGCACCGCACCCATTCAATATATGGACTGTAATAGCTGAATCCCGTTTAGTGGGAATTTGCTGTTTGCCTGTTATGGGCTTCTGATATGAACTTTAATATATTGACTCTAACACATTGATTTTGTTTGTAGCTGCATACATATATTTTTAATGTATTGCAGTTAATGATAGATACAGAGAGTAAGTTCATTTGACATGTATTAACAGCATCTTATGAAGCTATATAATTGCAGATGATAAAATGATTATGTGGATAGTGAGGTTGGATGGTTGTGTACGGTTGATGGTGTGAGAAGTTCGATATGCAGAGTTCCTTTGGACCATTTGGTGTGTGTGGATTATAATTGCGCAGTTATTTTTCATTAAAGAATGATATTTATTTGAGTTGGAGTACCTTTGGATTATTTCTATCTCTTTCTTACCCAGCTGAATTTGGGCACTAATTTCGAAAAATAAAGGGAGAATTTTGAAGGTAAGAGGTAGATATTTTGAATACAGCAGAAAGGGTCCAACTGACCTATGCTTTCCACCCAGTAGTAGGCCTTGTCTGTGTAAGCTCTTCTCATCTTTAATTGTAATTGTAGTTTCAGCTTAACGCCTTTCTGCAACTGCTTCTCAGATTGTCTAGCATTTTAGACAGATGGGCTATAAAGTCCCCCAATACTACTACCTGTTCTCCCCAATGTCTTACCACCCTTTGTAATTTGTAGGCAGCTTACTGAATTGATTTAGAACAGCTACATAAATACCTCAGCATCACCTGAAGGCCCCATTATTTCACAAATGGCTCTTTTCAACAAATGCAGCTGGGTGGTCGTTAGTATCAGTGCACCATGTTGTTCCAATTATTTAATTCTAGTGTGAAATTTCACCTGCAAACCTTTTACAACTCCAGAGCTCAAGGGAGAGAACGCAAATCGACAGAGTTGAGAAGCCAGTTGACTGGTGTAAGAGGAAGACGTGACTGGGCTCATCTTCAGAGATACCCTGGTGGGAGGCGAGCAGGATCAGAACTTGTTATCAGTGTATGTAGTTATGTAGTGTCAGACTCACATCCTTGAATACAGGAGAAGAATTGGGTTCCATCTGTGCTTGGTTTCCTTCTGCTGCTGAGTTCCGGAACAGGCATGGAGCCAGGTCCAGCTGGAGTCCAAACTCAGGATCCATAAACAGCTAGGGAGGTCAGTTCTTGGATGTTGATTAGAAGTATTTCTCTTGAGCTGTGCCTCCTTAATCCTAGTTTTGAAGTTAACATGCAAGTCTGTTTTCAAGTTGTCCTCGGTGCTCTTTTTAATATACTTCCCCTTTTTATTTTGTAGTTGTGCTGTTTCGTACTCTTCACCCTTGGATAACAGCAGATTGAGGATGGGCCTCACTGACCCTGGCATCTTTGTGGTTGAGTGCTGAACTTGTTTCAGTGTGTGCTGGCATAGGGTGGGGCTGTTTGGCCATTCCCCTATCTGTACCGCATACTACAGCAATGTGGGGTATATATACAGATTACCTGAACACCCAGAAGATCTGTGAACATTACAATTATACCAAAGAGCTGTCCAAGAAAGAAAACTCTTTCCGTCAGGTCATCCCCACCATCTTCATTATAATATGTTGCTTCATTATCTTGGAGAACCTGTTGGTACTGGCCTCGGTGTGGAGAAACACAAAATTCCACTCAGCCATGTTCGTCTTCATTGGGAATCTAGCCTTCTCAGTCCTGCTCACTGGAGCAGCATACATTGCCAATATCTTTCTCTCTGGTGAGAGGACATTTACGTTGACTCCAGTTCAGTGGTTTATCAGGGAAGGCACCGCATTCACTACCCTGTCAGCATCAGTCTTCAGCCTGTTGGCTATTGCCATTGAGCGCCATGTAGCAATCACCAAAGTGAAGGTCTATAGTAGTAACAAGAACTGCCGGATGATCTTGTTGATTGGGGCTTGTTGGGTCATCTCCATAATGATCGGCGGCCTGCCTATACTGGGCTGGAACTGCATTGAGAAACTAGAGGAGTGCTCCACTGTTTTCCTTCTCTACACCAAGAAGTATATCCTCTTTGTGGTCACCATCTTCAGTGTCATCCTCCTGTCCATTGTCATCCTCTACGTACGCATCTACTTCATTGTCAAGTCCAGCCAGGCTGAAATCTACTACTTATCATTTGTAAAGCGCTGCCCCCCATACGCTGGCACTGCTGAAGTCTGTCACCATTGTCCTGGGGGTCTTTATTGTTTGCTGGCTGCCCGCTTTCTCCATCTTGCTGATGGACGTCTCCTGCGCAGTAAAGTCTTGCTCCATCCTGTATAAAGCAGACTTCTTTTTTGGCACGGCAACTTTGAACTCAGCCATGAACCCTATCATTTACACACTGAGGAGCAAGGACATGTGGAAGGAGTTTGTGCGGGTTCTCTGTTGCTGGAGTGCCCTGTGGAAGAGCAAAGCCTCAGATCATTGTATGATGCATCTCCGCAGCTCCAGCTCTCTATAGCACTGCATGCATAAGCATGAACTTCCTAGCTCCCCTATAACGCGGGAGTGCGCAACATTTGTGTGACCTTTTTGGGTGGGGGGGGGGGAGGTGGAAAAATATCAGTATTTTTATGTACTTACAGAACAATAAGCAGTACAGAAATGAATAATAATTCTGCTGTGGAGAAGTCATTTCAGTCATTCTGGTCATCTTTATTTCAAAAGCTGCTTTAGCACATAGGGAACAACTAATAAGTTTGCGAAATAAATTTTGCTGGCATGTGCCCTCTTTCCTTCCCTATAGCTGTGTTATGGCAGCAGTGGGAATTTTCCGCTATGCAAAATGTGGGAGAAGGGGGTGCTGTTTTTCTACATTTTTTTTTTAATTAAGAAATGCAGTTCCAGTAATTCAACAGACCCTGAAGGATGTGTTCTTATCACATAGTAGATACCTCCCAATCCTAGGCAGGGTAAGCAGAAGCAGTCAGCTTTCTTTACACGGTCCTTTCTTCCAACAGATGCAATGTTTCAGATAGTGTAAGAGGCAGGCAAAATGAGCTCTCTTGTACCATACGAGGAATAGCTCACAGCACCCAGCAACTGTTGCACAAGATGAAGGCTTGCAGGGCTCCAGGCCATCGATCTAAACAAGGAAATGGAGATGTGAAGTCTCTAGAGCTGGGTGGGTGTGCTCTCCCCTTGCTTCTTCTGACCTTACTGTTGCTTCTGCAGAATATTTAGCAGTGAGCCTTAGTTTGTTTGCTAAGGTGACCCCTTTCCTGATAAAAGATCAGCTTAGGAATTGCTACCTGTGCTTTAAAGACAATCTGCTGGGCACCGCCTTGGGTGAATGTCTTCATAAAGGTGGTTTAAAAAAAATCACAGTATAAAAAAAATCCCCAAATAAATACTGTCTCAGGCAGGAGCTTAGTCCAAAAGTGTTAATTTTGCACAGGGGTGGGAGTCACTAGTGGAAGACTGTGAAAAAGTAGAATGCTTCACCTGTGTAGAGGATCTTTCAGGAGGATACTGCAGGAGGTATCACAGTAGCACACAAGGGAAAGTGGTCACTTTTTAAAAAAATCAGTTTGAGACATGCAAATCAAGAGAAACGGTGCATTATTAATTTCACACTCTTAATTAGTGTACATGTGGATGCTGAAGCACTAGGAACTTGACACTGGAACTGAATGAGGAGAAAGGCCCTGCGTGGCTGACACTAAGCTTTAGGCCGGCTTTAGCATTGCCTCCTGGCTCCACTTTTGCTCAGATGATCTGATCCAGACTTTACCCCAGGCATGCCGAGACTTATACTTCTCATGCCTTAAGGATAGCCTGCCACAGAGCAGAGCAGGGCCGAATCAACCTGTCTGGAAAAAGCTGGAGCCTCAGCAGAAGTGGTAGAAGACTCTCTGCAGCTGGAAGTATCCATTTTGTGCTCGGAGCAGAGCAGTATTGCCAGATACCTTCTCCCCCTCCACTGTGGGAAACAGGGGTCCTTCTCCCTCTATTGACTGTTCAGCTGTTGCTGGCACACAATGTATGCCCTACGCAACCCTGTTTGAATATAGCTAGATTAGATGGAATCTGGGTCACCAGTTTATGGAGTTACCTAGCTAGAATTGTCAGCTGCCTTGAGGAGCCGTTTCAAGGAGAAAATGCCAGGCTGCAGACTTCAAGATCCCCTATCCTTGTTATAATGCAATACCACTTTGTATTTTTCATTCCGGAAATGGCGATCACCACTACGGCATACAGTAAGCCACATTGAGTCTGCAAAAAGGTGGGAAAATGTGGGATACAAATGCAATAAATAAATAAATAATGGCACAGCTTCTGTATCTCAGTTACAGCAGACTAGACACTGCTCCCTTGTGGTGCTGAGTCTTGGGACGAACAAATGCCAGCACTGCCAAAGACCTATAGACAAGGCCAACACACAGCAACAAAAAATAAATCCAGTTACAAGCAGGAACAAGAAAACAGAGCATCAGTCAGATTGACTCTGGGGCATTTCTGCATCTAAACACTGGGGCATATTTATAACTCACACACAGGTCAGGGCAAGACACATGTAATTATGAGTAGGCTTTGAAGAAGGTTTATCCTCCTACTTGCACTACTTAATCAAAGTGAAACAGTGGGATGGTCCCGGGTGATGGTCGCTCAGTCACTCCCTTAGATTTTTTTTCCACGCCAAACTCTGTTCTGGAAATTCTGGTCCAGAACAGGGTGTCGATATTTACATACCATGTATGTAAACAGGTGGTTATATCACACACCTGCTTTCTTTTTCTTAAAAAAATATATGTATGTTTGGGAAACGATTAATGAGAGTGCTGTGTTAGTTATTCTAAAATACTGGTGCTTCACTTAACTGTCATCTTTAATAAGACCCTCTGTAAAATATAGATCCCCTACCTCCAGCGTGGGGCTCTTTCATAGCACACTATTCCCAACCCCTGAGCTTACTGATAACTCTTTATCATAGAAGGGAAAGTAAACTTCTGCAGCACTGTATTCAGAAAGGCAATTTCAAGAACTGCTGCATGTCTGTGTGAACTGCTTCATTTGTACTACAGAAAGGTGGTATATCAAATCCCATTATCCTTATCCTTACCCTTCTATTACGCATAATAAATGCAACATATAAAATGCTAGGAATTAAGAATCAAGCAAGTGTTTCATAACCTTGTTTTCTCCAGAAGACCTATGGTTTAGATATGGCTTGCTACTCATAGGAGCTGTCCAGATCATGGTGCTGAACAGCACTAATATGTTCAAACATAAGAGGTTGCTATTCCAAGTGTTCCCTGGTTTTTGACATGAAGCCAACAAAACACTGCCCTCTCTGTCTGGGCCAACTGTCACCTGTACAAAGGTTGCTCAAATTAAAAATCACCAGCACTGGGACATTCTAACCCCCCTGTTTACTAAGCTGCTTTAGCAGCTGCCACTCGGCAATGCTGACACAGCTCATTCAAAGTGATTGGGCTGTGTCGGCATTAGCGTACAGCAGCCACTAGTACAACTTAGTAATCAAGGGGGTAAAAGTGTCGTTAATTTTAGTCAGGTCAGCACTGTTATTCATAGCAGAGTACCCGAGTTACTTGGATAACTAATGTTGACCAAATAGTTGTCCAAATATTAAGATCTGAGGGTTTATGCTTCTCATTTATTCATGATTCTAAAAAAGAAGATTGTAGAGAGAATTTTAAATTGCCACTTACTGCAGTGTGAGCAGAGATCATTACATTTCATTTGGATTGGGTAAGGACTTTGATGATAGCATATAAAACCTAGTGAAATAGTCCAATCAATCATTCACAAGCAGTGATACATTTATATTCCTATTGGTCAGCTCTCTGTTACACCTCTGTTTGCCCCCAGGCCCTGAGATGGCTCAGAGTGCATTCAAGTATGTTACTATCACTACAAGCTCAGTTTCCGTTTTCTTGACATGCAGTGCTGTTAATTTGTTTTTATGTTTCAATCTGTTTATTGAAAATTTCACCCAGAGCAAATAAGAAATACAAGCATAAGGGAATGGGACTTCATATACTGCCTTTCTGTGGTTACAATCAAAGCAGTTTATATATTATATACATGTACTTATTTGCACCCAGGGAAATGAAGGGTTAACTGACTTGCCCAGAGTCACAAGGAGTTTCCCAGGATTAAAGTTCACTCCACTAACCACTAGGCTACTCTTCCACTGCACAAATCTAAAATATAAAAGTCCTAGCAACCAAGACACAGCCAGAAAATGCCAAGTTAGAAAAATAAAAGAAAATGTAACTAAAATAGGGACCCCCCCAAAAAAATTTATTCCCCTTTACCTTCCCACAAAATACCTGAAAGAACAATAGACTAGGTGGAACAGAAAACATTAAAGCCATCTAAGAACTAAATGTCCAAATTGTTCAAAATAATTGAATGCACTTGGGCAGTAAGAGTGTCCACAAATGGTGCTCAAGTCTTGAGAAATCACTTCTAAAACATACAACCACAATGCTCAACAGACATACACTCCATCCGCAGCAATTCATGCATTTAATTACACCATTTTGTTAAAGTAGGGGCTTCTGGTGGATCCATTCCATGATGCAAAGCTTGGCTATCAATGAAGCGTTTCACAGAAAAAGACATGAAATGTGGTTCCATTTTCTGATCATAGTAACATTGTCCAGCAAACAGACCTGAGATGTCATTGCCAATTTAATTGATACATATGACTCAAATATGCCCTGTTAATTTGTTTTTAATTTTGAGAGCCAAACACTCATACCGTAGCACCTTTCTGATAATGTCTGGCTTGGGTTGAATTACACTTCAAAATGTTAGATAACTTTGAAAATAGAGAACTAATGTCCTAGGGAGAAGTTCTCAACCCAGTTCTCAGGACACACTCATCCAGCTGGGTTATCAGGATATCCACAATGGATGTACATGAGATAGATTTGCGTGCACTGCATCCATTGCATACACATCTATCTCATGCATATTTATTGTGGATATCCTGTAAACCCAACTGGCTGGGTGTGTCCTAAGGACTGGGATGAGAATTCCTATCCTAGGGTGAAAGTGAGTTGGTGCATACCAAGGGATACCTCTTCGATTTGAAAAAGATTTGGTGGTATGTGAGCTCCTTGTATTGTAATGCATAACTGACAGTGTAAGATGAACATGTTAATTGAATATACTCAGCAGCATACTTACAATACACTTAGGGCCAGATTCTATATATGACACTTTAAAAATCTGTTCGGAACTCATTTTTGACTGAGCGTAGTCTATACGTTTTAGGCACGGTATATAGAATGTACTTAGTTGATATAGTGCCTAAATCTACATGCATCCATTTACACCAGTGAAAACCTGGCATAAATCCTGGTGCATAGATTTATGTACATTGGGCCATATTCTATAACTATGTGTGTAAATGTCATGTCCCCTACCTCAATGCAAGCGGCATCCTCGGGCTGCACGGGGTCCCGTCAACACGCACACTTGACTGGCGCAGCCCTGAGCCATGTGTGTGTAGTTCTTCTCTGGCTGCAGGCTCCTTGATTGCTTTGCTTCCATGCACCTGGGTCTGCTCTCTCTCTGCCTGGCTTCCAGGCTCCTTGATTGCTCTGCTTCCATGCACCTGTGTCTGCTCTCTCTCTGCCTGGCTTCCGTTGCTTCTCTCCTATTGGTCTTCTGGTTCCTCTTGTCCTATGGCTGTGCTCCTTCTCCCTGCTGGTCCCTGCTGATGTCCGATGCCAGCACTTTATCAGCTGAGCTCTTCCTGGACTCTATGCTTCAGCTTCTACTTTGGTAGGTGTTACTTGCTCAGTAATGTGCTTGTTCTCTACTTTGTCCCTCGTTGCTGACTTTGCCTGTGCCTGGATTACTCTCTTGCCTGCTGCCTGCCTACTGACTTTGCCTGTACCTGGATTACTCTCTTGACCCGCTGCCTTCCTACTGACTTTGCCTGTACTTGGATTACTCTCTTGACCTGCTGCCTGCCTATTGACTTTACCTGTGCCTGGATTACTCTCTTGCCTGTTGTTTGCCTATTGACATTGCCTATACCTGAATTACTCCCCTGCCTGCTGCCTGCCTGTTAACATTGCCTGTTCCTGGATTACTCCCTTGCCTGCTGCCTGCCTATTGACTTTGCCTGTACCTGGATCACTCTCTTGCCTGCTGCCTGTCTGGTCGTTACGTTCACCACCCCGCTTCCTGCTCCATCTCGTAAGCCCTGCAGGTCGCCCGCACCTAGGGGCTCAACCTCTGGGGAACAGCGGTCAGCGCAGGTGAAACCTGGGGTTGTCTGGTCACCAAGCAGAACCTGGTCTGAGTACCGGGCTCAGCAGCGCTGTACTTGGTACAAGAATTCAGAAGTCTGACAGTAAATTTTGGAATGCCCATTTCCCCACCCATAACCATGCCTCTTTTGAACTGCATGATTCATTTTGAAATGTGCGCTTTAGAATATAGGTGCAGTTCATCTACAGAATGCGTTTAGTGAGTTGTGCATGTAAATTGTAATTATTGCCAATTACTGCTCATTATTGCTTGTTAAATGCTGTTAAAAGTGCTGATTGACTTGTTAAGCCAATTAAGTTATGGGCCTAGTTATAGAATGTGCCTGGATTTCAGCGAGGATCTCTAGGCATGCTAGATAGAATTCCCAGGTTAGGGGCCCTTTTACCAAGGTGCAGTAAACACTAATGCATTCCTACTGCAATTAAAATTGTATACCACAGGGTGTGCTGAGGCATTCTGTGGTACTTGTGACATGTACACATGCTACTGGTACACAAAAAAATAAAATGTATTTTTCCTACAGGGAGCGTGGCTGGGGGGGGGGGGGGCAGAGAATGGGCGTGTATGCACTAATCAGATAGGGTAGCCACACTGGCATGCGCTAACTGATAACTGATTAGTGCATGATTAGCGTGTGAGCCCATACCGCCTACAAAATGGGTGATGGTAAGGGCCCACATGGTAATGGCCACACATTAATAGCAACTTTAGTGTGTGGCCATTAATGCAGAAAATAAAAAATCAGCTATTTTCTGATTATGGCAAAAAGTGGCCTTAGGGAAAGACCCAAATACGGGCATACTACGGCCACTTTTTGCTGCAGCTTTGTAAAACAGCCCCTTAAATCACATTGAATATCCACCCATCTTACTTGCTTATTAGATTTTTGAATATGGACCTCTAGGTCAGTGGTAGTCACTTCCATCATCAAGGGTCACCAGTAGGTCAGGTTTTCAGGATATCCCTAATAAATCTGCATGAGAGAGATTTACAAAAAATGGAGGTAGCAGGTATACAAATCTTCCCCATTCAACTTCATTAGGGATATCCTGAAAACCTGACTTGTTACAGCCCTCGAGGACTGGAAGTGAATATGATGGTTCTAGGTTTATCGGTTACTTGATTTTGCCTACTGTTTTGTTTGCATTATGAAGTTCTATAGTAGCATATTTACAACAAATATGAGAAAATACTTTTTCAATTAATGCATAGTTGACCTCAGGACACTGTTGCCAGAATAAGTTGTAAAAGCAGTTAGCATAGCTAGGTTTAAAAAAAGATTTGGACAAATTCCTGGAGGAAAAGTCCATAAATTGGTAAGAGGAAGACCTGGAAAGCCACTGCTTTTCCCTGGGGTTAAGCAGCATGGAATTTTGCTACTTTTTGGGACTTTACCAGGTACTTGAGACCTGGATTGACCACTGTTGGAAACAGAATACTGGGCTAAATGGACTTTGACCTGACCCAGAAGTGCAACTCTTATGTTCTTAATCAAGAGTCCATATCTAATCATCTTCAATTATTATTTGTTTTACCAAACTTAATCACAAAGCATAGTTTTCTTTCCAGACAATCTCATTATATCCACTTGCCTCTAAGAATTGTTACATTCCAGGTTAATCATTACATATGTTATATCTTATATCTGCTCATATGACATCATTGTTATAGCACTATGGAGCTCATTTTCAAAAGAAAAAAACATCTAAAAAGTGGCATAAAGCAGCATTTGGACATTTTTCTCACAAAAACATCTAAATCAGTATTTTCAAAACCTATTTTTCAGATGTTTTTCTATGCTGTTCGTCTGCAGTGTGTCCAAATCTCAAGGGGGCATATTAAGGGCATGACTTGGATGTTTTTCAGCCATAATGGAACAAAACAAAACTAAAACTAAGATGTTTTGAGCTAGGCTTGTTTTTATAACGAATAAGGCACAAATATGTGCCTAAATGACCAGATGACCACTGGAGGGAATCAGGGATGACCCCCCCCAATACCCCTCCCCTGTGGTCACTGACCCTCTCCCACCTCCCAAAAATGTGAATAAAAATATGACTTACCAGTGTCTATGACAGCCTCAGATCTTATAGCCAGATCTATTAGAACAGCATGCAGGTCCCTGGAGTATTGTAGTGGTTGGTGCAGTGCACTATGGAGTGGGGGACCCAGGTCCCTATCTCCCTCTACCTGTCACACTTGAAGTCACAAAAATCCTACTGTACCCACAAATAGGTGTCCCCTTCACCCATAAGGGCTATTATAGTGCTGTACAGTGGGAGCAGTATGTTTTGGGTGGGTTTTGGAGAGCTCAGGGGACAAAATAAGGGAGCAAAGGTGAGATGTGCACCTGCGAGCATTTTTATGAAGTGCACAGAAGTGCCCCCTAGGGTGCCCCATTGCTCTCCTGGGATGTCTGGGGGACCGGTCTGCTAAAAATGCTGGCTCCTTCTACATCCCAATGGCTTGATTTTCTATGTTTTACACTTATTTCTTTTCCCTGAAAATGGGTCAAAAAACAAAACGTCCAAAGCACAAAACCTTGTTTGAAAACAGTAAATGAACTTCTACTCTGAATTTTAACAATTGTAACTTCCTAATGCTATTCTTGGTGGCTTACCATGCCACAATAATTGAGCAATCTTAACCTCCAGAGTCTTATAAAGGGAATCCGTGTAAGGAATAAGTACTATACTCAAAATATAGGTCAGTTGTCTACAAGAATCTAAAATCTGAAAAGAAAGAATTAAAAGGATTCTTTTTAGGTACTTGAGGGAGAGAAAAAAATGAACACTTACTTCAAAAAACAACACAGCAATAAAAGAACATCCAGAAGGTGCACAGTGGTTCTAGCTAATATTTATTTTCAGGTTTTCCTATGACAAAGTTAAATTACCTGGATCTCTGTGGACTTACAGGTTCAGATGTGCTAAGAATAGAAATTAGTGGGAGAGTTGATGGGAGAAACTACATAAAAACAATGTTTTCTGAAAGCATAAACTAACATCTTATAAAATATTTTGTTCTCCATTGATCCCTTTTATTGTGTTCGCCAATAGTTTTGGATATGTCTATCACTGTGTTAGTGCTGCCCATACAATGAAGTCAGAGTTGATACTGTGACCATAGTGTAAGTCATGTTTTAGGTCAATGATGGTAAGTCTTTTGACTCTGGTGCAATCAAGTGCCAAATAGCTAGGATTACCAAATAGTGGTGCCTGTACCAGTGGAATTTATTTTTAGTTAGGAAACTATACCTTGAATACTAGTAGAATTGGCCATGGTTGCCAGTTTGGGAATTTCTGCTATAGACTTCCTCACACTCTGTTATCATATCTGGCTTTTCTTTATTCTAACAGTACCACCCTAGTGTACTGGTTTGCTTATTAACATTTGATTACTTATCTTCTATCCAAAACACATCCAAGAGAGGTACAATCACAATAAAATACACAAATAGTAAAATAGGTACAGTACATTAATCACAACAGGTCAAACTATGTTCTAAAACATTAAATAATTGCATTACACCAGTGTCTAATTTCTTATCAGTCCCCTGGGGTCACATTTTCAATCTAATAATATACAAGAGGTCCCAGTTCATAACCAGTCAGATAAAGTTTTGTTGTTTATGAACCTGTTAGTTTAACATCAGTGGTGGGCACAGTAATGGTAACTACTGAAGTATAGACTACTGTAATACCTTGAAACCAATATGTTCAAAAATTATAGCTCAGACCTCAGGTTCACTAAGGAGGTAATTTTATAAGAAACCACCTATTTTTAGACACTAAGAACGTGTAAATACTGATATTTTAGTAATTTATGTGCATAAGTGGTTACCTCAAGAGGTGGCATTACATTCATTCTTGCTAATTGCACTTGACATTAACATGTGCTAGGGACCTTGTCTGTGCAGTAACTAATCAGTGAAGTACTGGCAGATGTTTGCTTTCTTGGCATTACCATGACTGTATTGACATTTGCCTCTGAACTTTAGCTTTCTGGGTATTTCTTCTCCTTTTCCTTCCGTGTGCTAAGAAAAAAAAAAGCCATTTTTATGTGATGTTAGCCTTACATGCAAAATTTCCTTTTCATTCCTCTCTATCCCCTTTTGCAGTTCCATAGCTTTTTTTTTGTTTACCTTATCCAACCCTCAACATTTGCCACTGTTATCAGTTATCCCAGCAGCCCCTTTGATCTGTGAAGCAGAATCAGACAGGCTCTTCCTGCACCAGAGTTCTGTTTCAACTACACTTGAAGCAGTAAATGTGTCTATTTATATGTATTAAATAATAGTTGAGAACTAAGAGTTTGAGTCTTCTGTGGGTACTGGAGTGGTTTAACTGACTGGCAAATACTATAGTGTAGTGAGAGACCAGAACAAAAGGACTGCACCTAATTTTATCTGTCTACAGCCAATAACAGGCAAAACACATTACTGCCTATGAGCACAAATTCTTTAATATAAGGGGTTTCCTGGATACCAGCCAGTTGAAGAAGACGATCTTCATCCTCCAGCCAAGAAACCAGAAGGATGTGCAAATATGCCATTGAGGGAAAGACACCAGCCAAGAGACGAAACAGAGAGGATCTTACTCTTGGCCAGGGAAACTTCGAGAGAGAGAGAGAGAGAGAGAGAGAGAGAGAGAGAGAGAGAGAGAGAGAGAGAGAGAGAAATCCTTATTAGAATAGATAAATATAAGCATTATGGGGGCAATTCTATAACTTGTCATCCCCTTCTTGACACTCCAATGGCATACGGTAACAGCCTGTCCTATAAGGGCATTCAGGTGCCCAGATTCCTTTATTGAATGCTGTAACACATCTTTTTACTCTGGGAGCACTCCAGGTGTTAAGTTATGCTTTTATCATCAGCAAACTTGAGTGTTGCAGTGCTCTCCTGAATGGTATTCATGTATCTGATATTCCGCATCTACAAATAGTTCAAAACTTGGCTGTTAAACTCATTACTAACTCACACAAATAAGACCATGTAACTGCCCTCCTTCAGCAGGAACACTGGCTGCCAGTGGCCTATAGAATAATATATAAAACTCTTGCCCTTACTCATAAGATTTATCTTTCAGGTCAACCACTATCCCTTTCTCGCCTATTGTTTTTGTATATACCCTCACGATCCCTTAGATCTTCTCAACACAACTGCCTAACTGTTCCATTATTCTGCATCATTGGTTTTGACACCATTAGAGTGAAAATTTGTAGTGTCACAGCTCCCACACAAACGCTCTCATCCAAAATTTAAACAGGAATTAAAGACATTTCTATTTTGTGATACATTCAACATATACTTAGTGTATATATCCAAATTTTTGGCCACTGCTGTCTTCATCCCTTCAAGGGACGAAACACAAACCAGGCTGAATGCTCTCTATGTGACTGACTGTTATTTTTAAAATTTTAACTTTCCTTTTCTTTCTTCACTTATCCCTTTCCTATCAAACATTTGTAGTTCCTTTCTATTCCTAATTTCGATATTTAGTATTTATGAACTCAGATTGTTCACTCTAGAGTGGTATATCAAGATCTAAATAAACTTGACGCTTGAAGCTCTGCCCATGCCCCGTCTTCATACATTTATGTGCCACTTATACATATCCTTAAATAATAACACTAAGACTAAGTAACTTTGCTTGCCACTTAGATGCATGTGTGTGCTTACCTGCAAAAGAGCTGGTATTCTGTACATTTACACATGCAAATAGCATGTAAATGTGGGCACTTAGGGGTCTTTTTACAAAGACGCGTTAGCGTTTTTAGTGCATGCTAATGATTAGCGCATGCTAAAAACGCTAGTGTGCCTTTGTAAAAGGACTCCTTAGTTATTGGTAAGCATAGGCTAACCTGAATTCTTTATTGTTGTGAAGTTTAAGATTGTTTCAAGATATATGAGCCAGGGAGTGTCTATCACTGAGTGAAATAAAGAGAAATGTATGTATTCCAAGTGCATATGAATCACGTCTTCCTACTTTTCTCCTACACGCATAAGAATTACAGTTCTTTTACAGCCCGCTAATACCAATAACATAGCTCATAGCGGATTACAACTAAGAAGCTAGAATAAATAAATCTAGGATGTAATAAAATTAATCTACCATGATTATAAAATAACTAACATGATCAGCATAACAAAATAAAAACACAACTTCAAGATAATAACTACAATAAATCACTTCCCTGTCACATTCTTATTAAACAGCAAAGCCTTTAATCCCTTCCTTAAAGATATCATAAGTAGGCAAATACCTTAATTTAAAAAATAGGGAGTTCCACAGACTACTTGCCTGGTATGCAAATAAACAAGTAAATATTTTTTTTTTAGAAATAATCCCCTGAGGGCTAGGTAAAGAAAATATGGGTAAACCTCATATATTATAGAATTGTCCTGTGGCTGAATAGTAGACTAGAGAAAGCATGTATTGTGGGATCAGGTTATAAGCGATCTTCTTTGATAATAAAAATCCCATCTTATACAACACCCTAGCTTCTATAGGAAGCCAGTGCAGCTTAAAATAATATGGTATAATGTTTTTCTGATTTCTTAAGGGAAAAAAAATCAAATGAACTGCCATAATCTGGACAGTTTGGATTTTTTTAAACAATCTTTTCAGAAGACCCAAGTAAACAATATTACAGTAATCTAATTTGCTAAGAATCAGTGATTGTACCACTAATTTAAACAGATCTTCTGGTACATGTCTCCTAATACTCCTTTCTCATTACATAAAAGGAACTCCGTACAAGTGAATTCACTTTACTAGTGCACTTATAAGTATTTTTTCCCAACACCAGTAACCTGCTAGCTACATTGTTGTTGGAGGAAGTGTGGAAATGAGCATATGAACACAACGGAGGAGTATCATAATGGTTAGAGCAACAAACAGAGAACCAGGGAAGCTTGGTTGAAATCCCAATGATGCTTCTTGTGATCTTGGGCAAGTTACTTAACCATTGCCTCAGGTACAAACTATGGGGGCAGTTCTATAACTGGGCACCTCCAGTTTGGTGCACTGATGCCACATTCTGAGTGCCAATTTTATAATGGCATCTGTGCACCGAGATACCATTATAGAATACTAGCACAAACCCAAACTAGAGCACCTAAATTTAGAGGTAACCATTTAAGCCAGGTTAATGGCAGGCGTAAATGAGCGTGCCTAAGTGTGCCATTCAAAATGCGTAAACTATAGTGTTTTATAGGTTGGAGCATGCCCACACCCCTCCACGCTTTGCCCATGTTTTTGCCCCCTTGTAGTTACATATTAAGGCACCTATGCACTATTGTATATAATTGCATGCAGTTTACATATGTGTGTAAGTGATGCCTCTCTGTGCACATTTGCACACAAGGTACATGCAACTGCATGCTCCCACTTCTAGTATTGCCCATCTAAATTGTGAAGTGTAAAGGGTAATGCATTTGATATACTGCCTTTCTGTGGTAGAACCAAAGTAGTAGTAGAAATGTTAAGTAGTAGTAGTTTACATAGAGGGGCATTTTTGATATGACGTCTAAATCCAATTTTGGACGTTTTGCTGAAAACATCCAAAAATCAAGTAGTGAAAATGACCATTTTAAACAACAAAAACATCTATCTTTTTTCTTTGAAAATGACCATTTCCTAGATATTGTTTTTCTAAGTTTGTCTATCTTTTTGGACCATTAAAAAAAAAACCTGTCCAAGTGAAAAATGCACAAAATCAAGCCATTGGGACGTAGGAAGAGCCAGCTTTCCTAGTAGACTGGCCACACAGGCATCCCAGCAGAGCAGTGGGGCAACCAAGGGGAGGCACTGCAGTGGACTTCACATAAAAGTTCCTAGGTATACATCTCACCATTGCCTCCTTATATTGTATAATGAGCCCTTCAAAACCCATGAAAAACATACTGTACTCAACTATACACCACTACTATTAATAGCCCTTATGGCTACAGATGCCAGCCCACCAAAACAGTAGGTTTTGGGGGGGGGGGGGGGGGCTGACACTTTCCACCACAAGTGTAATAGTTAGAGTGCATTATGGGTCTGGGTCATCTTCTCTACAGTGTACTGCACTGACCACTAGGCTAGTCCAAGAACCTGCTTGCTGTTCTAATAGGACTGGCCATAACATTTGAAGCTCTCATAGAGGCTGGTAGGTACTGTTTCATTTACATCTTTGCAGGGTGGAAGGGGGTCAATGATCACTGAAGGAGTAAGGAGTGTCATTCCTTCATACTTGTAGTGGTCATCTGATCATTTAGGGCACTTTTTATGTGGCTTATTCGTTAATAAAACATGTCTAGGTTAAAATGTCCAACTTACAGCTCTGGATGCTTTTGTTTTGTTCCATTATAGCAGAAAAACGTCCAAGTGTTAGGCATGCCCAGATTCTGCCCTTAACATGCCCCTGGCATGGCCCTGTGTGATTTGAACACATTTCTGACAGACTTCATAGAAAAATGTCTAAAAATTGATTTTGAAAATACCAATTTGGATTTTTTTTTTGTCAGAAAAACATCCAAATGTAGATATATGCTACTTTTTGGATGTTTTTCTCTTTTGAAAATAAGCTTCAGAGTATATTCAGGTACTTCCTCTGTCCTAGTGGGTTCACATTCTAAGTTTTTATAAGTTCTCTGAGGACAGGGAAATGCCTTCGGTACCTAAATGTAACTCACCTTGAGCTACTATTGAAAAAAGCATGAGCTAAATTCATTTTAAAAAGCACTGTTTTGTTTTTAGACTATGCCTCTGGTAGCACCAATGTTTTTCTCCAGATGGGGATTTTGTTTGGTTGCATTGTGGTGTTTGTCAGTCTTGCTCTGGCAGCCTGTGCTGCGCTGTCACCGAAGGAAAGGCAGCTTCCATGAGATTGAGGAGGCACGTCTTAAATCAGAAGCTGTGGTATCCAGCTAATACAGGCATTCCACAACCTTCTTAATCTTTCTTCTGTCATTGTAGATCATCCTGATTTCATCATACTAGTATTTAAGTGCAAAATAAAAATGTTCTAACCTTTATGAACAATTGTGTTCATTACATTTTTATGAGTTTGCTGTTTTTAGTGTGCATCTCTGTCTCCTTGTTTCCCCACTATTTTCTACATCCTGTGAGATGCTGTTTAAGAGTAATAAAATAGTAACAGAAATATGCTTGATGATAGCTCCTTGATGAAGGGCTCTTAAACAGACAATATCTATTTTGCAGAACTTTTCCATTGCCCATAAGTTTTTATGGGAGCCAGATTGACATAATCTTTGACTCATCACTCACAAATTAGATTCTTGAGTTTGGCACATAAACTACTATAAAAATATTTGTTGCGATGTGCTATGGTATGTTATGCATAATAAGAATCCCATCCAACATACAATTAAGAGATTTTAGGTCTCTTGGTACAGTACTGTTTTGCTTTGTGAAATTAACATCTACCTATTTTTGACCTTTCCTTTCAGGAAAGGTTTTAGCATAAAGACCTGGCATAATTTGCCAACCAGATATTTTAACATGGGTAAGGTTGATAATTTAGTACCTTTGCTTCCTCATCTGATAAATGTACTGTTATTGGCATATGACCTGCTGAAATGGCAGAACTAAAACATTAACTTATTTATGAACAGGTGGGCCAATTATTCAAATGAAATATATATTCATGAGCAGCCAGTGAACATATAACTTCATTATCCATAAAGTAACATACTAAATGATAGCAGATAAAGACCTGAACGGTTCATCCAGTCTGCCCAGCAGTCATATTCATTATCAATTCATGATTAAACCAACAATAAATGTGATATAAAATACTTGACCCTGATCTTTCTTTGACATTTCTGGTACATAGATTGTAGAAGTCCACTGAACACTGTCCTTACATTCCAACCACTAGAGCTGCATCAAAGCCTACTCCAGTCCATCCTTAACTGTTTTTGCCATATACGGGATACAGACCATAAAACTCTGCCCAGCACCGGCCTTAGTTCTTCACAGATGGAGTCGCCATCTAAGCACCACTTGACACATCAGCACATGCAATCAGCACATGCAGTTTTGTTCTTTATACCATTCATTTTCTAATTAAAGATCCTCTGTGCTCATTCCATGGATCATTTTTGTCTCTACCACCTCCCTTGGGAGGGCATTCCAGGCATAGGCCACCCTGTCTGTGAAAAAGAATTTCATGGCATTACTCCTAAGTCTACCACTCTGCAACCTCAATTTATGTCCTCTAGTTTCACCATTTTTGGAAAAGATTTGTTTGTATATTAATATCTTTCAAGAATTTAAACATCTCTCCTTTCCTCTAGTGTATATATATTCAGGTCTTCCAGTCTCTTCTTATGTATCTTTTGGTGCAAATCCCATACAATTTTGTCACCTTCCTCTGGACTACTTCAAATCTTTTTAACATCCTTAGCAAGATACAGCCTCCAAAACTGAACACAATACTCCAGATTGGGCTTCACCAATGATTTGTACAGGGGTATCAACACCTCCTTTCTTCTGCTGGTTATACCTCTATGTAGCCTCTAGCATCCTTCTGGCTACAGCCACCACCTTGTCACATTGTTTCCTTGCCTTCAGATCCTCAGTCACTATCACCCAAGGTCTCTCTCCCTGTCTGTGCACATCAGCCTCTCACCTGCTAGCAGATACAGCTCCCTTGGATTTCTACTCCCCAAGTGTATCACTCTGCACGTCTTTGCATTCAATATTAGAAGTTGAAAAGGAGTTTTTCACTGGTTTCTTCAAGCCCTATACAATGCTGTATAATGAGAAGTATAAACATGAATGGTTAATGGAGTAACGGCACATTTGGGACTTATACAACTGACTGATTACCACATACTGGCCACGTGGAAGGCGTGGCGTTCATCAAGTATTTTACAGAGATTAAGTAATCTGATATTAACTAAAACGGTTGTATAATTGGGGGAAGAAAAATATACATAACTCCAAATGAATGCTGCTTTCAATGCTGTTTTCAATACTGTTGTAAAAGTTGTAAATATTGTTTAGAACAGCTTAGGGCAAGAAGTCAGTGACAATGAGTAGAGAAATATGTTTTTAATTTAATATAATTATAACAATTAAAAGTTTTTTGAAATATTACTAGAGCCGTTTTGAAATAAATTGTGAGTTTTGGCTCTGGGATTCACAATACATTCCCTATTTGGATATATTGTATTCAATTTTAACTGCCAAACATCAAACCATTCTTCTAACTTTTGAAGATCCCTATTTATGTTGTCCAGTCCCTCCGAGATGTCCATTCTGTTTCAAATCTTGGTATCATCTGCAAAAAGGCAAACCTTACTTTCTAACCCTTTGCCAATGTTGCTCACAAATATATTGAATGGAATTGGCCCCAGCACTGATCCTTGAGGCACTCCATTACTCACCTTTCCTTCCATTAACCACCACCCTCTGGCCTCTGTCTGTCAACCAGTTTCTAATCCAGTTCACCACTTTGGGTCCAAACGTCAGCCTATCAAGTGTATTCAAGAGCCTCCTATGAGAAACTGTGTCAAAGGCTTTGCTGAAATATAAGTAGATTACATCTAGCACACATCCTCGAGCAATTCTTTGGTCGCTCAGTCAAAGAATTCAATAAGATTGGTTTGGCATGATTTACCTTTGTTAAAACCATGTTGCCTCAGATCTTGTAGCCTATTAGATTCCAGGAAATTCACTATCCTTTTCTTCAGCAACACTTTCATTACTTTTCCAATAACCGAAGTGAGGCTTATTGGCCTGTAGTTTCCAGGTTCTTCTCTGCCACCACTTTTCTGAAGAGGGACCACATATGCTCTTCTTTAATCCCGTGGAGCATCTCCTGTCTTCAAAGATTTATTAAACAAATCCTTAAGAGGACCCGCCAGAACCTCTCTGACCTCCTTCAATATCCCGGGATGGATCCTGTGTGGTCCCATGGCTTTGACTATGTTTAGTTTTTCAAGTTGTTCATAAACACTTTCTTGCATGAATGGTGTGACATCTACTCCATTCTTATATATACCTTTGAAAGCTACTACTACTACTACAAATCATTTCTATAGCGCTACCAGTCGTACGCAGCGCTTCACAATTTAACATGAAGAAAAGACAGTCCCTGCTCAAAAGAGCTTACAATTTAAATCAGGACAGACAGACAGGACAAATAAGGGATAAGGGTAGGACAGACAGATAGGACACATAGGGAAGGGACTATTGAAGAGAGGAAGACAAGATAAAGGTTACGAGCAGGTGACAAGTTAGGAATTAAAAGCAGCATCAAACAGGTAGGCCTTTAGCCCGGATTTGAAGGCGGCCAGGGATGGAGCTTGACGTAATGGCTCATGGAGTCTATTCCAGGCATAAGGTGTGGCAAGATAAAAGGAACGGAGTCCGGAGTTAGCGATGGAGGAGAAGGGTACAATTAGGAGAGATTTGCCTAGTGAACAAAGTTCCTGGGAAGGAGTGTAGGGAGAGATGAGGGTGGAGAGGTAGTGAGGAGCAGCAGAGTGAATGCACTTATAGGTTAATAAGAGGAGCTTGAACTGTATACGGAAACGGATAGGGAGCCAGTGAAGTGACTTCAGAAGAGGGCTGATATGGGTATAGCGACTTTGGCGAAATATTAATCATGCAGCAGAATTTTGAACAGATTGAAGAGGAGAGAGAGATGGCTGAGTGGAAGACCGGTGAGAAGCAAGTTGCAGTAGTCCAAGCGAGAGGTGATGAGAGTGTGGATGAGGGTTCTGGTAGCATGCTCAGAAAGGAGAGGGCGAATTTTGGCGATATTATAGAGGAAGAAACGACAGGTTTTAGCAAGCTGATTGTGGTTCTTCTCCAAGATTTTCTTCCATGCACACAGAACAGAAGGATTTGTTTAGCATGTTTGCTTTCTCCTCATCACTCTCTTCCAAGCGATCCATTGCATCTTTCAGTCTTACAATTCCATTTTTAGCCATCTTCCTTTCACTAATATACCTGAAAAACATTCTTGTTACCCCTCCTCACATTTCTAGCCATTTGTTCTTCTACCTGTGCTTTTGCCAGCTGTATATTTCTCTTTGCTTCTTTCAGTTTCATCTGGTAGTCTTTTCTGTGTTCCTCTTCTTGAGTTTTTCAGTATTTCATGAACTGGAGAACCATATCTGTTTTATTTTTCCCTTGCTTTAATTTATGCTTCTTATGTAAAGGTCTATAGCCATTTTTATAGCTCCTTTCAGCCTGGAGCACTATTTTTCCACTTCTCTTTCACATATATGCTCAGACCTTAGACCAGTGGTTCCCAACCCAGTCCTCAGGGCACACTCAGCCAGTCTGAATAAGCATGAGATAGATCTGCATGCATTGCCTCCTTGGTATGCAAATCTATCTCATGCATATTCATTGTGGATATCCTGAAAACCTGACTGGCTGAGTGTGCCCCAAGGACTGGGTTGGGAAGCATTGCTTTAGACGGATAGTACTGGACTGATGCCATCTATATAAGAAGAGGCAGGGTATGGGGTGGACTGAGGGTGGGCTAGACAATTTTCTGGAAATTGATGATATGTAGCAGCTGTTCAGAAAACTTATTGTTTCATATAGGCCTGAATAGCAGGTCTAAAATAAACTGATATGCTGGCATGGTGATGACATTATGGAGGTAATAGGGCCATTTTTGCTGTGCACTGCTGCCCTTTTTACCACAGTGGGTCAAAATGCCTGAGAATAGCCATGGTTATGCGGTAAGATTGCTCTTACCACGTGGCCATGTGAGGGGGAGCCCTTACCGCCACCCATTGAGGTGGCAGTAAGGGCTCCTGCAATAACCCAGTGGTAACTGGGTAGCGTGCGGCACTGCCCAATTACCGCTGGGTTAGCGCAGTGCTAGAAAATAGCCAGCTTTTTTCTCTAGCGCAGCAAATGGTGCATTCTGAGGCTGGAACTACTGCCAGTACCCGTGCTAGGCCGTCAGTTGTTCCAGGTTAGCGTAAGTAAGGCACATAAGCAGTGAAAGGCTTTTAGCTTGTCCAGAAAGCTATGGAAGAGTCCATCCATTTGGCACTGAGTACTGTCATGTTACTCATATGGTACTGGTGAACTGTTATAAGTACATAAGTGTTGCCATACTGGGACAGACCGAAGGTCCATCAAGCTCAGTATCCTGTTTCTAAGAGAGGCCAATCCAGGTCACAAGTACCTGGCAAGATCCCAAAACAGTACAATACATTTTATGCTACTTATCCCAGAAATAAACAGTGGATTTTCCCTAAGTCCATTTTAATAATGGTTTATGGACTTTTCTTTTAGAAAGCTATCCAAACCTTTTTTTTTATTATTATTAATAATTTTTATTATTGTTTATATATACTTTATGTTTCAATGATTTTTATTGACAGCATATCAAGTACAATAACAACTCTTTGGAAATTACATGGTAAGTCTGTGCTGTCTAACATTTTTATCTATGAACGTCCCCCCTTTCCCCCCCCTTTTTCCCCCACCCAGCCTACCCCCCTCCCCCTTTCCCTTTTAACTAAAATACAACAATGACATCATCAAGGAAGAGTATTGAGTTTGAGTTTAATTGGCAAGTAAGTTTCTCTTGGCTGACGGTTGCAGCGTATTCCAGAGTCTGCCCCATGTCTGTCGCAACCGCCTTCTGTCTTCTAGGTTCTGGGCGGAGACCGCGCATCTTTCCAGTTTAGATAAGTCAATCATCAATATTCTCCATTGGGTGATATTCGGTCCATTCCGGTCCATCCACCCATTTAAGATCACCTTTTTTCCAATCATAATCGCACGTTGCAGAAATCCACGGTATCCCGGCAACGCCGGCTTGGCATATTTGTATATTCCAAATAAGAGTAAGGGCTGTAGCTCTATCCTTCTGTGCCAGCATGTCCAGATTGCTTCAAGCACTTGTTTCCAGAAATGTTGCACTCTCTGACATGCCCAAAACATATGTCCCAGAGTGGCCTTTGGCGCATCACACTTTAGGCAATTTCCAGTTGCTCCATACCCTGCTTTCTGGGCTCTGTGTGGTGAGATATGTAAACGGAGCACAAATTTGTATTGTAATTCCCAGTATCGCGTGAATGGCGATGTGTTGAGTATAGAAGTCAAATAATTTTGTATCATATTGTCTGTCACCTCCGCTGACAAATCTGCGGACCAGTCCTGTGCCCTCTTCTTGTAGTCTATGTCCTCTGTTGTGTCCAATAAATATCTGTGATGGTACCTTAGCGGTACTTCATTTTGAGATCCCAATGTTAAGGCTGTGCTCAATGTATCCTGAACATCTTCACACAAATTAATCCAGCCTACTGATGTAGCATAGTGTTTCACTTGAAGGTAGGCGAACACATCCGAGGCTGGCAATTTGTATTCTCTCTGCAAATCTGTGAAAGGACGCATTTGCCCTTCCACATTTATTAGTTGGTATAGGAATTGAATACCCTTTCCCCGCCAACGGGCAAACACTCCGGAAGTTGTTCCCGCCGGGAAGTCTGGGTTGTGGTATATTGGCAGAAACGGTGTAGAACTCGCTGAAAATCCATGCCGTCTGCATAGCCATCTCCACGTTGCTCTGGTTGATGTCAAAAACAAGTTCTTAGATATTTTAATGTCTGGGTTTTGTTTGCCTGTATGCAACAACCAACCAGGGTGCAGCTCTGGGAAGGCCAATACCTCTATGTGAGTTGCTGTGAATTCTTGGCCTCCCACTAGCCAATCCCTTATATGCCTCATGGAGCACGCTATTGTGAGGTACCTTATACTTAATAGTCCCATTCCTCCATGCATCCTAGGTTTGTGTAAAACATCTATTGGGAGCCTCGGTCTCTGGCCTCGCCACAAAAAGGTCTGGATTACTCTAGACAGGACCCTCTCCTCTCTCTGTCTTAAATATAACGGGAGCATTTGAAAGGTGTATAGCCAGCGAGGGGCCACCATCATATTAAACAGGGCAATTCTAGCTGTAAGGGAAAGCGGAGCCCTCCCCCATCTTTGTAACGTACGTCTGGTTTCAGTGAGCAGTGGTATCACATTTTCATCGTAAAGCTGCAATGGGTCATTTGGTATCTCTACCCCCAGGTATTTCAACCGCTCGGTTCCCCATTTCAGAGGAAACTGCCCTTGCCATTCCGTTTGAACCTCTTCCCTCGTCGGCATGGCCAGAGATTTTGTGTAATTGAGTCTAATATATATACTTTAACAGATATAACATACTGCCAAGTGAAACACAGCCATAAAGTTCATACAGATATAATTATTTTAAACATACTATCCAAACCTTCTAAAAATCCCGCTAAGCTAACTGCTTTTACCACATCCTCTGGCAACGAATTCCAGAGTTTAATTACACGTTGAGTGAAGAAATATTTTCTCCAATTCATTTTAAATTTACTACTTTGTAGCTTCATTGCATGCCTCCTAGTCCTAGTATTTTTGGAAAGAGTAAACAAGCGATTCATGTCTACCCGTTCCACTCCACTCAGTATTTTATATACCTCTATCATATCTCCCCTCAGCCATCTTTTCTCCAAGCTTAAGAGCCCAAGCCATTTTTCCTCACAGGGAAGTCGTCTCATTCCCTTTATCATTTTTGTCGCCCTTCTCTGTACCTTTTCTGATTCCACTATATCTTTTTTGAGATGTGGTAATCAGAATTGCACACAGAATTCAAGGTGCGGTCACACCATGGAGCGATACAAAGATACAGAGAGTACATTCCAGGTAGACATCTTTTCTTTTTCTTGAAACTGTTGCCTGCTATGCCTGTATTATGACTAGTATAGGCTTATTGTCAGAGCATCTATTAAATGACAATAATAAAACACCCTTGAAGTGGATCTGCCACTGCTTTTGCTGTTCATTCTGTCTTGGGCTTGCTGGCCAGTTCTCTGGTTTCGTCCCCAGATACAGCTGTCCCTGGGATTGAGTTACCTACCTCTGTGATTAAGTGAATGCTCAAAGAAATCCACGGCTGCCACACACTGATGGATACCCAAGCCCTGACTCCAGAGTTTCATCAGTTTATTAGTGGCAGCAGTTCAAAATGAATTACAGCGATTACACTCCATTACACAGACAAAACAATTTACTTCTGCAGAGAATCTTGCTGACAGCTCGTCCTGCCTGCAATTATTTTTTCTCTCTCTATAGAAGTTTAAGAAATTGCAGGAGAGGCTGTTTTGTGCTTTTAGCAATTTATTCAATTGAATCACATGAAAGTGAGAATTTAAGCTTGTTAAAAGAACTTTTCAGCATGAGGCAAATTTAAAGTAAAGTAATATTTTTCCAGGAGAAGACAAGTAGAGTAACTGCCTGAATAGGACAATATGTATTAGGGTATAAAAGTCTTTAAAGTATCCATCACTTTTTATCTCTGCTCTAAAAAAAATGGGAAAATGTGAGATTTTTTTTAGCACATTAGTAAAAACGTTTTAAAACTATATTTCAACTATTTAATAAAGTGGCCCTTTTACTGAGCTGTGCTAAGAAATTCCTGTTCATTAAGCCCATTTCTAGAGCGACCGTAAACTAGCCTTTTTCGATTATGTTATTTTATTTGGCTGTGTGTTGCTCGATATTCAGCTGGTTGTGAGCAGTGCATTTGCTGTCTGCCACTGAAGTTAAACCGGGATTTTCAATGCCAGGCCATGTCTGGTGACCGGCATTGAATATCCAGGTTTATTTTGGCCGCTAAAAAGTTAACTGGCTATGCTGATATTGAGCGCCAACTGGTTAAGGGATCCTTTTACTAAGGTGCGCTGAAAAATGGCCTGCGCTGTTGTAGACACATGTATTGGATGTGCGCAGGTCCATTTTTCAGTGTGCCTGCAAAAAAGGCCCTTTTTTGCCCAAAAATGGATGTGCAGCAAAATAAGAATTGGCACGCATCCATTTTGGGCCTGAGACTTTACCACCACCCGTTGACTTAGTGGTAAGGTCTCATGCATTAACTGGGCAGTAATAATCAGCACGCGTACACTGCCAATTACCACCTGGTTAGCGCCACGCAGTAGAAAATAAAAAATATTTTCTGCCGTGCGTATCGGATGCATGTAAAAAATGGAATTACCGCCTGGAGCACATGGACGCGCATAGGTGCCTACGTGCCTTAGTAAAAGGGCCCCTAAATTTTTAGAGCTCAAAGAAAGGCTTGTTATTTAAGCGGATACAGACTGAAGAAAGCAGACTGATACAAATATAATATATAAAATATATTTATTGAAACAAAACCCAGAGGTAAAAGTAAAAACAATACCCGACGTGGCCACGTTTCACCCTCAGGCTGCATCAGGGGGTAAAACTACAAAATAAAAACATAGATATGAAGTCATCATGTTTACGCATCATGTACATATATATCACAAAATTAAAAGCATATTCTAAACATCCATAATATCACTTATAATCAAATGACAATAGAATAAAATTAGATATCAAAATAATTAATACGGTAATAAAATTAGTACATTTAAATATACTGAAACAGGAAAATTAAGAACAAAAGTAAAAAATCAAAACATATATAAGGAGATGTGGATATTTATTTATTTTATTTATTTATTGCATTTGTATCCCACATTTTCCCACCTATTTGCGGGCTCAGTGTGGCTTACAATACATTGTGAATGATGGAAATACAGTGTGTTATAGTACGATTATGGGTTACATTGTGAGGAGTTATGGGAAGACAAAGTCAAGTCAAAAATCGTTAGAGCGTAGAAACCATGGGATGTTACAATGGGGAAAAGATATGGCGATAGAACAATATCAAGAGAACATAGGGTATAACATTTTATCTGTGGGTGGAGATTGAAGTGTGGTGAAAATACGGGGTAAGAGAAATTCAGAAGGGAGTGTATTGATGCTTTTCTATTAGTGTCTGCGGACTTCATGTGTTATTATCCTTGCAATAAATTTTCTCAAAGAGATGAGTCTTCAATTGTTTGCGGAAGTCGGTTAATTCGTAGATCATTTTCAGGTTGCATGGTAGTGTATTCCAGAATTGCGTGCTCATATAGGAGAAGGTTGATGCATGCAGTACTTTGTATTTTATGCCTTTGCAATTAGGGAAGTGAAGATTGAGGAAAGTTCTGGATGATCTTTTAGCGTTTCTGGGTGGCAGGTCTATTAAATCAGTCATGTATGCAGGGGCTTCACTGTGGATGATTTTGTGGACTAAGGTGCATACCTTAAAGGTGATACATTCATTGAGTGGGAGCCAGTGTAGTTTCTCACGCAAGGGTTTTGCGCTTTCGTATTTTTTTTTTGAAAGCATAAAAATTAAATGTATAGTATAGCGTACACATGCTTAAGCATTTAATGAGTATTCAAAATTTTAAATTAGATATGTACATACCTAAAAAAGAAGGGTTGTGGGAATACACCCCTAAAAAATAATAATAAATTGGAACCTCCTAAAATAAAAATATGTTAAAAACAGTGTGTTTTTTTCTAGCAAAAAGGTGCCTGTACTCAAATGCCAGGCTACCCTTCAGGGGTGGGGTGATCACTGAGGGACCCACCCCACAATAGCCAGGCCTCCTGCAACCAGTCACAGAATCTATGACAGGGCACAATTGGTGTGTAGAGCCTGAGCTCTTTCATTAAAACTTGGGGTCATTTTTAGCAGACAATGGAAAAGGTGCCGGTACTCAGTACCCCCAAGTACCCCCTCAAAAAAAGCCCTGGATCTACGGAATCTTAGCGGAGATTAGGTGGCAATGCCGATAATTGGGAAGCAAAACCAGTGCTGGGCAGACTTCTATGGTCTGTGCCCTGAGAATGGTAAGGACAAATCAAACTTGGGTATATATATAAAGTATCACATACCATGTAAAATGAGTTTATCTTGTTGGGCAGACTGGATGGACCATTCTTGTCTTTCTCTGCTGTCATTTACTATGTTACTATATGTTACTCACGTTATTTTAAAATGTGTGTTTTCTGTATGGTCACTAGATAGCTACAAGCCATGGGTAATAGGCTGAACTGGTCTTTGTTTTAAATTCATATTGCATTGTACAATTGTGGTCCTGTTTTACTATGGAAATTTGAGCTACAAATCTTACTTCAAGCTATATGTAGCCTGCTTTGCTCTTCTAATGTGTCCTTCATACACTGGGACACAAACCAGTCCCAGGTGGGCTTCTACTCACTGGAGTGGAGGAGTAACCTAGTGGTTAGAGCAGCAGGCTGTGAACCAGAGAAATCTAGAACCAGCTGGCAACCCTTGTTTTCCATCTAGTTCTAGTTCCGATATAGATCGGTTAGCTCATTCCAATGCTCTTATGATTCTTTCTAACTCAACAGAAATGGCAAAGAATTATAAAACAGAGGTTGAGAAATGACTGTATCTGTCTGTTTGGGGGTAAAATAACTCTCTATAAAAGTTAAATGAAATGGGATGAAACTTGCCATATGGGAATAAACTGACAAAACACACAACAATAGCAGACTATAAACTTTTCCTCTAGCAACTTGTCCAAACCTTTTTCTAAATCCAGATATGCTAACTGCTGTTACCACATCCTCCAGCAACAAGTTTCAGAGCTTAACTATTTGCGGAGTGAAAAAATATTTCCTCCTATTTGTTTTTAATGTATTTCCATGTAACTTCATCGAGTATCCCCCTAGTCTTTGTATTTTTCGAAAGAGTAAAAAATCAATTCACTTCTGCTCGTTCTATACCACTCAGGATTTTGTAGACCTTAATCATATCTCCCCTCAGCCGTCTCTTTTCCAAGTTGAAGAGCCCTAACCTTTTTACCTTTTCCTCATATGGGAGGAGACACCCTTAGGAATATATGGGCATCTCTACCATTTAGCACACACTTATTTTTAGCAAGCGCTAAAAACGCTAGCACTCTTTGTAAAAGTACCTCATTGTGTACAACGACACCTAGATCTTTTTTTTGGGTGCTGACCCCCAAGGTGGACTCTAGCATCAGGTAACTATGATTTGGGTTAGTGTTCACAATATGCATCACTTTGGATTTGTCCACATTAAATTTCATCTGCCATTTGGATGTCCAGTCTTCCAGTTTCCTATGGTCTTCCTGCAATTTTTCTTGTCTGCATGTGTTTTAACAACCTTGAATAGTTTTCTGTCATCTGTAAATTTAATCACCTCACTTGTCATTCCAATTTCCAGATCATTTATAAATAAGTTAAATAGTACCGGTCCCAGTACAGACCCCTGTGGCACTCAACTGTTCACCCTCCTCCATTGAGAGAAATGACCATTTAACCCTACCCTCTGTTTTCTGTCCAATACCCAATTCCTAATCCACAACAGAACATTGCCTCCTATCCCATGACTTTTAATTTTCTCAGGAGTCTCTCATGAGGAACTTTGTCAAAAGCTTTCTGAAAATCTAGATACACTACATCAACCGGCTCACCTTTATTGACATGTTTATTCACGCCTTCAAAGAAATGAAGCAAATTGGTGATGCAAGACTTCTCTTGGCTGAATTCATGCTGACTCTGTCCCTTTAAGCAATGATTATCTATGTGTTCAATATACTTAGTATAGTATCCGGCCCGAAAGGTGCTGAAAGTTCCTCTAAATCGCCAGCGCTTCACCTCGAGCCAGTCCCGATCTCTTCATCAACCCTCTGCAGCTGGACAAACCGATCCATTGGTCCAGGAATTGTGGAAGGGCGCTGGGGGGCTCGGGCAGCAGCCTTTCCTTGACGCATAGGCATTAGAAAAGGAAAATGCTGCAGCTAGTCGCAAGTGCATACGGCCATCTTGGAATCCAGTTAGCAATTTAATGTTTGAGTTCTTTCAGTACCCTTGGATGCCTGTCAGGTCCAGGTGATTTACCACTCTTGTACTGCAAGAGCTATTGGATGCAATATTTTTTACTTTTGCAATCTTGGATTTGTCCATTTGGATACAGTGATTGGAGGAAGCAATTTATATTAGACCACTGACTTTTGACAACCTCTGTGTGAGGGAGTGTATTAGACACTGCCACTTCCCCTTAAGGATTCTACTTGACTGTGTCAGAACCACCTTAAGGTCCATAGTCCCGCCCAAGGGGGAAGTGACATGAAAGGGGTGGAGTGAAGGAAACAGTAACTAGGAGGCATAAGAGGCCAGAGCCAAATCAAAGAGGCCAAGAGGGAAGCAGCGACACTTAACTGCATATGCCTCCTCCACGGATTTGTGAAGCACAGCAATGACAGCAAGTAGGCCAAATTCAGCGTGGGACCTTACAACTTGATATCTTTGACCTGGATACTACTACTACTACTTAACATTTCTAAAGCGCTACTAGGGTTACGCAGTGCTGTACAGTTTAACAAAGAAGGACAGTCCCTGCTCAAAGGAGCTTACAATCTAAAGGACGAAATATCAAGGTGGGCAGTCTTGATTTCCTGAATAGAGGTATAATGATTAGGTGCCGAAGGCGACATTGAAGAGGTGGGCTTTGAGCAAGGATTTGAAGATGGGCAGGGAGGGGGCTTGGCGTATGGGCTCAGGGAGTTTATTCCAAGCCTGGATAGATGCAGGCGGGCTCATGCTAACTGCTAAGACTGTGCTGATAACTCTGGGAATCTAGACCAGAACCCAGCAGCATATGTTGTTTTATTGAAAGACGGTAATGCATGCTGTGAGCCTGCAGGAGCAGGCCTTGAAAGGACATTCTAAGATCTAGCTTTATGTTTACTTTCCTTCCTCCACCTGTGAATGAAACAGGACCCCTACTTGACACCTTCAATAAATATTATTTTGCGCACCTTAATCCACTGTGTGGCCCACTTTATCTTGGCTCCAGGTCCTACCCTCATTCACGTTACCACACCCTGATGCAGGCGTATCGTCAAAACACGGTCTATGTTGGGTCCTTAATAAAGTCTGCTTCCTACGTCCCTTCTCAATGCCCAATGCGCTTCTTTTGATGTGCTTCGTTTTACTGTGTTGTTGATTTGCTCTGCCTTGGTATCAAAAACAAAAACAAGACACAGACACACAGGCAATTCAGATACTAACACAGACACCCCCCCCCCCCCCCCCCCCACATTCCTCCACATACATACACATTTGCTTGTGCAGAGGGGTTGGAAATAATTCCCTGAGACTTGCTCTGTATGCTTTCCCCACTTGTATTATTACCTTTCTTTTTCCTGCACGACTGTATCTTCCTGTTGTTCTTGTCTCCCATCCTTCATTCTCTTCTCAATGACATATCTTTTTTGTGTCCCAGCACTATGTCAGCTGTATATCTCTCCCTGGAAGTGCTCCCTGAGTTTTTCTATCATTTTTTCGCTTGAGCTTTTTCAAACAGGTCTTCGACTACAACATGCATAAAATGTGATGCTTGTATCATTCTGGCATTTGTGTGATACATGAACAAAATCTGGATGTCAAAGTATTATCAACAGTGAATTAAGATATTCTATCCTTATGGGAAATAATGATGGTACAGACCTAATAGTATTTTACAGCAAGCACTAGAGAATGCATTATCTCATGTGAAAGATCCTGTAGGGAACAAATGATAGACAGGAGGGAGTTTTACCAATTGTTTTAAGATGTAATCAGTATAAAGTGCTTTGAAATTTGTTTTCTTTCTAGGCTTTATGAAGAAAAGGAATGCAAACCACATCAGCTGACATGAGAATAAAAGAGCATGCTGTTATGTAAAAACGTAGTTAGAATTGGCAGTAGTGGTATTATTATATCACAAACAATATGTAATAAAAATGACAAGAACTGGTGACTGTATTAATCTCAGTTTGTTATGATATCTAAATGAAATCTCAAAAACACAAATATTGTTTCTGCTTTTCATTGTGAAATGCTAAAAGTCTTAAATGAGAGTGGTTGCTCTGTGGGAAGTAACAGGGCCGGCCCAAGGATATTTAACAACCTAGGTAAACCTTCAGATGTGGAAGGGTTTTAGGCATCCCTAGGCCAATTTGCTGCCTGAAACTCCCTCTCAATTAACTTTCACACTCCTAGGACCCCTCTGACATTTTGATGATTTAACTCAGCCATCTTAATCATCCAAAAAACAATTTCTTCCAAAATACTGTAACAATACATAATTGGACATCATACTTTTAAATATTAAACTGTGCTGCTGCGGCTAAGAAAGCAAATAGAATGTTAGGTATTATTAGGAAAGGAATGGAAAACAAAAATGAGGATGTTATAATGCTTTCTATCGCTCCATGATGTGACTGCACCTCGAATATTGTGTTTAATTCTGGTCGCCGCATCTCAAAAAAGATGTGTGGAATTAGAAAAGGTGCAGAGAAGGGTGACGAAAATGATAAAGGGGATGGGACGACTTCCCTATGAGGAAAGGCTAAAGCGGCTAGGGCTCTTCAGCTTGGAGAAAATGAGGCTGAGAGGAGGTATGATTGAGGTCTATAAAATAATGAGTGGAGTTGAACGGGTAGATGTGAAGCATCTGTTTACACTTTCCAAAAATACTAGGACTAGGACTAGGGGGCATGCGATGAAGCTACAATGTAGTAAATTTAAAACGAATTGGAGAAAATGTTTCTTCAATCAACCTGTAATTAAACTCTGGAATTTGTTGCCAGAGAATGTGGTAAAGGTGGTTAGCTTAGTGGAGTTTAAAAAAGGTTTGGACAGCTTCCTAAAGAAAAAGTCCATAGACCATTATTAAATGGACTTGGGGAAAATCCACTGTTTCTGGGATAAGCAATATAAAATATTTTGTACTGTTTTGGGACCTTGCCAGGTATTTGTGACCTGGATTGGCCACTTTTGGAAACAGGATGTTGGGCTTGATGGACCTTTGGTCTTTCCCAGTATGGCAATACTTATGTACTTATGTACATATGGGGGGGGGGGGGGGCACGTTTCAAAAGTCATTTACTCTGTTAAAAGAGCTCTCACTGCCTGGGCACTTCAGACTCCTCCTTACCATGTATCTCTATTTCTAAAAGACAGTGGCAGAAACGCAAACTCTGAAATCCTTGCACCTTCATTAGGCACAACCAGTATCTCAAGCGCTGGCCAATAATGAAAAAAACAAATTCCAAAACTCATCTCAGCATCAAAATATGTCTCCTAGGTGGAGATAAATGTTTGGGGAATAGTTGATCTCATCCCCAAGAAAGCAAATCGCAAAGCTCTCAAAAGACAACCTATTCTGGTGGTGAAGAATGCATCTGGGAGACAGATCCTGTTCACCTTAGCAATTGATATTTTTAGCCATAAAGAGGGATTCATCTGGAAAAAAGGGCTATTCAGTGCACTGAGCATAGTCTCATTCCAGGCAGCTGGATCTTTGGCACAATTTCTCTGTTTCTGGATCGAGCTGATCCTCCAGTCATGAACTCTTCTTAATAAGCTGTGTGTGTGTGCATGTGTGCATGTGTGTATGGTTTTTTTTAACATTTTCAAATTCTCTTTATTAAATATTGTCATGTTAAAAATGTTGGTGTAAATATTCTGCTGGTGGTGGTTAGCATTTTGCTGACCACTGCCAGCATTATTCCTGGATATTCAATGCCAGGCCATGTCCAGGCTTTGGCATTGCATATCCGATTTATGCAGTCAGCTAACACATAGCTGGTTAAGTTGAAATTCAGCACTTGTGGCTATGGGTTGCAGTGGTCCCATTTATGTGGTTACCATAGTCAGTTAAGTGCTGCTTCTGGCCAGTTAAGTGCTGTCGATCAGGTTAGAGAATTAGGGGCTTGTTTACTAACTGGCACTAAACAAATAATATGTGAATTAGTGTGCACTAGCAGAGTAACTAGCAGGCACGAGAGTGTGTGATATTTTGTGTACTAACTTTATGCCCTGTCATAGGGTGAGAACTGGGTGAGTTATGGCAGAAAATAGGTGCAGACTGCATGGCACTTTACTGTGCACAAAATCTCATAGCTGCTGACAGTGCAAGGACACAATGCTTCATTAAGAGGAGACATTAATTGTACCCCTGCTACAGGCAAGCAGTTCTCCTGGCTCTAATGTCCCTGAGCATCATCATGATCCTTTACCCCTACTGATCATCTACTTTCATCCCCATGATTTGCACCAGTATCATCCCCTCAATCCCTCCCCCTGGTACTTGCTTGGCTTCAAAATGCCCTAGTTCTAAGCCCTAGTGGTAGTCTCGTGGTACTACTGCTAGAGCTGCATTTTTAACCCAGGCCAGCAAAAGGCAGGAACATCCGAAGATCATACCTATCCCATCACTAACCCACCAGAGATGCCCATGGTAAGTGCTGGGAGGAAATCAGTTGGAATGGGAGGTGGGGGTGGAGGGATGAGGCTGATGCAGCATCAAGGGTGATGCTGATGTGAATCAAGGGGTTGGAGGGAGTGATACTCAGGGATAGGGATTTTTTGTAAACACATGGGGCTGAGGTAACATTTTTGGCAGTTAGCATGGATACATTTACCTCCCCCTTTTACAAAGTTGCGGTAATGCCGACATTACTGTATTGGCAGCCGCTAGCATGGCTCCGCTTTGTAAAGGGGGGGGGGGGGGGGTTAGAGTGCTATTTGCTGATGCATTTACAGTATGGTGAATGTCTGCCCTATGTGGTAACTGTAGGGTAGATTCTGGTTGTGCCCCAACAGTTATTGCACAGACTTTGCTGTTACTGCGTGTTAAGTTTGCAACTAATAGGCGGTAAGTGCAAAACTTTACTGCACTTCAGTAAACAGGCCCCATAATGTTGTACAACTAGTTACAGAATATCACAAATAATGATTTTACAAATTTAGGAGCCCTTTTACTAAAACTTAGCACATGTTAACCAAATTAGCACGCGCTAAAGCGTTAAGAAGCCCTCTTTATGCCTATGGGCATCTTAGCATATAGCAAATGCTAAGTCCGTTAGAGAATTCTAAGCTTTAGTAAAAGGGCCCCTCAGTGTCATGTATTATTATTCAACACCTAGTTGCTCTATCACCACAAAAATATACTTAATTCCAGGTACAGGAAACATCATTTTGTTCTCAAATATCATCAGTACCTGTTTAATATAGTAAACCTTTTGGTGTTAATTATTGTCTTTATTAAAATATAAATTATTTTAATTAGTTCCCCTTCTTCCTACACTCTGAAGGAACATTGTGGTGCCTTTAGAGCCTGGTGTTTACCCCCTTTGTCTGGACATGCTGGATGTTGTAGGGAATCAGCTATTTCCATATCGCACCTTTGATGCCCAACCCCACAGGGGGATCTGGGAGGATAGTTGTTGAGACTATAAATATCTATGGTTCTATAGGGAAACTGGGAATTGCTCCTGCACATGCTGGCACCAATCTCAAAATGGCTGTTGTGACCTCCAGCAGCAGCCTCACGAGACTGCCGCTGGGGTATGCGGCAGCCATTGTGATGGTGGAGATGGAGTGGGCATGAGCAACCAACGATTGTTCCTGCCCCAACTTGCCACTAGACCACCAGGGACTCTAAGGTAGGCCTGGGGAGAGGGGGGATTGGGACCCTACAGGTGGGATGGGGAGGGTGGGAGCTGAGCCTGTTTCTGTTCAGGGGAGGGGGAGTGGAAGTGGGAGGGAAGGGAAGAGTGAGCTCAGCTCACTCTTGTACAGGGGGGTGAGTGAGGGAAAGGGAGGGAGGGAGAGAGAGAATGAGGGAAGGAAATTGCTGAGCCTACCTCTGTTCGGGGGGGGGGGGGGGGGGGAGCACATACTATGCATACGAATAAGTGCTAGTTTCAGCCCAAATCAAAACAAGACGGTGCCAAAGCCAAAACTGAAATTCAGTCAGCCTCTACCTGGAGGTCACCTCATATCTAAACTAAGGAGAGGAAGGAGCATTAGAGTCTCAAGTGGACTCAGTCCCCAGGAAATACTCCTGCCACCCATAAAGGATGGGGATTCTCTACCAGCTAACACAGCTAGGGTTCTTGGAACCTGCCTGTAGGGCCTAGAAAGGAGTGAGCGAGAGGAATGCAAGAAAGAATCAAGTCTTCTTGCCAGGAGGGGAGGCGAGAAAACCTGTTGTATACATGAGTGTATAAATATAGTTTCTTCTTCAACTGCCTCAAGAGTTAATTTTTGCTTCTGTTCATTTTGATTAGTGACTGTTCCTGATGTTTGACCCCATTGGATTACTATTAAATTTGGAGTTATTTACCTGATCATGTGTAGAGTGGACTTATTTCTGGGAGCCCCTGTACTGAGAAAATCTTGTCACAGAAATCAGATACAGTGAGAAAGCTTTAGGAGTGAGGACCTTGAAGAGAATATTTCCCTGGCCCCATCACATTGTTTGGGTAGAACCAGATAACATCCTTGCAAAGGGGTTTGCCTGAGGGTCCCTACATAAATCTTAATGGAAATTCCCAATATAAAATGACTAAATGTGATGAGAGCATTACTGTGACTTGCTTAATGTACCAGCACTTTAATTATTAGGTGCTGAGGCAAAGCTTACCCTATGCTTGGAATAAACTCCCTGAGCCCATACGTCAAGCCCCCTCCCTGCCCATCTTCAAATCCTTACTGAAAGCCCACCTCTTCGATGTCGCCTTCGGCACATAACCATTATACCTCCATTGCGGAAATCTAGACTACCCCAACTTGACATTTCGTCCTTTAGATTGTAAGCTCCTTTGAGCAGGGACTGTCCTTCTTTGTTAAACTGTACAGTGCTGCATAACCCTAGTAGCGCTCTAGAAATGTTAAGTAGTAAGTAGTAGTAGACTTGTTTAAATCTTGCCAGCTGCCACACATCTCTCACAAAAAACAGGATTCCTTGCCTGAAAAGTTCAAGTCGTCAGCACGAACTGACAAACCCAGCCTGTTCTGGTGCGTGGATGTATATCCAGCAGTGATTCCCAAACTGAGTCACGACCCTAAAGAGAGACACAAAGGGGTAAACTCAAGAAAAATCGGTTACAGTTAGGCAACAAACATTTTGGTGATAAAATCTGCATGGAACTGCCTTTCTAGAATACTAGCCGTTAAGCCCGTTAAAACGTGCAAGCGTTTTGTTTTAAAAAATGTAATGAAAGAGCGAAAGGAAGAAATGAAAATTGAGGGGCGAGTTTTTTGTTGTTATAAATTTAATAATTCTGACCTCCATCCATCCATGTCCAGCAACCCTCCTCTCTTCCCTGCCCTCCCCTCCCCTCCCCTCCATCGATCCATGTACAGCAACCCTGCTCTCTCCCCTGCCCTCCCCCCATGTCCAGCAGCCCTCCTCTCTCCCCTGGCCTCCCCCATGTCCACCAACCCTCCTCTCTCCCCTGCTCTCCCCCCGTATCCAGCAAACCTCCTCTCTCCCCTGCCCTCCCCCCATGTCCAGCAACCCTCCTCTCTCTCCCCTGTCCTCCCCCCATGTCCAGCTACCCTCCTCGCCGCCGCTCCCTCTCCCCTCCATGCCGGGCCCCCTGCACTGACATGACAGCGCCTCTCACCTCCGTGTGAAAGCACTGCAGGCAGGGCCGTGCCGATGCGGTAAGCGGGGTAAGCGCCGCAGGGGGGCGCTATCCTCTGGGGGGCGCCGCCACTGCTTGCTTACCCTGCCCTCCCGCTCCCATGTAGGAACTGCCCGCCCTCTTCTCCCCCCCAAGGCGGGGCAGTGAGCAGCGAACAAGGGAAGGCTAGAGACGTCGGGACTGGGAGCGCTGCCTCCTTCACTGACGCTGCGCTGCCGGAGGAAGGTAAATTTAAAGGAAAAAAAAAAGGAACGGGATCTTGGGGGGGAGAAGAGGGCGGGCAGTTCCTACATGGGAGCGGGAGGGCAGGGGAGAGAGGGGAATCGCTGCCTTGGAGCCAGGCAGGTGCGGGGGGGGGGGCACCAACTGGTAGTCTGCAGGGGGGCGCCAGAGACCCTTGGCACTGCCCTGGCTGCAGGCAGCAGAAGATCGATCTTCTGCTGCCTGCAGCGCTTTCACATGGAGGTGAGAGGAGCTGTCATGTCAGTGCAGGGGGCCCAGCATGGAGGGGGTCGGGAGCGGCGGCGGCAACGTCAGGGAGGGGGTGGAGGTTGGTGCTTCAGTGACCTCGGGGAGGGTGTTGGAGGGGGTATTGCCGGCACCGGCGACCTCGTGGGGGTGGAGGTGTGGGAGCAGCGGTGTAGTTAGGGGGCCTGGTACGGAGGGAGGCGGGAGCGGCGGTGGTGACGTCGGGGAGGGGGGTGGAGGTTGGTGCGACGGTGACCTCGGGATGCCGGGCTCTCAAAGGCGGTACCCACGGTGGACTCTGCGGCCGTCCGGTTCTCAGAGAGGGGGGCTGCTGCTACTTTTTCTGCTGTCTCCCTCCCCTTAGCAACGCACATAGCCTCCGTCGGTGGAAGGGGCGGGACAGCGATGCCGGCAATGGATCATTGTGACCTGCTGCGCATGCGAGGAACGTTGCTCTCTGAACGTTTGGCCTGTACTGCTGGTGGAGGCGGGGCTTGGACTTTTGTTCTCTCAACGTTCGGGCTCTACTGCCCATTTGCGGGTGAGTCGGTTCAAGCTCATTTATATAGATTGACTAGGGGTCGATCTTTAAAGCGATTTAAACAGTCAGAAACAGCTCCTGGCCAAATCGCTTGTCTGTGGCTAACCTGTCATATTCAACAGCTCTTAACCAGATAGTGCTGCTGAAAATGCCCAGTTAGCTCCTAAGCTGAAACCAGCTACTTTGTGGGCATTCTGGGGGTGGAGTCAGCACTTAGTCAGTTAAGTGCCAATATTCAACCATAAACAGGATCACATAAAAGTCAGTTCTATCTTTCTGTGAGGGGCTGAATATCGCACTTAACCGGCTATGTTTTAGCTTGTCATATATGCTTGGATATCCAATGCAGGTGCCCGGATATGGCCTGGCATTGAATATCGGGGAATAAAGCTGGCAGCAGTCGGCAAAACTGCTGCCAGCTAAATATTGACTTCCTAGTGTAAGTTTACATTTTTGTGCCTAACTTTAGGCTCCACCCCCCATTGGCAGCAATGCTGTTGGAGGTCTCCCGCTCAGCTTAGACTTGAGGGTAATTTTATAACAGGGTGCCTAGGGTGGGAGGTCAAGTAGGTACCTCTTTTGAGGCTATTCTATAAAGACATATAGGCCCTGTGGTGACATTTTATGTAGACATATAGGTGTCTGTATAAAATGCCATCACAAATGCAGAAAAAAGTACCTTTAGTCTGCATTTAGTTTAGATAAGAGGTGACCTCCAGGTTTGGTACCTTGTGCAAGTATTTTATGACTGCCTGATCTCCGTACAAACTCTTCCCTGAACACGTCTACCCTTGTCACAGTGTATACTTTTATCAGGGGCATAGCCAGACCTCACGGTGGGAGGGGGCCAGAGTCCGAGGTGGGGGGCACATTTTGGTCTGCCGCCCCCCGCTGCCTCATCGCCCTGCTGCTCCATCCTGCCGCTACCCCTTCACCGCCCTGCCGCTCCCCCAATTGCTAACTGCAAGCTGCAGCAAATACCTTGACTGGCAGGGGTCCCCAACCCCCGCCAGCTGAAGCCTTCTTCAGCGCCAGTCTCTGGCGCAGCAGCGTTGCCAGCCTTGCTCTCTCTTCCCCCTCACATCCTGCACGCTCCTTGTAGTGAAACTATCAATTTCACTAAAAGAAGTGTGCAGTACATGAGGGGAAAGAAAGAGCAGGGCAGGCGACCAGTGCTGGACAAGGCTTCAGCTGGTGTGGGTTGGGGACCCCCACCAGCAAAACCAGGGGCCTGGAGGAGATTTGGGGTGACCCAGGTCCTCATGGTCCCACGTAGCTAAGCCACTGACTTTCACGGTGGGATAATTTTTTAAGCGCATATTAAAGGATTTAGGTGTGAAAATTAGCCCCATAAAGTTTGGGAAGCACTGATGTACAGATGTGGTTTGGGCCAAGCTTTATAGGCATAACTAAATGGTGGAGGTGATGATTGTAAAATTCTGATTTGGTTCTTTTGCAGGGCAGAAACTCATTCGTTTTTTTTTTCCAGATTATGACTACAATAGATCGGTGATAACTATAGCAGCACCTGCTGATGAATTAGGTAGCTGTGACTTTTGTTCCTGTGGTTCTGCTATCACTGTTTTTAATGTGCTTTTAATTTATACCAGTTAAATTGTTAAATTCATGGACAGCTTCTTCCCTTTATTTTATGGATTCTATTGTTCTCTGAAGACAAGCAGTTCACCTTAGTCACACATATAGGCAAAGTTGGTTCAAGGTAGTGGCAAGAGTGTGTTTTGCTTTCACTACTGTGCTTTCACACGCTGAACATCCTATTCCTCTCCCCTGGTCAGGTATCTCTCCCTCAACTGCTTGTCCTCAGTTCGGCATCCCCCCTCTCTCTCAACCTCCCACCCCGAGTTCAGCGTCTTCATGTCTCACAGGGAAAGAGAAAGAGAAAGAGAAAGGGGATGAGATTTGATATACTACCTTTCTGTAGTTACAGCCAAAGTTGTTTACACATTAGATATAGGTACTCATTTTGTACCTGGGGCAATGGAGTCTTAAGTGACTTGCCCAGAGTCACAAGGGGGCAGCTGCTCAAAACTCTGGCACTGTACTAAACAGCGCCGGAGAAACAGCACAGGAAGAGCATGCCAGCATAACTCCCTAATGCTCAATATATAACATAACATATAACATAATAGAAGATGGCAGATAAAGACCTGTATGGTCCATCCAGTCTGCCCAACAACATATAGCATGCATACTTGATCTTGATTTTGTCCTTTCCAATTTCAGGGCACCAGGGGCAGATTGACAATGGTCGGGGCCCCCGGGTAGCAAGGATCATCGGGCCCCCCCAGCCACTGCCTGCCACACTGCTGCCCCCTCACACACATCACAGCCCCCCACCACCAAAATTGCCAAACCCCTCCCACACACTACAGACCCCTGCAAGTGGGTCCTACCTTTAGGGACCCAGGTAGTCTAGTGGCCTCCTGCTAATGAGATGTAAATATAGGTGCACTCATAACTACTACTACTACTACTACTACTATTTATCATTTCTATAGCACTACAAGGCATACGCATAACATTGAGCATTAGGGAGTTTGGCAGGAGGATAGTATCTGGTGCATGCGCTCAAGAGTTGTACGTTAAGCACAGCTCTTAAGTGCATGCCCAAAACACCAGAGGGGGAGAAAGGAAGGAGGAGGAAGATGTGCCAGCACAAGAGAGCTGTTTTACCTCTACTGTACTCCCCAGATGGGCCTCTGAAGCTCCTCAACTCCACTGAAGCTGCCACTCTCTCTCTCACCATCAGTCCACTTGAAATATTTTGAGCCACCTCTTCCGTGTCTACTCTGTGACTCCTCCTCATAACCCAGGATCATCAGCAACAGAAGCCCTTCTGGAGCACAAAAAGGCAGTAGACATGTGCCACTGCAGTAGAAGAGAAGCAAGGGCAGGAGCAGGAAAAGAGCCTGGCAGAAGACAGAAGAAGGGCCAGCAGCGGCAGCAAGGAATGGGTCGATACTTGACTACACCGGACTGACACCACCGAGCTTTTAGGCAGCGGGCCTGTATTTGGGCACAAGCTCCGGCTCGGCAGAAGCACCCTAACACCTGCTCTGAGCTGGTGCTATTTCTGTGGTGGTAAGGCAACTTGGGTTTGTGCACTGTTCTTCTGAGCATTGGGAGGGAATGGGAAATTACTTCATTTGAATAGATTAGCATGTCTCTTGTGCTATCCTTTGGGTGCTCATTATTCCCCCCATGCTAGAGCCCTCCGAGCATTCAGCGCTATCAAATGCGGGTGCTAGTCCGGTGCTAATGGCATCTAGTGCCCACATTTGCTTCTGAGCATCAGGGCCAAGGAGCTCAACTCCACCCCTCTCCAAGTTCGGCTTCTCTCCTCTCACCCTCCCCTTCGGTTTACTTTATAATCTTTCTTGCTTTAGAGCACCAGCAGCAGCAGTGATACACACACACACTGCCTTCGGTCTGAGATGGAGCCTTTCCTCTGACAGCCCCATCCATACAGAAACAGAAGTTGGGTCAGAGAAAAGGCTCCAGGTCAGGTTGCAAGCAGGGCATGTATATTGCTGCTGTTGCCAGTGAGAGAGAGAGAGAGAGAGAGAGAGAGAGAGAGAAAGAGAGATTTTAAGGTGAACTGGGGGGGGGGGGGCGGGTGTTAGAGGGAGAGATGACAAACTCAAGGGGAAGTGAGAGGGGGAGATGTTGAAGTTGAGAGGGGGTGAGAGGGGGAGACGCTCAACTCAGTGGTTGGGAATTGAGAGAGGGAGATCCCAAACTCAGGGTGGAGGGTGCTGGACCAGATGAGGGATCCCAGGGATGGAGGGGAGGAGGGAAGAAAAAGGGAGATATCTTGGACATGGAGGGGGAAGTGAAGATAGAGGGATAGACATTGGACACTGGAAGTAGAAAGGAGGGAAATACAGATTGATAAGATTCTGGATAGCGGAAGGGAGGGGAGGAAGTAGAAAGGAGGGAAGGAGAGATTGATAAGATTCTGGAGGGAAGGGAGAAATGCTGGACCATGGGGAAAGCGCAAGGGGCAACAGGGAAGATAGATAGGACAGGAAGATCCTTGAGGGGGTGGAGGCAAAGGTAAGTGGAGATATCAGGTACAAGGGTGGGAGGGGGAGAGAGAAGGAGAAAGAGGGGAAGAAAATGCTGTACTACAAGAGTGGATGGAGAGTAGATGCTGGGAATGATGGAACCGTGTAGGAGAGGCCATGGGAGGGGGGTATCAAGGAGATGAGTGAGAAGAGGATAGTAAGTATAGAGGGCAGAAATGCGGTAATGGGGAGTAGATGAAAGATGGAAGGGGGCTGGGAAAGGAGTGAGACAGGAAATGGGAGAGCTAAGGGATGAGAGAAAAAGATGAATCCCAGGGACACCGGAGGCAGCAGTGATTCCCACTCACATCTACTTTGGCATCTGTCTTATATGGCAGTTTGAAACCCCTAGCTCTAGTACCATGAGACTATTGCTAGGGGTCAGCAGCACCATTTTGAAGAGGGCAGCCACCAGGGCAGGAGTGCATGGGGATTGCACCTGGGGTGATTTAGGATATGCAGCTGGCTTGGTGGGGAGGCTGGCTAATTGGATGGAAGGCATGTGATGTGGGTGGCAGTTGGGGGGGGGGAAGCTGGCTGCTTGGGAGATGATGTGGCTGTAAGAGGGGGGCGCTGATGCAGTGGGAGTGGGTGGGTGTGGTAGGGTACTGATGCAGCAGAGGGGGGGGGGGGGGGTGCACTGACATAATCCCTTGAGGCAGCCCTGCATATGGGTGATGGCATCCTGATTGTACCAGCCTGGACATATTTGTGTGTGTGCCTATCCCTTTCTCTCTTTCTCTCCAGTGGTGATTTATTTGATATGTTTGTTTTCTCTTTTCCTTTGTAATTATTGGCATGTATCAAATTTTATTTCTAATTTTTTTGGAACATTTAAATTAGAATGTTGAGGCCAGGGTAAGATGGCATCTTATAGTGTCCCTGCTTTAAATTCTATTTCTTTAAAGCTGGTTACCTTTTTACACGGGTAAGAAGAGGAGAATCCAAGTGTGTCCACCATCTGTCTCTGGGGGACCTCCAGTGAGGCAGGTGACAATTCTAGAGCTGCATGGTGATATGGCTCAGAAGTTGCCCAGAAACTGGCCCAGAAACTTCATTGAGTCCTGAAGGTTGTTCTTTCTCCTCTCTGCAGTGAGCATTAGCACCAGCATAGGAGGTGAGCTCACAGGCCAAGCGAAAAGGTGAGGATCATGTGTGGGCGGGCAATGTGATGCAGAGCCACACAGAGACACAGCCAGGCCTGGGGCAGGACCGCTGCTGCCAGGGCTGCCAAGGGGGGGGGCAGGGGACAAGATTCCCCCGGGCACAACCTCCAAGGGGGGGCCCGGCACTGGGGTCTGTCTCTCTCCTGCTCCTGACAGGACCTGGGTGATCGCGTTAATGCAATCACCCGGATTCCAACAGGAGCAGGAGAAAGACAGGTGCCTGGCCCCCCTTAGAGGCTGGGGAGGAGCAGACAGGATTCCAAATTGGATTTGGGGCCCCTGGTTTGGCTGGCGGGGGTTCTCAAGCCCTGCCAACAGAAGCCTTCCTCTAGCGCTGTTCTCCGCCGCATTGCCTGCCCTGTTCAGTGCTTCACCTCACATTGCACATGCCAAGGTATGTGGCGTTGCGGCAGGGGGCAGGGATGTGGGGCAAAATGTACCCCCCCACACTTTCAGCTCCGGCCCCCCCAATCTTACAAGTCTGGCTGTGTGTATGGCAGGGGCGGCCTGAACAAGCGAGCGAGGGAGGGGCAGCAACTGCGACTGCTTCTTCGTTGGGGTGGCCCAGGGGGCAGCAGCGGTGGCCGTCCTTCCCCGGGCCTGGCTCTATCTCTCAGCAGCACTTTGGGGCCCTATGGTTCCAGAATGGTAAAATAACCCCAGTCTTCACTTCAAGTCACGTTATAGAATTTACATAGTAATGAGCTGCTTTACATATATTTGATTTTGAGTCTTATTATTATGGAGCCTTTGATGACGATAGTTAACACTGCATTACAGTAATTTAAGTTCTATTAGTGCCCTTCAACACACATTAAGGGGCAAATAATGCAAATTAAAGCTTTAATGCAGCTGGATATCTTCCCCCCTAAATGATGTAAACTTTGGTTTTGTTGAACCACCTAAGCTGAGATTTTTATTGGAAGCTAAGAAGCTATTGGCCCACACTTGTGATTTAAGGTTTGAAGAACTTAATTGTGGAGATCCATATTTCACTCTTGATTATAATTCCTATTACCATTTCCTTGTAACTTCCCAGGGTTGTGATCTAACATAGATTTATTGATTCTGGATTTCTTTTTTTTTGTTACATTTGTACCCTGCGCTTTCCCACTCATGGCAGGCTCAATGCGGCTTACATATACAGGTACTTATTTGTACCTGGAGCAATGGAGGGTTAAGTGACTTGCCCAGAGTCACAAGGAGCTGCCTGTGCCTGAGGTGGGAATCAAACTCGGTTCCCCGGGCCCAGAGTCCACCACCCTAATCACTAGGCCACTCCTCCACTCCCTTTTGGGAAATGAGACTTTTTTTCTGTATTGCACTTTTGTGTTGAAGTTTTACACTTCATATTCACTCCAGATTCTATACATGGCACTCAAACATCCAAGATGTGCACCCAACTAAATTGGATAATGATCCAATTAGTGCCAATAATTGGGTGCTAATTAGCACTGATTTGGATTTGGGCGCACATCTTGCTATATGCTATTCTATAACAATATGCACCCAAATCCCATAGCGTGCAACCCAAAAGGGGGTGCGGCCACAGGAAGTGCATGGGCGGGTCAGGGGCATCCCTAAAATTTGCACACAGTGTTATAGAATACCAGGGATGTGCGCTCAAATAAATGCTCATCTTTGAGTGCCCATTATAGAATAGCATTGAACGCTGATTTTTTTTTTGGAGCTGATTTTTGAGCACCATTTTCTATAAAGTAAATAGCTATAAAGCAAAAAAAAAAAATATTACAATGTAGGACCCCTCTTTCCTCCTAGCAAGGGGGTGCACTAGTACACGGAGCAGTAAGTGGTTGTCGGCTCTGCCGGTCTCCTGCCCCGGAACAGGAAGTAACGTCAGATGGGGCAGGGGACCGGCAGAGCTGACAGCTGCTCGACTGCTCCATGCACCCCTTTGCTGCCTGCACCCGGGGCAGACCACCCCCACCGCTCCGCCCTTGGTACACTACTGGTATTCTATAGGTTATGTTACATGTGTAAGAGTGAGTCCCACCCATGTTCTACCCAGATTTCACCTATGTGCACGGCCATCTGTCAAATATGTGCTATGTAAGATATGTATTTTCAGAATTGCACTTAAGTGTGGAGGAGTGGCCTAGTGGTTAGGGTGGTGGACTTTGGTCCTGAGGAATTGAGTTTGATTCTCAGCACAGGCAGTGTCTTGTGACGCTGGGCAAGTCACTTAACCCTCCATTTCCTACTGCATTGAGCCTGCCACGAGTGGGAAAGCGTGGGGTACAAATGTAACAAAAAAAAAAAAAGTGGAATTTTGGCAATCACATATGTATATGAACAGATCCCTAAAATTACTAATTATGGTGATATTTTTGAGCTAGGTCCATATTTTTACAAAACATTTTACAATAATGTTAAGATTGGATTTAAATAATAAAAAAATCAGTCTAAATTACATTTGAAGAATCTCTGCACATGTCTGTGAAGGATTCCAATCCCATTGAGAATTGTGCCCAGAAGACTTGAAGCACTGAGAAAACCTGTGCTAACCGACCACTGGATGTCACTGTGGTTTTGCAGAAAGACACTAGCAGGCAGTTTGATTTTTAACTTAAATAACTTAAATAAGCTAGGTGGTCTTTCAGAAAGGAACTCAGAAATGTTGGTGTTCAGCCCATGTTTAGCTGCAGCGGAAATACTTTTCTATTACTGGCCTGCTTTCTAATGAGGGTTATCTGTTTGTTTCCATTCAAATCAAGCATAATATACAAAAAGATATTGTTTTTTTCTTGCTTTGAGTATTAACTCCCCCTCACCACACACACACACAGAACAGGAAAAGAAAGTGGCGAGTTGTTGATTATATATCAGTGGAGCAGATGTACCCACCTTATTTTCTACTTTTTGTTTAGCTTTCCTGGAATTTTTTTTTTTAATATTTAACAACAGAACAAAAAAAAATCCAAGAAATACATGAGGTTTGGAAAACATCATAAGGTGTAACAGTCTAGTACCAAACAGTCATCGTTATGGAAGGACATATCAGAAATATTCAATGTTTAAATCCATCTACAAATTATGGAGAGATCTGAATCTGCAGAACCTTTAATGCCATTTACATGGAAAATCTAGCCAGAACAGAGTCCAAATTGGTGGCGCTTCACAATGCATAAGGCAAAACTGCTGTTTTCTAAACCGTTCCCCCTCCCTCTTATCCTGGGCCTAAGTCTTTCTCCCAGAAGGAGAAATTTCAGACTCCCTCACCTCTCTCTCTTGTGAAGTTCTAGATTTCACTGGTGTCCTGGAGAGATTGGGGGAGGATTCAGGTTTATCATCCACTTTACTGTATTGTAGGGACTAGATATTAAAATTTTAAGTTTACCTAATGTGGTCCAGTTCACTTGGTAGAAAAGAAGGTTTTAATTTTTGAAGCAGTGATCTCACAATCTCATTGTTAGGTTCTGGTTTTCAGCAGGGCTGCCGAGGGGGGGGGGGGGGGGGGGGCAAGATTCCCTGGGCCCAGCTTCCAAGGGGGACCAGGCGTCGGCAAGGCTTCCAGAGGCAGACAGAAGGTTCTGCTCCCTCGGTCTGTCTCTCTCCTGCTCTTGTATGTCGGGACCCAGGTGATTGCATTAACGTGATAACTTGGGTCCCGGCACACAGTAGCAGGAGAACGACAGACCGAGGGAGGAGCAGATGCAGGAAGGTAAGGGGGTGATGGTGGAGGCATGAGTGGGGGGTTGTGGTGGCAGCGCCAGCAGTGGTGGCTCTGCTATGGGTCCGGCTCTGTCTCTTGACGGCCCTGGTTTTCAGATGTTGTCTGATAATAAGGCCAGGTATTTCTTTTTTGAATTAACATTCCCCGTTTAAAATTACATTTCTAGATTAACCTCTAATTCACAGGTAACAGTGACTTCACAAATAATAAAAGAACTTCTAAGACTGTTAATCTAAAGCACTTTTGCAAAGGTAAAATTTCACAAAACCACCACATTTCAAATATACCAGTCCAGTACGGCTTGTTCTAATTTCCTAAAAGCCTCAAGTTAGACAACTTTCCCAGAATATTATTTATTTATTTATTCATTCATTCACTTTTCTATCCCACTATTTTCCAAAAACAAATTTCGGTTGAAAGTGGCTTACAGGTAACACTTAGACGATATTACAGTGAGGCATTACAGTTACAGCATGGTAAGAAACATCAGTACTGTATATAATTATCTATAGAATTTCCTAAAAAGGTAGCCTTAGGTATTGAGCTCCACCATTTAGATCCCAGATAACCAATTCCAGCCATGTAAATGGATTTGTAAATTTTGTTTCTAGTAGATGAAGTAGTAGGTATCCTCTGGTTTCTGGATTCGCGTTTCTTGGAGATAGTTCAATCAGGTCTAGCATGTAGTCAGGAGACATGCCAAACAGTATTTTGAAGATGAGAGTTCTGGTTTTGAAAAATAAACTGGCCTTGATTGGGAGCCAGTGTAGCATTTCAAGAAGTGGGGTATCTTTTTCATATTTTAATTTTTTTGAATATCAGTCTTGCTGCTGTGTTTTGAATGGTTTGCAGCACTCTACATATTCTGCATTGCAATAGTCTAGTTGGGGCAATATCAGTGGTTGTATTATAAGACGAAATGATTGTCTGGGAAAGTAGTCTCTTATCCTTCTCAATTTCCATAGAGTTTTGAAACTCTTTGATGTGACTGCTGACATTTGATTTCCAAGAGTTAGATGCTTATCTAGAATAATTCCTAGTATTTTTAGCTGCTTTTCGATTTGATATATTTGCCGGTCGATTTCGGAGCTTTGGTAAGAGATGGGGTTGTGTGGGCTAGATAGAACCAGGAATTTGGTTTTGTCTCTATTTAGTTTGAGTTTGAAAATTGTGGCCTAATTTTCTGTGATGTTGTTTTAAAAGGTATATAAATAGTAACATCATTGGCATATATAAATGGGTAAATCCCATTTGTTCCAGTTTTTTGCCGAGTGGAGCCATCGTGACATTGAATAGTGTAGGTGATATTGGAGAGCCCTGTGGCACTCCACACTCAGAGATCCAAGAGGTTGAAAGCTGATTGGACATCTTTATAATATAGTATATGTTTCTTAGAAAACCCCTAAACCAGGCTGCTACTGTGCCATTAATTCCTATGTGGTCAATCAGAGTCATTAGTGTTGCGTGGTCTACTAGGTCAAGAGCACTTAACATATCAAATTGTAGTAATAGGATTTTTTGACCCTGGCATATTACTTTTCTGAATTTTGATATCAGAGTAGTTATGACTATCTCGGTGCTGTTTGATGATTGAGAGTTGTGAAGGATGGAGAAATGCATCAAATATTTCATTAATTGTTGTGCTACTTTTCCTTCCATCGTTTTGGTTGAGTGGTATTGAGGCCACAGGTCTATAGTTTGTGAGTTCATTGATCTTACTAGTTGCGTTTTTTGGTATTGGAGTAAATACAATGTCGCCCTTATCCGGAGAGAAATGACCGTTAGAAAACATGTATTCTATGTGTTCAGTAAAGCATTTAATGAACCAGCCTGGTGGATTTTTCATCATGTAATTAGGGCAATTATCTAATAGGCAATTTGCGTGTGCATATTCTGTCAGTAGTGCTTTAACTGAGCTGGTTGTAGGTATTGTAAAGGAGGACTAGGTTCTGTCTGCCTTGATATGATCATTGCTGGTTTCACATTCTTGTAGGAAGTCTGTGAGAGATATTTGTGTTGCCATAAGATCTGATCTTATTTTTGTTATTTTTTACTCAAAGTTTTTGCTCAAAGTATTGTGCGAGTTCATCTGCTGTTGACGGTGTTTCATTTGATGTTAGTAGACTGTTCATAAATTGGTGTACTTTTTTTGTGTTGATCTGTTCTGGGCTCACAAGTTTGCTGTAGTATTCTGCTTTGGCCCTCTTTATACTGCGTTTGTACATTCTTATGGCTCTCCTCCCATGCAATTTTGTTCATGTTCGGTTTATTTTTGGTCCAGTTTCTTTCCAGTTTTCTACAATGTTTTTTCATCAATAGAAGCTCATTATTAAACCAGGGACGTGGTTGTTTTTTTTACTCCTTGTTTTCATTTTAAGTGGAGCAATTTTGTTTAGTGTGTTTTCGCTTATATCACCTAATTTCTCATGAAGTGAATGTTGTTAAGTGGCATTTTTGTTTTTTCATTTGACACTGTCGTCCAGAAGCTGTGATTGTCCACCTTTCCTCTAGATAGAAAAGTGCATGATGTTCTTGGTTCCCTGTGTGAATGTGAGTTTGCTGTGATCTGACCATGATACCTCTTCCCAGTTGTGGTTTTCTAGTATATGGTTATTGTTGTATCAGTGAGTCTGCATGCCATAATTTTGATTGCAGTTGATGTGTGTTCAGCAACAGTCTCTACTGTGAAGAAGGATTTTGTATATTAATGCAACCCCTCCTTGTTTATTTTTGGTTCTATTGATGTGTATTATTTTGTAGCTCGGTGGGCATAAGTCGAGTAGTACTGGGTCATTTTTAAGGTGCAGCCATGTTTCTGCTATAAACAGTAAGCCTAGTTGTTCGGTTTTCATCCAGTCTCTAATTATGTCTGCCTTATTAAATACTGATCTTTCGTTTATATATCCTACGAGAATAGGAACATACGTATCATGTTTGGTGTTGATGTGCTTAACAATTTGTAGTTGTCTGTGTGTTTTGGCTTTTTTAGAGTATGATTACGTTGATTGTTCTTCAGGCTTATCTTTTTGTTTTGGACACTGGTTTGTTGTGGGGATTATAATTTGGTCCTTCCAGTTGATAGTGGGATCATCATCAAGCAAAGATGAGTATAGGGATTTTGTTCCATTCATTAAGTGAGGCAACTTGCAGCCCAGTTATCCATAATATTATCATACAGTAGAAAATCCAAGCCCATATCTTGGCCATTTTGAAGTGTTGTAGGCCATAAATATTAAATCAGGTAGGAGTTATTCTCTGGACTGGGGATCTGCTGCCATGTTGTTGGTAGATATTAAATTGGGCTGTAGTTATTCACAGAATTGGAGACCAACTATCAATTTGTTGGTCCTGCATGTCCCGATATGCATTCATCATGGGCCTTGCCCTAGAAAGATGTGTTTGAGTTCGACGGTAGTGAATAATAGCATTGTACTCATTTAATGGAGGGTGAGTTCAGCTATTCAGCAATGTAATGTCTGTAGATGCAACAGCTAGGCTTATAGGATCAGTGAATTTTGTAGCTATTATATCAGTGTAGATCATCCTGGTAAAGCATGTAATATGAACGATTTCTGTGGTACTTTCTTGTTTTGCGTTATTGATTCATGATTCAACCCAGACCATTCGAGGTTATCAGGCTGGAGTCATTTTTTAAAACCTTTTTAGATTTGTTTTGGATTGTTGTTGTTTTTTAGTGTTACGTTATCTACTTTGGCATTTAATTTTGGATTTTAAAGGGAGAGCATAAGTGTTGAAGTTGAATAATGTACTATGCAATGTAGACCAAGACTATACTAGTCCCTTAGGAGTGTGGGTCTCCCACCTCATAGCTGCGCTCATTGCACCCAGTGCAGGGGACTGGGAACATCATTCTCCTCATAGCAACTAAACCTCAGGCCAACCTGGATGATGTTGTGGAATTTGTGGTGGGCAGATTTCCTCTGATTCCCTCTGTTTTTAAAAGCAGGGTGTCTGAGTTTGGCTCGCTTACATCATGTGAGATTCTTGGGTGGTCAGGTTATCTGTTATCTGTGGGGTTTGGTTTGGTTTTAATGATAGTGGACTAATAGGTTCTGTCAGTTGAATTGAGGAGCCTTGTGGGTAGCTAGTGTCGGTGCACCGCTAGGCATCACGCAAAGGTGTGCACTAAGGTGTGCGCCTTCAGCACATGCCTTATGCAGTGAGCTGCTGTACACTGCAGCTTAAATTCCCACGGCATCCGATGTTGCTGACGGTGGACAGGGCCAGCTGCAATGTTTGGGTCTGTGGATGTCCCAAATAAAGCTTATTCCCACTGCTGAGCTAGAGAAGGGTGCATGCTGCCTCAGTGTCCGAGGAAGAAATCAGGGTCAGATGTGGCTCACAGTTGAGTTTTCCATGGCATCAGACGCTGCTGACGGTGGGCAGGGCCTGCTCCCATGTTTGGGTCCGTGGAGGTCCCAAACAGAGCTCGTTCCTGTTGCTGTGCCGGAAGGGCGCATGCTGTCTCATTGCACAAGGAAGAGATCAAGGTCGGATGTGGCTCACAGTTGTACTTCCCGTGGCATCCGACGTTGCCGACAGTGGGTGAGGCCTGCTCCCACATTCGAGCTTGTGGAGGTCCCGAATTGAGCTCATTCCCACTGCTGTGCTGGAGGGCAGTCCCAACTTCTTGGAGGATGCTCAGCGCTGGGGCTTTTTTCTCTCCATGCGCGGCTTCAGCGTAGGTGACAGTCCAAGGGGTGCTTCTTTTCTTCTGTTCCTCTTTTCTTTACAGGTATGTCATTGATCATCCAAGCTTAAGCTTTTCAGGTAAGTATATGTTGTGCATTTGTATCAAATGTTATGTAATGTTTCAGGTCTTTTTAAGTCTTTATTAATTAAAAAAAATATTTACTCAGAAGAAAATAATGAAAAGTAAGTTTGGTGTCTCACACTTTGTTGGAAAGCATATCTGTGACCTCTCTGTTCCTTTAGATGTCCTTGGATTAAAGCTAGGATTCCATTTTCTCCCTCCAGAGTGGACACTGAGGCTTCTCGGGCAGAATATTTTTAACCTAGATGAGGTAGATATAATAGGCATCTCAGAGACTTGGTGGAAAGAGGACAATCAATGGGACACTGTGTTAACGGGGTACAAATTGTATCCCAATGATAGAAAGGGTCAAATTGGAGGGGGGGGGGGGGGTTGCGCTATATGTTAAAGAAGGAATTCAGTCAAATAAAATAAATATTCTACATGAAACAAATAGTAGTGTGGAATCATTATGGATAGAAATCCCATGTGAGTAGGGAAGGAGTATTCTTGTAGGGCTGTACTACTGTCCTTCAGAATAGAACAAGCAGACAGATGAAGAAATGTGTACAGAAATTAGGAAAGCTGGCAAATTGGGCAATAGTATAATAATGGGTGATTTCAATGATCTTGAGTCCAAGATATAGTCAAACCAGGTAAGAGTGGTGATATAACCAAAAAATTGAAAAATCCACCCTCTTCTACTGTAATGCAGAAATAGCAAAAAACAAACAAATAAACAAAGAGACCTCAGACGACAAGAAGTCATGCCACAGCAACTAATAATAGTCCAAATAGGCACGTTCCTACATAATCACAGGTCAGAAAAAGACGCCACTTAGTAGAAAAAAACAGCTTTTCAGCATTACAATAGGTTAATTTTTAAGTTACTGCCAAAGGCTTATGATACTGTCCCCAGCAACCAGTCTACAACAGCAGTAGCAAAATCAAAAATGGCGATAGCAATCCAATATCAAAACTACAATACTCATCTGGCAGTTACTGGGAACACTGAGCCCAACAAGAGTACCCTGTTTCTCCCATGAGGGTGTCATCAGGGAAAAAGACTAACAGCCTTTCGCCTCCACTGCTTGTTCAAAGATGACTGAGTGTGAATCTGGACACCAACTTTTCAAACCAATACATCATGACGTCATCAAAGAAAACCACCAATCACAAATGCTTTCCACTTCAAAGCAGCATTTAAACTGCGTGGCATTACAGTCTGCAGTTCAAAAATCCAGCAGTGCTGCTTCTGCTGTAGCCGGTGGCGAATATTCCCACGGCGATCCCCTGCAGTCAGCTTTCTAAAACAAGGCAGCAAAAAGAAGAAAAGAAATGTTGCAATTCAATGCTATGAGATACCATAGGTTCTAACATTTTACGAGCTGTCACACAATGTTTATGTTCAATAAGTCGTGTTTTCAAAGATCTTGATGTCTGCCCAATGTAGTAGAGATTGCAGGGACAAATAAGTAAATAAACAACATTGTTAGAATCACAGGTAGTACAAGCTTGTAATGGAATAATTTTCTCAACAAAAAAAATAGTAAACTTTTCTGATTTCACTTCCCTCTATGAGAGGAGGAAAAGACCACAGATGCTCAGCTTATCATTGTAGATTATTCAACAAAACTGCCGTGCGAACTTCCTCATCAGTGTGAAAAACATCCTTTCAATTAATTTTTATTTTTTAAGTTAACTTTTTTTTCAATTTTCTTGCTAATTGCTTTCTTTTATTGCTTCAAGCCATATTTCTTCCATATTAGGAACCTTAAAAATATTTAGGACACTTACATGAATTTTAAAGTGACTCGTTCTGGTTTGCATGAGGGAGGAGGAAAAGGGAAGCTGGCAGTGGTGTGCACAGGGCTATGGCCCCACTCACAGTTTCATTTTGTTTTGCAGCCATGGTGGCAGGCAGTGGCAAGGGGGAGGGAGAGGGAAGAGAGTGAGCAAGACAGGGCAGCTTGCAGTTCCTCCAGACTGCCGCAGTAGTGGCCTGGGAGAAAGTTAGTGTCTGGGCACCTGTGTCCTTACCCCTGCCCAGGTAGGGGAAGCTCATTTGGGGGGGGGGCAATGCCCCCTTCACTCCCCCAAACTACACCCACATTCAGGTACAAAATACTGAGCCCACTGTGGACAGAGAAAGTACCTGTATGTAGTATATAAACCACTTTGGTGAATCAAATCAGTTCCCCTTTCCCTTGTGTCCCTCTGTGTCACATTTGTACCCCATGCTTTCCCACTCATGGCAGGCTCAATGTGGCTTACATATTGTATACAGGTACTTATTTGTACCTGGGGCAATGGAGGGTTAAGTGACTTGCCCAGAGTCACAAGGAGCTGCCTGTGCCTGAAGTGGGAATTGAACTCAGTTCCTCAGTTCCGCAGGACCAAAGTCCACCACCCTAACCATTAGGCCACTCCTCCACTCCACAGGTTCAGTAGGTATTTTTCTGTCCCTGGACAGCTTACAATTAAAAAAAAAAAATCACAAAGATTTAAAGTGGGTTTTGAACCTGTGTCCACATGGATATTTATATGGCCATTTCATTTAGTTATTTTGTCAGCTATATGTAAGCCAAGTGTTTTGTTCTATTCTTTATAAGCACATGTACCCCTGAATTCTATATATGGTGCTGATGAAGGATGTGCTGGTGCCCTTATATCTGCCAGCTCCACTCAGACAGAGCAATGGCAGTCTCCACCGATATCCTGATTAAGTACTGCTGAATATCTGCAGAAGGCCTGCTAAGCATGATTTAACCAGGTAGGAGCGTCTCCTGCCCAGTTAAATGACTTAGAATATTGACCCCCCCCCCCCCCCCCCGAGAGTTTAGACTATTAATTCAGCTTTTCCTTTTAATTGGTAGCTCAAGTATTCAGATACAGGAGATAGTTCCTTGTCTCCAGAGGGTTTACAATCTAGATTGGTACCTGAGGTTAAGGAGGGTGAGGTGACTTGCCGAAGGTCACAAAGAGCAGCAGTGGGATTTGAATCCTGGCTTCCTCAGTTCTCAACCTGCTATTGTAAGTGCTAGGCTTTTCCATTTTATTGTCTATTTCTTGTTGAGGGAAATCTTCAGATAATGCAGTGATAAATGGTGTGCTTTCAGCTTGTCTTTATATCCCCTGATTAACATTTTTCTAGCTTCTCTAAGAAATCATGAACATCTGAAAGTCTTCAAAGCTCCTGGCATTCCTTTCTCACTGTGCTGCTACCTCTCCTGATTGCCAGTTGAGAGCCATGGGACATTCTGGCAAAATTTCAAGAGTGTTTTTTTTTTCTTGTGGAAGAAAATCTGCTCATCATTAATTCTGCATATTTGTGCTGCCTACAATAGCCTCTATTCTTTATGGCGGTTTTTGAATGTGTTTATCTGAAACATGATTAAGGCTAGAGGTGTAATGTGGAGATTTTGTGCATTACCAAACACATACCAGTATGAATGTCATGTCCTTCTAACTTAGACGATCATGGTGGTCATTTTAGAAGCTCTATCTTTGTTTTGAATGTCTGAAAATAGGCATGAACGTCCAAAGCCCAATTATATAAAGCCAGGATATGGACGTCTAACACTACAATGCATCCATATGGCAAGGGAGCATGGTCTGGGCTTGTTTTGGGCAGGAGGGGCCAAAATATGGACATTTAACTCCTATCACAGAAAGGGAAGGAACATCCTTTTCTAAAAAGATAGATATTGTTATTTAGACCTGGTACTTGCCACATCCAGGTTACAGAAAGGTGCTCTGATTGAGTGGAGGGATTAAGGCACGACACCTCCTTAATGCCCCAGTGATTGTTCTCTCCCTCTCTCTCCCCCCTGAATGTGAAACTGGCAAGGGCTACCAGGCTTCAGGTATTATGGACACCTTTAGAGCAGCATGCAGCTCTGAGGAGTAGCCTGTTAGTACAGTGGACTAAGAACCAAGGGGTCCAGGTTCAGATCCAATTTCAGCTTTTTTAAAAATTAAATTTAATTATTTTTTAAATTGTGAGCCTTCCAAGAACAGAAAAAATGCCTACTGTAGCTGAACTTGTAAGATACCTGCAAGACTGAGGATATTGAAGTGGTGTACATTGAGGTACAGTAGGTATTTTTATGTTCCTGGAGGGCTCACAATTTAAACAAACAACCCTCCTCCCACAAACAGCTAAAGTGGGATTTGAACCAGGGCCCATGAGTCCTACCACCATGCTCTAACCACTAGGCTACCCTTCTGCTCTGTGTAGATGTCTGCATGGCCATTTTATAAGCCAGACTTTCCTATGATGTATCACAGACAGCGAAGACCCTTGTTTTCCCTTTCATAATTAGGATGTTTCAGTTTGTAAGATGGATGTTCATGCTGGACATTTCCAGCATTTGGATATCCGTTTCATGTGTATTTTAGAACAGGCTGTATCCTATTTTAAAATACACGTGAGGTGGACGTCCATTTGTTACATATTGACTTGAACATCCATATTCTGTGTTGGACGTCCTTTCTAAAATGCCTCTCCATATCTGTTTGGTTTCATTCAGGGAGTCTTTTACTAGTTCGGTAGGGCTAATGTGCGCCAAATTGACACTACCACCAGGGTAGCATGGGCGCCCAGTGATAATTTTGAAGTTGGCGCATGCTGTTTCCTGTGGTAGAAAATATTTTTCTATATTCTACCACAGGGGAGGGGAGGTGTTCCCAGTGATAATCAGCAGGGTGGCCACATTGGTGCACGCTGCATGATTACTGCACAGTTAGCGCGTGAGCCCTTACCACTAGGTCAATGGGTAGCGGTAAGGGCTGAGGCAGTAAATAGCTGTGTGCTACTTTTAATTTTAGTGCATGGGCATTTATTGCCCCCATTAAAAAAGCCTTTTTTCCCGGCTGCGGTAAAAAAAAATGACTCAGTAGGGCTGCCAAGAGACTGGGCCGGGCCCGGAGCAAGGCTGTCGCCACCCCCCCAGGGTTGAGGTTGCTGCCGCCGCTCCCCCTGAGGCTGCCGCACCACAGTTCCCAGTCTCCCGGCCCCGTCGACAACCCCCCCCCCCTCCGTCTGCCACCGGGCCGGGCCCCCTGCATTCAAATCACAGCGCCTCACCTCTGTGTGAAAGCGCAGCAGCGGCAGATCGCCTCCCTTTAGGCCTTCCCTCCCTGTGTCCCGCCCTCTCGGAAACAGGAAGTTACATCAGATGAGGGCGGGACACAGGGAGGGAAGGCCCGAAGGGAGGCGATCTGCTGTTGCGCTTTCACACGGAGGTGAGGCGCTGTAATTTGAATGCAGGGGGCCCTGCCCGGTGGCAGATGGAGGGGGGCTGTCGATTGAGCCGAGAGCGGGCAGGTGAGACTGAGGACTGCAGCGCTGGGTCCCCCTTGGAGGCCCAGGGAATTTTGTCACCCCTGCCCCCCCTCTCGGTGGCCCTGTGGCCCAGCGCACGCCAATTTCACATGTCCAAACTACCGCAGGCCACTTTTTACTGCAGGTTAGTAAAAGGGCCCCTCAGTGCTCTTAGCATTTTTCCCAGCGACACAAATTGGGAGAAAACCTTTGAAAAATAGGCCCCTAAATCATGCTGCCACTTAGGCCTTGCTCACTACTGACTTATGAACTTAGGTGTTAGATAAAGCAATAAACTAGATGCATCAGTAAAGTTATTTAATCTCTCATTAACTAAAGCTTGTGGTTAGTTTTGAAAATAATTTATTCCCTTTGATTTCCCAGGGAATGACAGACTTAAGATCAAATTTGTAAACAATTTTGATATGTAGCCGATTTTCTGAAAGAAAAATACATGCTTTTCATCTTTTGATCACTGCTTTATATTTTCTGGTGGGCTTCTTCGCCATTGTTTTTGTCTGAATCCATTTTATTTTTGTTGCTGTAGACATGGTCCTACCACAAGAGACATTAATAGCATACTTCCCTCTCATTACTGCCAGAGCCTGAACACAAATATTGCATTTGAGTTTGAAAAGTACACATCAGATGTTAATTAAGTGCATTTGTGTGTTTTTCTGTTTAACCAACCTGGCACAAAGGGTTTACATCACTACCAGTTAAGTGTGAGGCTTTGTGCTGGTTATGAGTCACAGGCCACTCTGTACAGGATAAAAGCTGATTTTTAAGAATTAACAAAATTGCATGTTAAACATTGGGCTGGGGCATTCCCCATGTTACAGCAGAAGCTAATTCACCCAGAATTGTGTTCAATCTAAATCGTCTGAAATTTGAGTGTAGTGATAATACTTAGCATGAAAAACTTGGCTGCTGCTGTGGTTTGCACAGTCATGTGGGAAACCTGAGCCTTGGGAGCGATTGGGGGTCAGCTGCAATTTGGATTGACCTGGGTTGGAAGAGTCACTGATGCAGCATTCTTTGCTGCTGAACTGGAGGGTGCAAAAGGCATCCTTCATGGGTAGGCCCTAGCGGGCACTTTATAAACTGTTGCAGTACTATTTGGATGGTGTAATGGGCTATAAAAATGCTTTTAAAGGTGTTGGTGGGAAGCTCCTGCAAAGACCTAGAAGTGGGGGTCAGTAATGAGAAAACAGAGCACGCATAGAGGCCTATGGTAGGTTTCAACTTTCTCCTGGCTCCTGTCTACACCAGCTCTGACAATGACTTGTATATTTTATATGATTCATTCTAAGACAAGTCCTGAATTCTGGTCCATCAAAAAAATCTTGATTTCAGGATATCCTCTATAAATTTTCTGACACATATTTGGTTGGTGAGCCAGGTTAATTTGCATGTTTGATTTGTTTCAGAAACTAGACCTGAGCAGATGAGTTGAGGACCACAGCATTAAGATGACGCAAAGCTATAATATCTATCGTGAATGATATTGTGAAGACCAGTAATTGGATAGAAGCAAAACTTGGCTACAGGTGCAGAGATAGCAAATTCTGTATGAAGTAACAGTGCTGGTGGCTTGACAGATGCTCATGGCTTTCTTCAATGTTGTGAAAATTGGAAATCGATTGCCATGTGGCAATCTTGAAGGTAAGGAAGGAGCAGAGAGCACAGAACATATTTCCTATTGTATTCTACAGCATAGATTTTCTATATGTATCCCCTTAGCCTATAGAAGTTTGATTCAGAAGCTGGCCAGTAAACGTGGAGGGGCATAATCGAACGGGGTGCCCAAGTTTTCCTGAGGACGTCCTCGTGAAGGGGCGGGGAAACTCGTATTATCGAAACAAGATGGGCATCCATCTTTCGTTTCGATAATATGGTCGGGGACACCCAAATCTCAACATTTAGGTCGACCTTAGAGATGGTCGGCCCCAATTTTCGGCAATAATGGAAACCGACCATCTCAGAAACGACCAAATCCAAGCCATTTGGTTGTGGGAGGAGCCAGCATTCATAGTGCACTGGTCCCCCTCACATGCCAGGACACCAACCGGGCACTTCAGAAAAAGCTCCCAAGTGCATAGCTCCCTTACCTTGGTTGCTGAGCCCCCCCCAAAACCCACTCCACACAACTGTCCACCACTACCATAGCCCTTAAGGATGAAGGGGGGCACCTACATGTGGGTACAGTGGGTTTGTGGTGGGGTTTGGAGGGCTCACTTTTACCACCACAAGTTTAACAGGTAGGGGGGGATGGGCCTGGGTCCGCCTCCCTGAAATGCACTGCAGTACCTACTAAAACTGCTCCAGGGACCTGCATACTGCTGTCATGGAGCTGGGAATGATATTTGAGGCACATTCCTTAATCTTCACTTCCCCAACTGTAAAGGTCTGAAATATAAATTAACGCATACATCAACCTTTTCCCACCTGAGCACACAATTCTGGAACGTGTTGCCGAGCAACTTAAAAACACTCTATGAACTAACTAACTTCCACAAACTACTAAAGACCCATCTCTTTAACAAGGCATACAACAAAGATCAACAAATACGAACTCCTATACAAATATCCAGAACTGCCTTACATTATTTGCTTGTTAACTACTAGTATGTTTTATCATTATCATGTTACCCAAGATACATCTGTAATGCTAAATGTATATTTTCTTATATGTCTCCACTATTCATGATGTATTGTAAGCCACATCGAGCCTGCAAAGAGTTGGGAAAATGTGGGATACAAATTCAATAAATAAATAAATAAAAATATTTAACATTTTTTTAGGGTGGGAGGGGGTTAATGACCACTGGAGGAGTAGGGGGAGGTCATCCCCGATTCCTTTCGGTGGTCATCTGATCACTTAGGGTACATTTTTGTGGCTTGGTTGTAAAAAAAATAAAGGACCAAGTAAAGTCAGCCAAGTGTTCGTCAGGGATGCCCTTCTTTTTTCCATTATTGGCTGAGGACATCCATGTGTTAAGCACGCCCCAGCCCCGCGTTCGCTATGCTTCCGACATGCCTCGGTGAACTTTGGTCGTCCCCACGATGGAAAGCAGTTGAGGATGCCCAAAATCGGCTTTCGATTATGCTGATTTGGGTGACCCTGTGAGAAGGACGCTCATCTCTCGATTTCCGTTGAAAGATGGGAGCCCTTCTCTTTCGAAAATAAGCCTGATAGTCTCACCATTGCTGGACCCACACTGATTAGATAAAGGGCTGAATATGCAATATTACAAGGCACGGGACAATTCTGAAAGTTGAGGAAATATCCTTTCATGTGACTTCTAACCAATTTTTCACATTTTCTTTACCTCACACTGCTTAAACAGAAATCCCTGATTATTCTGACACAGGGCTCAGGATTGTTTCACAAGTTAGTTATGTAAAGAGTCGACCTACTATCTTTGGTATGTTCTCCATAAAAACAGTCCACCAGCTATGAAAATACAAATCTCAGGAGAAATCACATCACAGGTAAAGGATCTATAAGGAGAACTTTTGCATCCTCAGGCTGTGGGTGAGATGAGGTTGGGAGTAATTAGCAAATTTCTAGATTAGACTTATTCTGGTCGGTTTGGTTATCAGAATAACCACAATAGATGTACATGAGATAGGTTTACTTGCAGTGAAAGCAGTACATGCAGATCTCTTTCATGCATATTCATTGTATTATTCTGAAAACCAAACTGGCTAGAGCAGTGGTATTCACTCCCAGTCCCTGAGGGACAGCAGTAGGTCAGGTTTTCAGGATATTCATTATGCAGGAGAGAGATTTGCATATAATGGGACTAGTAGGCCATACGTCCCAAATTTTACATAGTGGGACCTACATTGTCTGCGCAAATCTGAGCATAGTCTCATTTTTGCACACAACTTAATTGATTAACAAGCCAATCAGCATGGATAATTGTTGACTTAACAAGCAATTATACTGACACATTTCTTTTTCAATACAGATGTAGATTTCCAATGTGAATTTGGGAAAGCGTCTCTGTATTGTAGGCTCAGCCAGGACACTTCCTCTCCCTGCCCTACCCACATCCTGTTGAAACATCCCCATATGTGAATGGTTCCTGTTCTGAAATGGCATTTAAACATCTGGGCCTCTCCAGACATTTAAATGTTGCCATTTACATGTGGGGATGCTTTTAAAATAAGGGCCATTATTTAGCGATAAGTTTGTAATATTCCTTTAATGCAGGTTAGTGACTATCCTTTTAGATGAACAAAAAAACAAAACAAAACCCAGAAACCTATTTGCAGCACACTTCATATGCATTCATGGGTTACAGTAACCATGGAGCCCTTTTACAAAGCAGCGGTCGGGCTGCTGCGTGTTTAGCACGTGCCAAATAGACACTACTTCCCAGTTAGCATGCCCACCTGGCAGTAATTTTGAAGTTGGCACATGCTGTTTCCAGTCTATTTTCTACCACAGGGGTGTTTCTGGTGGTAATCAGCAGGGTTGCCACATTGGCACGCTGCATGAGTACTGTGCATGTAGCACATGAGCCCTTACTGCTAGGTCAATGGGTGGCGGAAAGGGCTCAGGCAGTAAATAGCTGCATGCTACTTTAAATTCTAGTACACAGCCATTTACTGTCCCCCATTAAAAAAGCCTTTTTTTTCCAGCCATGGTAAAAAATGGCCCAGCGTGCACCAAAGACACGCCTACACTGCTGCAGGCCACTTTTTACCACAGCTTAGTAAAAGTGTTCCTCTTTATACTGCCTGTTTTCCGTGGTTCAACTAGATCCCTCAGTTCTGTTAGCCAAAGAGTACCTGCTGGACCAGTACATCTCCTTTTACACCGTAGCATAGTCAACCAGGGCAGAAGAAACCAACCAGCTTGGTTCTTCCTGTCTACACTGCCAATATATCTTAGCTGCCAGCCAGAGGCATCTCTGTCCAGCAATGAATCTCTGGATGGTTCGATGATTCCTTCACACAGTGTAATACTGCTTTATTTTCCTAATTCTCCGAGGCAATGTTTTTTGTTTTTAATTTATGTTCTTTCTGAAAATCGGTCTCACATTGTTTCTCGCATCCCTTGTGCATCTGGTGGATATGCACATTTTTTTTTTAAGTAAATGATCATCCATTGGAGGCTGTGATTTTGGAAACAGCATCTCATTTAGAAAGAACAGCCCTTTTACTAGATGTTCGATGCAGGATTGTGATAGGAGAACTTAGCTTTTGATCAGCATGAATTTCTTTCATGTATGCAGTTTCATGTATGCAGTGACATCAGAACCCAGCTGTCCCAGTGATGTCTGGAATCCAGCACAAGCAACCACCAGGTTAAAAATGATCAAAAAAGGAGAAATGTTGGAGCACTGTCTCTAAAATTACAGTCTCTTAGGATAAGTGATTTCAGAGCTCATTTGCATTAATAGTCTCAAGAAAAATATAGCCAGTGAAATCCCTTTCCAAGCTTGAGTCTGAAGCCTTATTCTGTGAAAGAATTATTGCTGTCCTCATCGTTTGTCACACACCAAAACTTACCTGGATGTGGGTGAATGCTTAGAACACTGTAGCCCAGTACATGCTGGTTTTGAGTGAACGGGAAACCCAAAGGAATAGCAGGAAACTGCCAAGTCAAAACTCCCTACCCACTGTGCACATGTGGTTAATCTTTTATCGATTCTAACCTCCCCATGATTCAACCCCACCACCTCCACATTCTATTCTTGGTTCACACAGCCAGACACTGGCCTGTTAAGCCAGTAAGCACACATATTCATTTTACTGTACATTTTATATTTATTAAAACCACAGAAGAGCGGCCAATGTTTGTTCAGATCCCTAATTGTGACCCTGTATGAGACTACATGGAAACATCCCATGTAATTTGATGTGATGGGTTTTGGCATGCAGATTTTTGTGCTGCCTCTGGTTTCCTCCATATGTTGACAGCTGGCCAAGGTCCTGACCCATAAAGTGGAGACAGATAGGCATCCTTCATTTTAATGTTTCCCTACAGTGTCATTAAAACTATTTCTGGGGCTCTCATAATTTTATATAGGCCATGGAATGTAAACATTTGAATTTACAGTAAGTAATACTTTTGTGATTACAGAGTATAATAAGTAAATCCATGGAGGTTTCAAGTGTGAGATTTTAACACCAGTAGCAGTAAAGTCTATTTAATTTATTAATTGTAGCAGTGTTTTCCAGGTCAATATTGAAATCACATAGCCAGACAGTAAAACCTGTAAATGCTGTTGGGAGTAGAGGTTGGCCGAAACTGCTTTTTTTTTTTTCAGTTTCAGCTGATTCAGAAACTGTCTAACCACTTTTGGCCGAAACTGAAACTACAATCAAAAGTTATCGCCTGGTTTCGGCTTTGGCCGAAACCAAACCCCAAAACTAAAGTTTGGTTGTGTGAATGTGAACTGATGAAACCCACTGGGGATTCTCAGAGCATGCAGTTGGCAGTCCTCTGCTAAATCCACAGGAGATTACCCTCCAGTCTAAGGAACTGCAAGCACAGTCTGACAACTGGAAGAGTCAGTTTAACAAAGACTTCTCAACCAGTCTGGCACATTTAGGTGCCCTTTTACTAAGGTGCCTACACGTATCCAATGTGTGTCCATCTTCCATGTGCCCCGGGCAGTAATTCCATTTTTGGCATGCCCAAATCATGCGGTAGAAAATATTTTCTACTAGTAAAAAAGGCCCGTTTCTCAAAAAAATGAAACGGGTGCTAGCAAGGCTGGTGACTATGTTTTTAAGGCTCTCGGCGAAGCGATTTCTCCTCTCTCCCCTGCTCTCCCCTCCATGTCCCGCGATTCTGACCTCCCCTCCATGTGCAGCAATTCTCCTCTGCCCTGCCCTCCCCTCATCTCGTTGTCGCGCAATTCTGTCCTCCCCTCCATGTCCTGCGATTCTGCCCTTCCCAGCGATTGTCCTGTGCCCTGCCCTCCCATCCAGCGTTCCCTGCAGGCAGGTTGGGCTTGCATCCTCTGCCCTCCCATCCATGTCCCGCGATTCTCTCCTCTCCTCCCATCCCATCCATGTCCATCGATTCTCCTCTGTCCTGCCCTCCCCTCACCTCAATGTCCCGTGATTCTGTCCTCCCCTCCATGTCCTGTGATTGTCCTGTGCCCTGCCCTCCCATCCATGTACAGCGATTCTGCCCTTCCAAGTGATACTCCTCTGCCCTGCCCTTCTATCCAGCGTTCCCTGAAGGCAGGTTGGGCTCACGTCCTCGCCACTCCAGCGTTCCATTGCCTTCACTTGCTTGCCTTACGTTGGTACATCCTGATGTCAGCTCGCCTCCAGTGTTCCCTTCCCTCTCATTGTTCCACCTTCCTCTGACATCATTTCGTCTTTACGCGAGGTGGGACAGTGAGAGTGAATGGAACGCTGGAGGCTTGCTGACATCAGGATGTTACGAACCCAGCCAGCCAGCCGTAGAACATTGACGGTACAAATTATTATATTAGATTTTCTACTGCGTTGTGCTAAGTTTACGTGAATTAAACGCTTAATGCCCAGTTAGTGTGTGAGACCTTACTGCTAAGTCAATGGGTGGCGGTAAGGTCTCAGACCAAAAATGGACGCACTCTGATTTAAATTTTACTGCACTTCCATTATCCGGCAAAAAAAATTCCTTTTTTTCCAGGCACACTGAGGAAATGGACCAGTGCATGTCCAAAACATGCGCTTACACCAGCGCAGGCCACTTTTAGGCGTGCCTTAGTAAAAGGGCCCCTTAGATTCCCAAGTCAATGCAGATGTAGTTAAAGGACCTTTCTGAGAAAGTTTTTAAAAAAATCATGATTACTAGCTTTTTATGCTCACCCAAACTGTGCACAAGTAACAAGAAAAAGTATTATTGAGATATTTCCCATTTTGCATCTAATTAAAAGACAAGCATGATATAGATTCTTAATAAAATAGACTAAAGGAGTCCAGACACTGGTCTAAACACTGCTGATGGACATTATACCAGCCTGATGCATAATCCAGAATAAAAAAGCACATTGATATTACTGAATGCGAGGACTATATGCTCTGAAAAATTATAATCAAGAGCAATACATGTCTTAAATTATTTTCTAATATATAAACTTCATTTCACTGTAATATTGTTTCCCTACTAACACTATAAGCTGACCAGTAATTGTGTTTGAAAACAATCACTGCAGATTCCTCTCTCATAGAATCTAGTTTTTGCATGTCACAACTTTAATTAAAATGCTGCATCTTCATCATACCTAACAGAGCCTGGAAATATTTTAGAAACAACTAAATAATATTCAGGGCAGAATATATATATATATATATATATATATATATATATATATATATATATATATATATATATATATATATATATATATATATATATATATATATATCCTATATAATAATTCTCACCTCCAACGTTCTGACCTGCTGCCTGGGACCATGGCTCATTCCGAGTTGGTCTGCTAGGCTCCGTAGATCAGGCTGACATCACCGTAGCCATTATGATGTCAACTTCAGAACCTGGGAGGGGGGGAAACATGCCTCACAGCTGATCCATGTCCAGAGGAGGTTCGCTGGACATGGGTGGCTGGAGGGGGGGCAGAGGAGAGAGGAGGGTCACTGGACATGGGTGGCTGCAGGGGGGCAGGGGAGAGAGGAGGGTCGCTGGACATGGGTGGCTGCAGGGGGGGCAGGGGAGAGAGGAGGGTCGCTGGACATGGGTGGCTGCAGGGGGGGGCAGGGGGTCACTGGACATGGGTGGCTGCAGGGGGAGAGGAGGGTCGCTGGACATGGTTGGCTGCAGGGGAGCTGAGGAAAACCTTGCTAGCGCCCATTTCATTTGTGTCAGAAATGGGCCTTTTTTACTAGTATATATATATATATAATTAAAATAACGAAAGACTATATTGTACCTCCAAGTAAAATAGCCTCTGCACACATGGACATCAGCTAACGAAAACTGAAACCAAAAGCCACAGTACTTTTACAATGGTTGACTTTCAGGCTTATTTTCGAAAGAGAAGGGCACCCATCTTTCAACACAAATCGCAAGATGTGTGTCCTTCTCACAGGGTCATCCAAGTTGGCATAATCGAAAGCCGATTTTGGGCGTCCTCAACTGCTTTCTGTCGTGGGGACGACCAAAGTTCATGGGGGCGTGTCGGAGTTGTAATGAAGGCGGGGCTGGGGCGTGCCTAACACATGGGCATCCACGACCGATAATGGAAAAAAGAAGGGTGTCCCTGACGAACACTTGGATGACTTTACTTGGTCCTGTTTTTCTTACGACCAAGCCACAAAAATGTGCCCTAAATGACCAGATGACCACCGGAGGAAATCGGGGATGACCTCCCCTTACTCCCCCAGTGGTCATTAACCCCCTCCCACCCTCAAAAACAATTTTTAAAAATATTTTTCCAGCCTCTATGCCAGCCTCAAATATCATACCCAGCTCCATGACAGTAGTATACAGGCCCCCTGGAGCAGTTTTAGTGGGTGCAGTGGACTTCAGGCAGGTGGACCCAGGCCCCCCCTACCTGTTATACTTGTGCTGGTAAATGTGAGCCCTTCAAAACCCACCACAAACCCACTGTACCCACATGTAGGTGCCCCCCTTCACCCATAAAGGCTATGGTAGTGGTGTACAGTTGTGGGGAGTGGGTTTTGGGGGGCTCAGCACACAAGGTAAGGGAGCTATGCACCTGGGAGCAATTTACCAAGTCCACTGCAGTGCCCTCTAGGGTGCCCGGTTGGTGTCTTGGCATGTGAGGGGGACCAGTGCACTATGAATGCTGGCTCCTCCCACGACCAAAGGGCTTGGATTTGGTTGTTTCTGAGATGGGCGTCCTCGGTTTCCATTTTCGCCGAAAATCGGGGATGACCATCTCTAAGGACGACCATCTCTAAGGTTGACCTAAATTTCACGATTTGGGCATCTCCGACCGTATTATCGAAACGAAAGATGGACGCCCATCTTGTTTCGATAATACGGACGTCCTCAGGAAAACTTGGGTGCCCCTTTCGATTATGCCCCTCCACACGTCTCATTTGGAGTGACAGCTGATGTCATATCTCCGCAGAGAGGCTAATTCCTAAGGAGCTTATCATCCTAAATTTATAGACTAAAATTCCTGCTAAACCTTTGTATCAAAAGCATTATTTGGAGCACTTTATTTACCATATAAACTAATATGCAAGATCACAACTGCATTACTTGCAATTGCACTACACAAATACAAACATAAATAATGCGGATTAGCCGCCTCCCCACCCCAAGAGTACCTTACAATCCCTTGTGGTCGAGTGGTATAGTCAGGGCAGGAGTGATACCCAGTTGCTGTTGCCCTTGTGAGCTCTACTCTCAAAATGGCTGAGATTGTCACTAGAAGTCATGATAGCCATTTTGAGAGCAGAGCAACACTCCTGCCCTGACGACAACCCTAGAATGCCAGGGATTGTAAGATAAGAACTATTTTAACATATAGATTCTGTATTTAGGTGTTTTGTTTCCCAATTGGAGGTATTCTGGTGTTCTATAATATTTGTATTTGCAGTGCTGACTTTCATAGGTAGGGTTAGTGCAGTTTGTCTATTTGTTAGGTTTTGTGTTAGTTCTCAGTGTCTGGTAGTGGAGGAGTTTGATTTTCTCTCACTCATGTGACACCAGAGTTTGAACAGAATGTTTTTGTAATTGTCCTTCTGTTCTGTGCTTGCTGCTGCAAAATTTATTGGTTGATTTGGGAATGCTCCATGTAAATTAATAATTATACTCTATAGGGGCAATTCTATAGCTGGGCACCACAGTTTGGGTGTACTAATGCTGCATGCTAAGCATCAATTCTATAACGGCATCTGTGCACCAAGGTGTCAGAAGAGAATACTAGCCTAAGTCGGCATTAATGCAGCTAAATGTAGGTGTGAACAGTTATGCCAGGTCTATAGCAAGCATAACTGTTCATGGCTAAATGTGATACTAGCATATAACTTATTACATACATGCTCCTTGCACTTGTGTGAAGTGACTTGTGTGTGTGTGTAAATTATAGAATAGTGTTTTAACGCTTATGCACATATATGTTCATTGTATGCTTATAAATGTTAGTATTCTATAATATATGTGCACAAATTGTGCCTAACTGTAGCACTCTTTTATAGAATTAGAGTGTATATGATTTACAAAAAGTTGAATAAATGTATACTGGTGTGGGAACTGCTTGGATTCCCCCCAAAATGCATTCTGCTGCTGAGGGGAGGAAAAAGAGAAGGAGCTAGAAGGGGTGGGAGGTGTTGGTTGGGAGGAGAAAAGAGAGAGAGAGAGTGTGCTGGATGGGTAGGGTGCACCAACTTATAAGCCGCAGGGGGGCACCAGAAACCCTAGCACCAGCCCTGGGTACACACACTCCAGAATGTACTTGATAGGATTTTAGATAGTGCTGGGGAGAAGTCAGCTGTCTTGGTACATGTGGGTACCAATGACATAGAAAAATGTGGAAAAGAGATTCTGGAAGCATAATTTAGGCTCTTAGGTAGAAAGCTCAAATCCAGTACCTCTAGGGTAGCATTTTATGAAGTGCTACCCATTCCACGTGCAGGGCCCAAGAGACAGACAGAGCTCCAGAGTCTGAATGCGTGGATGAGGCGATGGTGCAGGAAGGAGAATTTTAGATTTGTAAGGAACTGGGCAACATTCTGGGGAAGGAGGAGCCTATTCTGGAAGGGAGGGACCAGGCTGCTGGCATCGGCACTTAAAAAGGAGACAGAGCAGCTTTTAAACTAGAGCCTGGGGGAAGGCTGACAGTCATTCAAAAATGCATGGTTCGGAACAAGGTATCTTTCAAAGATATCGCCAAAGCAGGGAAGATAGGGTATCCCGATAGCGAGGTTGCAAAAGGGACCATAGTAAATCAGGTGTCCTTAAATAAAAATCAGACTAAAGATTGCAAATTAACACTGTCATCTATGTAAATAGGAACAACAAACATAGTTTGAAATGTCTATATGCGAATGCCAGATGCCTAAGAAATAAGATGGGAGAGTTAGAATATATTGCACTAAATGAAAAATTAGATATAATAGGCATCTCTAAGACCTGGTGGAAGGAGGATAACCAGTGGGACATTGTCATGCCAGGGTACAAATTATATCTTAGTGATAGGGTGGATTGAATTGGTGGAGGGGTAGCACTGTATATTAAGGAGGACCTTAAATCAAATAGATTGAAAATTCTTCAGGAAACAAAACACATCTTGGAATCCCTATGGATTGAAATGCCATGTGTAAAGGGGAAAGGTATAGTGATAGGAGCGTACTACCGTCCATCTGGCCAGGATGAAGAGACAGATGTAGAAATGTTATCAGAAATTAGGGAGGCTAACAAACTGGGCAACATAATAATAATGGGTGATTTCAATTCCCCTGATACTGACTGGATAAATGTAAGATCAGGGCATGCTAGGGAGGTAAAATACTTTGTCAAAATCAAAGACCGCTTTATGGAACAGCTGGTACAAGAGCCAACAAGAGGAGGAAAAATTATAGACCTAATCCTTAGTGGAGCACATGATCTGGTACGGGAAGTAATGGTGCTGGGGCTGCTTAATAACAGTGATCATAATATGATCAGATTTGATATCGGCTTTGGAGTAAGTACACACAGGAAATCCAATATGTTAGTATTTAACTTTCAAAAGGAGACTATGATAAAATGAAAAGAACAGTGAAAAAAAAACTTAGAGGAGCAACTGCAAAGGTCAAAAATTTACATCAGGCATGGATGCTGTCCAAAAATACCATTCTGGAAGCCCAGGCCAAATAAATTCCATGTATTAAAAAAGGAGAAAGGAAGACCAAACCATAGCTGGCACGATTACAAAGTGAGGTGAAGGAAGCTATTAGAGCTAAAAGAAAATCCTTCAGAAAATGGAAGAAAGATACGACTGAAAAAATAAGAAACCACATAAGGAAATGCAAAGCGCTGATGAGGAAGGCAAAAACACATAGTAAATAATTTTTTTAGGTATATTAATAGCAAGAAGCCTGCAAAAGAATTGGTTGGACCGCTAGATAACCGAGGGGTAAAAAGGGCACTCAGGGAAGATAAAGCCATAGCAGAGGGATTAAATGAATGCTTTGCTTCAGTCTTCACCGAGGAAGATTTGGGAGAAATATCAGTGCCAGAAATGGTATTCAAAGCTGACAAGTTAGAGAAACTGAATGAAATCTCTATAAACCTGGAAGATGTAGTGGCACAATTTGACAAATTGAAGAGTAGCAAATCTCCTGGACCGGATGGTATTCATCTCAGAGTACTGATAGAATTGAAAAATGAACTTGCAGAGCGATTGTTAGAAATATGTAATTTATCTTTAAAATCAAGCATGGTACTGGAAGATTGGAGGGTGGCCAATGTAATGCCGATTTTTAAAATAAATTCCAGAGGAGATCTGGAAAATTATAGACCGGTTAGCCTGACGTCAGTGCAGGGCAAATTGATACAGATTATTATAAAGAACAAAATTACAGAGCATATTCAAAAGCATGGATTAATGAGAAAGCCAACATGGATTTAGTGAAGGGAAATCTTGCCTCACCAATCTATTACATTTCTTTGAAGGGGTGAACAAACATGTGGATAAAGGTGAACCGGTTGATATTGTGTATCTGGATTTTCAAAAGGTGTTTGACAAAGTACTTCATGAAAGACTCCAGAGAAAATTGGAGAGTCGTGGGATAGGAGGTAATGTCCTATTGTGTATTAAAAACTAGTTAAAAGATAGAAAACAGAGAGTTAGGGTTAAATGGTCAGTATTCTCAATGGAGAAGGTTAGATAGTGGGGTTCCTCAGGGGTCTATGCTGGGACTGCTGCTTTTTAACATATTTATAAATGTTCTAGAGATGGGAGTAACTAGTGGGGAAATTACAGTAAATTTGCTGATGACACAAAGTTATTCAAAGTTGTTAAATCACGAGAGGATTGTGAAAAATTACAAGAGATCCTTATGAGACTGGGAGACTGGGCATCTAAATGGCAGATGATGTTTAACGTGAACAAGTGCAAGGTAATGCATGTGGGAAAGAGGAACCCAAATTATAGTTATGTCATGCAAGGCTCCATGTTAGGAGTCACCGACCAGGAAAGGGATCTAGGCGTCATCGTTGATACGTTGAACCCTCTGCTCAGTGTGCGGCTGTGGCTAAGAAAGCAAACAAAATGTTAGGTATTATTAGGAAAGAAATGGAAAACAAAAATGAGGACATTATAATGCCTTTGTTTTGCTCCATGATGCGACTGCATCTCAAATATTCTAGTCACTACATCTCAAAAAAGATATAGTGGAATTAGAAAAGGTACAGAGAAGGGCGACGAAAATGATAAATGGGATGGGACGACTTCCCTATGAGGAAAGGCTAAAGTGTCTAGGGCTCTTCAGCTTGGAGAAGAGATGGCTGAGGGTAGATTTGATAGAGGTATATAAAATACTCAGTGGAATGGAACGGATAGACGTGAATCGCTTGTTTACTCTTTACAAAAATACAAGGACTAGGGGGCATACAATGAAGCTACAAAGTATTAAATTAAAAAAAATGAATTGGAGAAAATATTTCTTCACTCAACAAGTGAATTCTCTGGAATGTGTTAAAAGCAGTTAGTTTAGCGGGGTTTTAAAAGGGTTTGGATAATTTCCTAAACGAAACATCCATAAGCTATTATTAAGATGGACTTGGGAAAATCCACTGCATATTTAGGATGCAGCATAAAATCTATTTTACTGTTCTGAGATCTTGTCAGGTACTTGTGACCTGGATTGGCCACCGTTGGAAACAGGATACTGGGATACTGGATACTGGGATACAGGATACTGGGCTTCAATCTGTCCCAGTATGGCAATGATTATGCTTTCAAATTAATGAGCAAAATGCTGCATTGAGCCCACGTTAAAGTGCATGATCCAGAGGTGAGGCATATGTAAGTAACATTTAAGCTTCACTTTGTATGATATCCAGAGCAGCAACCTGCGGACTACCCAACACTGCCTTTAAGATGCGTTAAAGAGCAAATAGGGTACATTATAGCCGTAATGCAGCTTGATAACTATTATCCTTAAAGAGGTAGATGTGCAGGATGATTTACTTAATCTTGCATTGTTTATTTATTTCATTTACATCCCCACATTATCCCAATCAAATCGAGTTCAATTAACAGATTATTATACTAACAATACAAATCAATTATGACATCACAACTTGCATTAGTGGCCTTTAAGCAGTATTGGCTAATTTAATTCGTAAAAATTATCTATCGTAGTTACTAGTTTCTACAAGGAAAAAATAATATATTACAGTTTCCAGTTACTTGTTTAATACTAATGAGATGCAAAAGATGCAAATGTATGTAAGACAGCTCATTAGCAAGGAAATTTCAAAACATGGCTTTCAGTGAACACCACAAGCTGTGTTATTCCAGGTAAAACAATACAAGCAAAACGTAGGATATATTTTCCATCCAGGAGCATTAGGCCTCAAAGCCACAGCTTGATGCTCCCAGGCAGTGCTTAAAGGAGCTGGCCACAATTTTAATAAAAGCTTCCCGCAAGCTCCCCTCAATCACATACTCATCTCCTGAAGGCCCTCCATATATTAGGTCCACTTCTGAGCCCCTCCCAATTCAAGACCCTCCTCTATTTCAAGGCTCCTCCTATCTGAAGACCTCATACCTGGAAGGTCCCTCCCAAGTCACATCCCCTCACCCAGAAATACTTTGTACCCTATTTGAAGGCCCCCCCTCACAATTGGTAGGTCCCCCATCTACCCTTAGGTCCTAATGGGCATACTTTGCTGTCTCCATGGGATCTAGTGGGGTTTAGGTGGAGCAGTCCTCAGTCACTCCTGCACTTGCTGCTGTTCAGTTCAAAATAGTGCCACCAAACCTTAACAGCAGTCTCATGATATTACCGCTAGGGGTCAAGTTGCTGTATAAGAACCTTTTGCCCTTATATGGAAACCTGACCCCCTAGTAGTAGTACCATGATATTAACACTAGGATTGCCAGTGAAGTTTGAACCCAGCACCAGCAAGTTAAGGGGCGATTAGGGATTGCTTCTGCCCAGATACCACTAGACCCCAGGGAAACAGAAAGGTATGCCCTGGGGGAAGGGGAAGCCACAGGTGGCAGGAGGTGCCTTACTGGGTCAGCCTTCAAATTGACAAGTATGTAGGTTGGAGGATGTGATTTGGGAGGGATCTTGTGGGTGGGAGGGAACTTCCAGTTAGGGTGTCTTCAGCTTTGAGGGGGAGGCCTTCAAGTGAAGGAGAGTCTTTAATTGGGGAGGCCTTGAATTTGGGGATCCTTCAAGAGGGGGCCTAACATACGAGGGCCTTTGTGAGGGGAGTGCATGAAGGGGGGCTTGGAGGCAGCTCGATGGACCTCTACCTAGTCCCTTTAAAATCTGGCCCAAGAACATTGGGCTGCAGTTTGAGGCCTGATGTTGCTAGGATATTAGAGTAATGGTGCTTGCAAGGTGGCTCGTAAGCAATGTTATCTATATTTCATAACAGTCACTAATCTGCAGAACTGAGCTCCTGCTAGTTGGTGACTCCTGTGGTACCTTAAGGTATGGCAAAGCCACGGCCCAGTGTTTGTGTTCAATCTGGGGGACTATACTTTGTATCTCTTCACAAGAATATCCTTCCAGATCTTTCTTGTGAGAGAATGCTTATCCTTTACCACTGTAATTCTTCAATTTCAACACTTTTTATTATTTTTTAGGCTGTCCAATGTGAGTATGCACAAAATAGAGCTTAACTAGGCCCACAATGAACTCTGGAGTGATGTCAGGTATTTTTATTAAACATTTATCCATGTGGTGCACTGGTGCAGGCACATGCACAAGCAAAAAGCAATGTTTTCCCATCCTCTTCTGCAGGGCTGCTGAGAGGAGGGCAAGATTCTCCCAGGCCCAGCCTCCAAGGGGGGCCCGGTGGTGGGGTCTGTCTCTCTCCTGCTCCTGACGGGACCTGGGTGATCGTGTGAACGCAATCACCCGGGTCCTGACAGGAGCAAGAAAAAGACAGGTGCTAGGCCCCTCAGTAGAGGCCGGGGAGGAGCAGACAAGATTCCAAATTGGATATGGGGCTCCTGGTTTGTCTGGCAGGGGTCCTCAAGCCCCGCCAGCAGAAGCACTGAGCAGGACAGACAATGCAGTAGAGAACAGCACTGGAGGAAGGCTTCTGCTGGCGGGGCTTGGGGACCCCCACCAGCCAAGGTATGTGGAGTTGCGGTGGGGGGCAGGGAGGTAGGACAAAATGTGCCCCCCCACTTTTGGCTCTAGCCACCTCAGTCTTTCAAGTCTGGCTACGTGCATGGCAGGGGCGGCCCGAATGAACGAGTGAGGGAGAGGGCGGCAACTGCGACTGCATCCTGAGTGGGGGGCCTGAGGGGCTGCGGCAGTGGCGGCCCTGCCTCTGGCCCAGCTCTGTCTCTCGGTGGCCCTGCTCTTCTGGAAGCACACCCAGCCAGTTGGGTTCTCAGGCTTTCCATCATGAATATGCATGAGACAGATTTGCATACAATGGGTTTCCAATATATGCAGATTTATCCAGTGAATATTCATTGGGGTAATCCTGATAGTCCAATGGCAAGGTGTGCTTCCAGAAGAGGACTGGGAAACATTGCTTGACAGGGTAACTTTATATCATTTCACATTTGTACTTTTCACTCTGTGGACTTCGCAGGATTTTCAAAGTAAAAGGAATGTTTACGCTTACACTTTGAAAATGATGTCTCCCCTTACAGCGAGTTAAAACATGGATGAAATGATACTATGGGCTTACTTTTACCCATATATAATGTCGGCAGATTTATAAACGCTCGTTGCTATGGATAAAACATCTATTTAGCACTGGAAACAGCTTTAAAAATGTTTGTCTCTGGGGATGATTTTATAAAGCATTTTCCATGAGTCAAGCATGTTTCACACATGGGAAATAAGTTTTATAAAACGGTGTTGCTGATGAATTGTGTCTAAACAGGCACACTGAAAATATGGGTAAGCATTCCTGAGACAGCATAGTTTGGGAAGAACAGAAATTGAGTTATGATGTAAGCACAAGATTGATAAAATGTGCATAGAATAAATGGAAATATATAACTTCTTTGGCAGGGGTAAGTCTGTGTGTGAAGAGGGCTGTATGGAGACTGAGTGATATTTTATTAAGGCCCATAGACACCTATGTTGCCTTTATAAAACAGGCTTGAACTAGGCTCTGTTTTCCAACTTTGCCATTACCCCCTCTATGTGCTTATGAAGTGAAGGATCCATGCCTTTATTGATTGGTGGTTTAAATTCACCAAAGATTTACTGGGAGTAAATTCAGCATTTTCGAATATAAATGAAATGTATGAAAATGCTTAAACATCTAAACTCGCAATAGACTATTGAATCTTACTTCTCACAGGCCTCCCACTAAGCCCTCTCTCTCCCCTTTAATCTGTTCAAAATTCTGCTCCATGACTTATATTCCGCCAGTATCGCTATGTCATATTAGCTCTATCAGTTTCCGCATACAGTTCAAACTGCTCTTATTGACTTACAAGCAGGGGCGTATCTGACTTTCCCTGGTAGGGGGGGCCAGAGCCCGAAGTGCGGGGGCCGTTTTTCGCTCCCCCCCCATAGGCTTCCATTGGCGGCACAAGGGGGTTGGCGGTGGTAGCGGGGGCCAGGGCCAAATGCAGGGGGGCCAGGCACCCGTTGGCCCCATTACAGATACGCCCCTGCTTACAAGTGTATTTACTCTGTAGCTCCTTAGTACCTCTCCACTCTTTTCTCTCCCTACACTCCTCCCCAGGAACTCTGTTCATTGAGTAATTCTCTCTTATCTGTACCCTTCTCCTCCACTGCCAACTCCTGACTTTGTTCCTTTTATTTTGCTGCACCGTATGCCTGGAATAGACTTCCTCAGCCAGTATGTCAAGTTCCATCTCTGGCCATCTTTAAATCTAGGCTAAAAGCCCACCTTTTTGATTCTGCTTTCAACTCCTAACCCCTATTCACTTGTACTTTACCCGTGTATGTTTTATCATTTCCACCTTAGTAATTCCCTTATCCCTTATTTGTCCTGTTTGTCTGTCCTGATTAGATTGTGAGCTCTTTTGAGCAGAGACTGTTTCTTACATGTTTAAGTGTACAGCGCTGCAAACGTCTAATAGCGCTATAAAATGATAAGTAGTAGTAAGTTATATGTGGTTGTCAGAGGATATGGTAACACTGATTAGTGTATCTGGGTTTTAAAAAAGTTTGCAAAAGTTCCTGGAGGAAAAGTCCATAGTTTGCTATTGAGATAGCATATCTGCATATCCTACAGCCTTCTCCAGGGTGACTCCCAGGTCCATCCCAATCCACTCAGGACCTTCACTCCAGGTGCCTAGCACTTCTACCAGCTGCTTTTCAGGTGCTGGGGAAGACTTGCAGCCCATCTGCATATCCTCACAGCATTCTCTGAGGTGTCTCCCAGGTCCACCCTGATCCACTCAGGGCCTTTGCTCTAGGTGCCTAGTGCTTCCACCAGCTGCCTTCCAGGTGCTGTGGAGAACTTGTAGCCCATTGGCATATCCCTCTCTTCCCCCTCCATTTTGCTCCAGATCTCTTTCTTTGTCTTTCATCTGTTTCTTCTCCCTCACCCAGGTCCAGCATTACTTCCCATCTCTTCCTTCTCCACTTTGCTCTGTTCTCTCTCTCTCTTCCCTCTCTTTCCTCCCCCCTCCTGCAGGTCCAGCATCTCTCTTCCCTCTGAGTTCAGTATTCCTTCATCACCCCACCCTTGTGTGGGTCTGACGTATCTCTAAACCCCATCCCCGTGGTATTCAAAACATGTGGTGGGTCTGGGTCACCTGGCACAACATTCAGACTTTGGCTGGCCCTGCCAGGGCCTTTTCTCTGCTGCATCCCACCCACAGGAAGTTACATCAGAGAGCGTGGAAGAGGAAGGAAACTAGATCAGAGAGGCAGGAGATGGAAGAGGGAAGTTCCTGGTTGTGCTGGGCGAAGGCCGACTATGCTTAGTGCTGCCTTTGCAGGCAACCTGCCACACTTTTCAAGTACAGTGGAGGGGTGGGGGTCGGGGCAGGAGGGAGAGCAGAGAAAAGGAGAGATGCGGGATGCTGGACTTGTAGGAGGGGAGGGCTCAACCGCAGGTGGCCTCTATCATTGGGTGGCCCTGGCCATTTTGCCAGGCTTGCTCAATGGTAGCTACAATCCTGGGTTTTACTTAATCCGTACATTTCAGGTATTGAATATACTTATTTATTTAATTTTGTATAAACTGCCTACAAGCCTGAAAGCTATCAAGGTGGTGTCGATTCAGGTGTGGTAAGTATTTTGTGTCCTTGCAGGACTTACAATCTAAGTGGCCCTTTTACTAAGCTGTGGTTAAAAAGTGGTCTTAGCGCACCCTTATGCAGGTCTTTAAAGCCATTTTTACTGCAGCACTAAAATGGCTGATTTTCCATTATTTGAATTAATAGCCATGCACTAATGTTGCCAATTACCATGTGAGCATGTTCTGACATCTATTGTATAGGTGACAAGGATTCACGTGCTAATCCCGCACTAATCAATTAGTGCAGGGTAATGTAGATGCACTAACTGATTAGTGCAGAAATGTCCACTCTCCACCCCCAGACACCCTCCCTCCACGAAAAAGTTAAAAATAAATTTTAGCGCACAGGTTGGGATTACCACAGGATGCCCGAATGTGTTCCGTGGTAAGCACATACTAGAGCTTACCGCAGATTAGTAAAAGGGCCCCTAAGTGTACCAGAGGGTAATGGAGGGTTATGAAGTTTGCCCAAGATCACAAGGAGCTGCAGTGGGATTTGAACCAGTCTCCCTTGGTTCTTACCCTGAGGAGTGGAGGAGGAGTGGAGGAGTACCCAGTGGAGGAGTAGCCTGGTTGTTAGTGCAGTGGACTTTGATCCTGTGGAACTGAGTTCAATTCCCACTGCAGCTCCTTGTGACTCTGGGCAAGTCACTTAACCCTCCATTGCCCCTGGTACAAATAAGTACCTGAATATACTATGTAAACCGCTTTGAATGTAGTTGCAAAACCACAGAAAGGCGGTATATCAAGTCCCATTTCCCTTTCTGTTTCTCAATAGGATGCTCCTCCACTGTTTGTAATGAGGCTGTCTCTTCCTATAATACTATTGTCTCCTCTGCTCTGGATACTCTCGCTCCTCACATTCCCCATTCTGTAAAACGTACCAAACCCCAGCCTTGGCTGACCTCTAGAATCCGCTACCTACGCTCCTGTGCCCACTCTGCTGAACGTCTTTGGCTGAAGGCCATGCTGACTTCATACATTTCAAATTCTTGCTGACCTCCTTCCAGTCTGCTCTTTTACTTGCCAAACAGGACTACTACATCCAGTTGACAAATTCTCTTGGCTCAAACCCTCGACGTCCCTTTGCCACACTGAACTCTCTCCTCAAAGTACCTTCACCTCTAACCCCCCCCCCTTCACTTTCTCCCCAGACTCTGGCTGAGTTCTTTCATGATAAGGTTCACAAGATTAAACTTGAATTCTCAACCAAGTCACCTCCACCTCTCCTTCCCTTAGTCCATTTTCTCAACCCTCCAACCCCTGCCTCCTTTTCTTCCTTTTCTGAAATCACTGAAGAGGAAACTACACATCTTATTTCCTCCTCGAAACTAACTACCTGTTCCTCTGATCCTATTCCCACCCATCTACTTAACACTATCTCTCCTACTGTCATCTCTTTTATCTGTCATATCCTCAATCTTTCACTGTCCACTGCAACTGTTCCCAATGCCTTCCAACATGCCGTAGTCACACCACTCCTTAAAAAACCTTCATTGGACCCTACTTGTCCTTCCAACTATCGCCCCATCTCCCTCCTCCTTTTCCTATCCAAGATACTTGAATGTGCTGTTCACCGTCGTTGCCTTGACTTTCTTTCATCTCAAGCTATTCTTGATCCACTTCAATTTGGCTTTCGCCCCCTTCATTCAACTGAAACAGCGCTTGCTAAAGACTCCAATGATCTGTTCCTGGCCAGATCCAAAGGTCTCTATTCTATCCTCATCCTTCTCGATCTATCTGCTGCCTTTGACACTGTTGATCACAGCCTACTCCTTGATACGCTGTCCTCACTTGGATTTCAGGGCTCTGTTCTTTCCTGGTTTTCTTCTTATCTCTCCCAGTATACCTTTAGTGTATACTGTAGTGGATCCTCCTCTACTTCTATCCTACTGTCAGTTGGTGTACCTCAGGGATCTGTCCTGGGACCTCTTCTTTTCTCCATCTATACTTCTTCCCTTGGTACTCTGATCTCATCCCATGGTTTTCAGTATTATCTTTACGCTGATGACTCCCAGATCTACCTCTCCACACCAGAAATCTCAGCCAAAATCCAGGCCAAAGTATCAGCCTACCTGACTGACGTTGCTGCCTGGATGTCTCAGCGCCATTGGAAACTAAACATGACCAAGACTAAACTTCTCATCTTTTGCCCTAAACCAACCTCTCCTCCTCCCCCATTCTCTGTTTCTGTGGATAACACTCTCATCCTTCCTGTGTCATCAGCTCGTAACCTTGGGGTCATCTTCGACTCCTCCCTCTCCTTCTCTGCACATATTCAGTAGACTGCTAAAACCTGTTGTTTCTTTCTCTCTAATATCACCAAAATTCGCCCTTTCCTTTCTGAGCACACTACCAGAACCCTCATCCACACTTTTATCACTTCTCACTTAGACTATTGCAACTTGCTTCTCACAGGTCTCCCACTTAGCCATCTCTCTCCTCTTCAATCTGTTCAAAATTCTGCTGCACGACTAATATTCCCCCAGTGTCATTATGCTCATATTAGCTCTCTTCTCATGTCATTTCACTGGCTTCCTATCCGTTTCCACATACAGTTCAAACTCCTCTTATTGACCTATAAGTGCATTCGCTCTGCAGCTCCTCAGTACCTCTCCACTCTCATCTCTCCCTACATTCCTCCCTGGGAACTCCAATCACTGGGTAAATCTCTTATCTGTACCCTTCTCTTCCACTGCTAACTCCAGACTCCGTTCCTTTTATCTTGCTGCACCATATGCCTGGAATAGACTTCCTGAGCCGGTACGTCAAGCTCCATCTCTGGCCATCTTCATATCTAAGCTAAAAGCCCACCTTTTTGATGCTGCTTTTAACTCCTAACCCTTATTCACTTGTTCAGAACCCTTATTTTATCATCCTCAGTTTAATATTCTCTTATCACTTGTTTGTCCTGTTTGTCTGTCCTAATTAGATTGTAAGTTCTGTCGAGCAGGGACTGTCTCTTCATGTTCAAGTGTACAGCGCTACGTACGTCTAGTAGCGCTTTAGAAATGATAAGTAGTAGTAGTAGTAGTAAGAGATACATGTTTTTATGAGGTTTGCTACTAAATCATCCTTTCAAATAGTCGAAATGTATATGGGTTAATTTTAATGCTTTGGGGTTTTAAGATTTGTTTTGTATTATAAGTTTACTTTTGTAAGTATGATGAAATATTTAGACGCCTGATGCAGGCAGCAGCCAAAACATGGCCATGTTGGGTCAATATGAAAACCAATAAAACTATGGAGGTCCTTCAGCTTGGAGAAAAGGCGGCTGAGGGGTGATATGATAGAAGTCTACAAGATAATGAGCGGAGTAGAGCGGACAGATGTGAAGCGTTTGTTTACACTTTCAAACAACAACAAAACCAGGGGACACAAGATGAAGCTAGGATATGGTAGATTTAAAACAACTAGGAGAAAGTTTTTCTTTACTCAGCATGTAGTTAGACTCTGGAACTCGTTGCCGGAGAATGTAGTGACAGCAGCTGGCCTTACGGAATTTAAAGGGGGTTTGGACAGATTCCTGAGGGAAAAGTCCATTAAACATTATTAATTTTTTTTTTTTTTTGGGGGGGGGGGGGGGGGGGGGGGGTTGCCGGGTTCTTGAAGCCTGGATTGGCTGCTGTCGGAGACAGAATGCTGGGCTTGATGGACCCTTGGTCTTTTCCCAGTATGGTGGTACTTATGTACTTATGTAAGGCGCACTCACGTTTTTAGCGCGTGCTAAATGTTAGAGACATCCATAGGAATGCATTGGCGTCTCTAACATTTAGAGAGTGCCTATTTTTAGTGCATACTAAAAACGTGAGTGCCCCTTAGTAAAAGACCCCAAGACCCCCTATATTTACAATATGCACGACTTTCCCTGTTTTTGTTTTTTTGAGGAGTGGTGCTTACACAGACAGTTGCACAAGGCCATTGTTAGGTTATTGTTTCTCCAGTGGAAAATTTTTATTCTACTGGATTCTCATAGATATCTCAGTTTTGGCGTCATAAAGCGGTTTAGCTCTCTTTCTAGAGAACTCCCTTCTGGGTGTTCAGATATAAGATACATTCAGAGTTCTTGGAGATTAAAGGAACCAGGTGAAACTTGGATGTTTATATACCCCCCCCTCCAAATTTCCTCTTAGGCAGAAATTTGGGGAAGCAGAAGTCTGGGTGGCAGCAATGACTTTTTAATTACATTTATGTTTTGGAACAGCAAGAAAGAAAGAAATGACATCAAAACAAGTTGGGTTAAATATAATGGAAAAGTAGAATAAAATGCTGATTGTAATGACTTGATATGAATGGAAAGCCATGAGCAGTAATTAGTTCCACTGTCTCGGAAGTGGAGGCAGTGGTCAACAAAAGACCAATATAACGTAAATCTGAAAGAAATCTCTCATTCCCTCTGGTTTAGCAAAACACTCTGATATATAGTTTTTGCTTAGCAGAAATGAAATCATATTACTGTTTATTTGGTGGAAACCAAAGGAGCTCACAGTATATGTGCAGTAAATCATTATTGCTGTAAGACATTTTTGACTTGATTGTTTGTGTTTACATGACAACTCTGGAGAATAAGAATTAAATTGGGAAGAATTCTGACCACAATACAGACGCTTTGACATCATTATCATGGGTGGGAAAGATTCACTGTTATCGTTTTTTTTAAAATGTTTTTGACTCTAAATTCCTCTCTTCTTAAAAATTGATCGATCATATTTAAAACTGCCATTGCTGTAATTCATTTATAATGGAATCAATAAAGCATTTCTACTATATGTTAATACTACTGCATAAATATAATATCTTGCCTTGGATATAATGGTGTCTACAGTTGGGTGTCTCATGATTGAAGGGGGGGGGGGGTGTCATCCAACAGACTTTTATTTATTATGCCATAGCCCCTGAATGTTTACTCACATCATATATGAAGCCATTTAATGCTAGTAGGTTGATGGCATCGCAAGTGACCCGATGAAGGGATCTATGTGGGTTCCACAGCTCATGTACCCCAGCATCTGTGGAGAATTCACATGCAGGCTCATTTTCAAAAGAGATGGACATCCAAAAAATGGCATAAATCGGCACTTGGATGTCCTTCTCACAGAGACGTCCAAATTGGTATAATCGAAACTGCATTTTGGACGCCTTTATCGGAAGTCCGTCAGAAGTCTGTCGCAAGGATGTCCAAATCTCAAGGGGGCGTATCAGAGGTGTGTTCAAGGTGGGACTTGGGCGTTCGTAAGACTTAGGACGTCTTTGAGCCATAATGGAAAAAAGCAAAAACGTCCAACACTAAAACTTGAATGTTTTGAGCTGGACCTGTTTCTATTATGAATAAGGCACAAAAAGGTGCCCCAAATGACCAGCCAGCTTATAATCGAAAGTAATCGCCGGCTATTTCCCGACACAAATCAGGATATGGCCGGCGATTACGCAAAAGTGGCGAAAAGCGTATAATCAAAAGCTACATTTGTGATAGCTTCGCCGCTTTCCCTTCGCCTTGCCGGCGAAAGTTCAAAGGGGCGTGTTGGCGGCGAAGCAAAGGCGGAACATGGGCAGGCTTGGGCGTGGCTACCAGATGGCTGGCTTTCGCGGATAATGGAAAAATAAAACCCGGCGATAAGCAGTATTTCGCCGGGTTTACTTGGTCCTTTTATTTTCACGACCAAAGCCTCAAAAAGGTGCCCCAACTGACCAGATGACCACCGGAGGGAATGGGGGATGACCTCCCCTTACTCCCCCAGTGGTTGCCAACCCCCTCCCACACTAAAATTATTAAAATACAAACCTTTTTTGCCAGCCTGTATGCCAGCCTCAAATGTCATACCCAGCACCCTGACAGCAGTATGCAGGTCCCTGGAACAGTTGTTGTTGGTTGCAGTGGACTGCAGAAAGGCAGAGCCAGGCCCATCCCCCCCCTACCTGTTCCACTTGTGGTGGTTAATGTTGAGCCCTCCCAAACCCCCCAAAACCCACTGTACCCACATGTAGGTGCCCCCCTTCAGCCCTTAGGGCTAGGGTAATGGTGCACACTTGTGGGCAATGGGTTTTGGGGGGGGATTTGGGGGACTCAGCACACAAGGGAAGGGTGCTATGCACCTGGTAGCTAATTTGGTTGTTTATAAAAGATGTTTGAAGTGCCCCCTAGGGTGCCCAGTTGGTGTCCTGGTATGTGAGGGGGACCATTGCACTACAAATGCTGGCTCCTCCTATGGCCAAATGCCTTGGATTTCGCCGGGTTTGAGATCGCCGGCAGTTTTTTCCATTATCGCGGAAAAACAAAACTGGCGATCTCAAACCCGGCGAAATCCAAGGCATTTCGCCGGCCCACACCGTATTATCGAAAAAAAGATGGCCGACCTATTTCGCCGGCGACGTTCGATTATTCCCCTCCAGATGACTGCAGGGAATCAGGGATGACCTCCCCTTACTCCCCCAGTGGTCACTAACCCCCTCCCACCCCAAAAGGTGTGTTGAAGAACATTACTTGCCAGCCTCTATGCCAGCCTCAGATGTCATATTCAGATCCATGACAGCAGTATGTAGGTCCCTGGAGTAGTTTAGTGCACTTCAGACAGGTGGGCCCAGGCCCATCCCCCCACTACTTGTGCAGGAAACTGTGAGCCCTCCAAAACCCACCAGAAACCCACTGTACCCACATATAGGTGTCCCCTTCACCCATAAGGGTGTACAGTTGGGGGAAGTGGGTTTTGGGGGGGCTCAGTACACAAGGTAAGGGAGCTGTGTACCTGGGAGCATTTTATGAAGTCCACTGCAGTGCCCCCTAGGGTGCCCGATTGCTGTCCTGGCATGTCAGGGGGACCAGTCTACTAAAATGCTGGCTCCTCCCATGTCCAAATGGCTTGACTTTGGACGTTTTAAACTTGGACATCTTTTTTTCGAAAATGGTCGAAAATCAAAGACGTCTAAATCGCAAAATGTCCAAATCCAAGGACGTCCATGGTATTTTCAAACGCAAAAGATGGGCATCCATCTTTTTCGAAAATGACCCTTTCCCCACCTTCGAATTTGGATGTCTTGTAAAACTTTCAAATTCCGACTTAGATGTTTCTTTCGAAAATGACCATGGTGAGTCAATAAAAGATAACAGAAGCTGCAAAGAATACTGCCATTTAAGGGGTGGGAAAGTAAAATATACTTGGATTTGTGGTAGTCTTATGGCATTTCTAGCACATTTGCATAGCTTCTGAAGAAAGATGTAAAGAGGGGAGAAATTTGGGAGAGAATGGGTCAAGAAAAATGGAAAAGTCGATGCATATGTCTGTGAACTATTTGTTCTTAAATATCAAAATTTTAGTTATATTTCTCCAGTTTCTTAAAAACAGAGTATAACTTCAAAAGAATGTTGCAGCAGGTCTGAATATTCTTAAATGAATAGTGCATTTCAGCAGGGACTGTGGAACAGTGGTCAAGTTGCTCCATTACTTTACTTCTCTCACTGCCATCACAAAGTATCCAAGCTCCACCTGTTTCCTCCTTTGCCCTTTATTCTCTCTGTTATTAGCTTCCATTTCCTATTCCTGTTTTCCACAGCTTTTCTCTGATCTTCTATTCCATTTCTTTCTCGCCAGCTCTTCCAATCTAATTCTTTATCTCCCCTCATTCTTGCCTCAATGTCAAATTCCTCCATCTCCACATCTTCCCTCATCCTTATGCCTTTCCCTTTCTTACCCCTTTACCTCCAGCAGCTCTCCATTTTTCTCTTATTCAGCATCTGCCCCTTGCCTCTTACCTTCTATGATTGCCAACTTTTCCATAGATTATAATTGATCACCCACCAAGCCTGTGGATCGGGAGGGGAGGGGAGGGGAGGGGGAGGGAGCAATGATAGTGCTCCCCTAATAGTGTGATGATCAGGGTAGGCTATCAGTTCTAGATCCACAGTTCTTTCATCACTTGGATTAGAATCATTTCCCTCCTACAAACTTCATCTTAGAAAATTGTGATATTCCAACACACACACAAATCATGGACTCCTCCAAACATGCAGACTCCTTTTCATACACCCATACAGATTCCCAACCATACAAACTCCCTTCTCTTACACACATACACATCCAACATGTTTCTCTCTCTCGCTCTTCTTTGGCTTCCTCCACCTTCCAAATTTCCCTTTCACAGACAACCCTAGGCTGAATTATAGACTTTAAGGAGGCAAAATTTACAGTATCTGCAGCACTTCCCACTCCAAATGACAGGACGTACAGATAAAAAGAATAGACACATACCTATGCTAGGTTTTGGACATTATGACTAAAATACAAAACCAAACCTGTAAAATCATTAACAGGGCAATTCCGTAACTGGGCACTACAATTTGGGTGCACAGAGGCTACTACTACTACTTAACATTTCTAGAGCGCTACTAGGGTTATGCAATGCTGTACAAATTAACAAAGAAGGACGGTCCCTGCTCAAAGGAGCTTACAATCTAAAGGACAAAATGTCAAGTTGGGGCAGTCTAAATTTTCTGAGTAGCGGTGTAGTGGTTAGGTGCCGAAAGCGACATTGAAGAGGTGGGCTTTGAGCAAGGACTTGAAGCTGGGCAGGGAGGGGGCCTGGTGTACGGGCTCAGGGAGTTTGTTCCAAGCATGGGGTGAGGCGAGGCAGAAAGGGCGGAGCCTGGAGTTGACAGTGGTGGAGAAGGGTACTGAAAAGAGGGATTTGACTTGGAAGCGGAGGTTATGGGTAGGAACGTAAGGGGAGTTGAGGGTAGAGAGGTAAGGAGGGGCTGCAGATTGAGTGCATTTGTAGGTTAGTAGGAGAAGCTTGAACTGTATGCGGTACCTGATTGGAAGCCAGTGAAGTGACTTGAGGAGAGGGGTGATATGAGTATATCAGTCCAGGCGGAAGACGAGCAGCAGAGTTCTGAACGGACTGAAGGGGGGATAGATGGCTAAGTGGGAGGCCAGTGAGGAGTAGGTTGCAGTAGTCAAGGCGAGAGGTAATGAGAGAGTGGACGAGAGTTCGGGTGGTGTGCTCAGAGAGGAAAAGGCAAATTTTGCTAATGTTATAGAGGAAGAAGCAACAGGTCTTGGCTATCTGCTGGATATGCGCAGAGAAGGAGAGGGAGGAGTTGAAGATGACTCCGAGGTTGCGGACAGATGAGACGGGGAGGATGAGGGTGTTGTCAACTGAGATAGAGAGTGGCAGGAGAGGAGAAGTGGGTTTGGGTGGGAAGACAAGAAGCTCGGTCTTGGCCATGTTCAGTTTCAGGTGGCGGTTGGACATCCAGGCAGCAATGTCGGATAAGCAGGCCGATACTTTGGCCTGGGTTTCTGCAGTGATGTCTGGTGTGGAGAGATAAAGCTGGCTGTCATCAGCATAAAGATGATAGTGGAAACCATGCGATAAGATCAGGGAGCCCAGGGAAGAGGTGTAGATTGAAAAAAGAAGGGTCCAAGGACAGATCCCTGAGGAACTCCAACTGAGAGCGGGATAGGGGTGGAGGACGATCCATGAGAGTGTACTCTGAAGGTACGATGGGAGAGATAAGAGGAGAACCAGGAGAGGACAGAGCCCTGGAACCCAAAAGAGGACAGTGTGTCAAGAAGTAAATTGTGATTGACAGTGTCAAAAGCGACGGATAGGTCGAGGAGGATGAGGATGGAGTAGTGACCTTTGGATTTGGCAAGGAACAGGTCATTGCAGACTTTAGATAGTGCCGTTTCTGTTGAGTGTAGGGGGCGAAAGCCGGATTGAAGCGGATCGAGGATGGCAGGAGAGGAGAGAAAATCAAGGCAACGGCTGTGAATGGCGCATTCAAGTATCTTGGAGAGGAAGGGTAGGAGGGAAATGGGGTGGTAGTTGGAGGGACAGGTAGGGTCAAGTGATGGTTTTTTGAGGAGTGGTGTGACTACAGCATGCTTGAAGGTGTCAGGGACAGTTGTCGTGGAGAGAGAGAGGTTGAGGATATGGCAGATGGTGGGGATGACAGTAGGAGAGATGGTGTTAAGTAAATTGGTAGGGATGGGGTCAGAAGAACAGGTGGTGCATTTCGAGGAGGAAAGAAGATGGGTGGTTTCCTCTTCGGTGATATCAGGAAAAGAGGAGAAGGAGGCCTGGGTTGGTTGGTTGAGGGAGTGGGTTATAGGGTGAAGAGGAGGAGATGGTTTGGTGGTGAATTTGAGGTTGATCTTCTGCACCTTGTCGCGGAAGTAGTCAGCCAGTGATTGAGGAGATAGTGAGGGGGGGAGCGGAGGGCACTTTGAGGAGGGAGTTAAGTGTGGCGAAGAGACGATGAGGGTTAGAGCTGAGGGAATTAGTCAAGTGGGTGTAATAGTCCTGTTTGGTGAGGAATATGGAGGACTGGAAGGAGGATAGCATGAATTTGTAGTGAATGAAATCAGTATGGGTGCGAGATTTCCTCCAGAGGCGTTCAGCCGATCGGGCACAAGGGCGAAGGTATCGGGTGCAAGGGGTCAGCCAGGGCTGGGGATTAGTATGCCTTGTGGGACGGGAGATGGATGGTGCAAGGGTGTCCAGACCAGAGGAGAGAGTGGCATTGTAAGTGGAGACAGCCTTGTCGACAGACTCGGAGGACATGATGGAAGGGAGGAGATTAGAGATACTAGAGGATAAGGTGGGAGGGTCAACAGCCTGGAGATTCCTGGAAATTGTGGTTAGTGTTGGGCGGGATTGAGGGGGAGGGTGATGAAGTGTGAAGGTGATCAGATGATGGTCAGAGAGAGGAAGAGCTGAGGCACAGAAATTGGAGGGTGAGCAGGTAGAGGAGAGGACAAGGTCAAGACAGTGGCTAGAGTAGGGGTGGTGGAGCTCAGTTGGAGGTTGAAGGAGGAGGTTAGAGTGAGGAACTGAGAAGCATACGAGTTGGATAGGTTATCAGTGTGTATGTTAAAGTCACCAAGAATGAGGGATGGGGATGAGGGCTCAACAAAGACGGAGAGCCAAGCATCGAAGTCGGTAAGGAAGGAAGAGAGGGACTTATCAGGGGGGCGGTAAATGACTGCAACTCTGAGTGGCAGCGAGTAGAATAGACGGATGGAGTGAACTTCAAAGGACGAGAAGCAGTGAGACTGCGGTAGGAGGAGAGGTTGAAAACTGCAGGAGGGCGAGAGTAGTAACCCAATGCCGCCACCGCGGCCAACTGGGCGGGGAGAATGGGAGAAAAGATACCCTCCATGACATAGGGCCGCGACTGAGGCAAAGTCATCAGATGTGAGCCATGTTTCAGTTAGGGCGAGCAGTTGAAGGGAACGGGAGATGAAGAGATCATGGGTGAAGGAAAGTTTGTTGCAGACCGAGCGGGCATTCCACAGGGCACACGAGAAGGGGAGGGAGGAGGGGGGGAGGAGGGGAATAGAGATGAGATTGGAGACATCGTGGAAACGTTTGCAAGGATAAGACGAGGACGAGGACAGGTGTGGGGGACCTGGGTTGGGATTGATGTCTCCCGCGGATAGCAGGAGAAGGAGCAAGAGAGTGCGGAGGAAGGTGGGGGAGGTAGGGCGACGAAGACGATGAAGACGGGATGCGCTTAGGAGGAATGGGGAAGGGTTCATGGCAGGAAGGAAGTGTTGAAGGTTGAGAGCTAGGAAGGAGGAGGAGGACAGTACAGATGGTGAGGTGGTGGGGGACGGGGGTGGGTAGGGTAATGCAGTAGTGAGTAGGACTGGAGAGGACATGGATGGGAAGTGAGATCGTGCGGTATACAGCGGTGGGGGGAGAGGGAAAAGATTAGGAAGAGACAGGGCAAGGAAGAGAATGTGTATGGGGGCCATAAGTAACGACTGAGGTGTTACAGGTGCGTGTGTAGTGACTGAGGTGTTAAGCAACAGGTAGGGCAGAAAAGCCGGACTGGAGGCTTAAGACTGGAACAGCAGGCAGCGATTTGGAGCAGAAGGTGGCTAGGAGGCAGGCAGGTTGTTGATGGGCAGACAAGCAGGCAAGTTGAAGGGCTGGCAAGCAGGCAGGTTGGTTGATTGGCTAGCAGGCAGGCAGGAACAGGTGAGTGCGGTGGAGAGCTCAGCAGGACTGGAACAAGCTGGAATAATTTGGAGGTTGGTTGATTGGCTAGCAGGCAGGCAGGCACGCAGGAACAGGTGAGTGCGGTGGAGAGCACAGCAGTAGGACTGGAACAAGCTGGAATAATTTGGAGCAGAAGAGAGCAGAGCAGCAGGATTGGAGCAAGCTGGAACGAGCTGGATCAGGCGGACTGGAGCGAGCTGGATCAGGCGGACTGGAGCAAGCTGGAGCAGATGGACTGGAACAAGCAGGGAGAAGCTGTAGCAGACAGACTGGGAAGAGCTGGATCAAGCGGACTGGAACAAGGCTAGACTCTGAGGGGCACTTTTACAAAGGCGTGCTGAAAAATGGCCTGCGGTAGTGTAGACACGTGTTTTGGGCATGCACAGAATCATTTTTCAGCGTACCTGTAAAAAATGCCTTTTTAAAATTTTTGACGAAAATGGACGCGCGGCAAAATTAAAATTGTTGTGCATCCATTTTGGGTATCAGACCTTACCGCCAACCATTGACCTAGCGGTAAGGTGTCACGTGGTAACCAGATGGTACTGGTCTACATGGGTAAAATGCCGATTACCACCCGATTACTGCCCACAGGCCAGAAAATAAAATTATTTTCCGGTGCGTGTAGCGGATGTGCGTCAAAAATGAAATTACTGCAAGGGCTACTTGGTAGCCGGGTGGTAACTCAAAATTGATGTGTGTTGGGCACGTGTAGGCACCTATGCGGCTTAGTAAAAGGGCCGCTGAGTGCTAATTCTATACAGCATCTGTGCACCCAGATTCCTTTATAGAATACTAGCATTAAATAACATGGAGGGGCATAATCGAACGTCGCTGGTGAAATAGATTGCCGGCGATCTATTTTGGCGGCGGCGCAACAGCTGGCTGGAACCGTATTATCGAAAAAGATAGCCGGCCATCTTTTTTTTCAATAATACGGTTTAGGCCGGCCAAATGGCAGAGTTCACGGGGTTTGAGATGACCGGTTTTGTTTTTCAGCGATAATGGAAAAAAATGCCGGCGATCTCAAACCTGCCAAAATCCAAGGCATTTCGTCATGGGAGGAGCCAGCATTTGTAGTGCACTGGTCCCCCTGACATGCCAGGACACCTACCAGGCACCCTATGGGGCACTTCTAAAAATGTTTAAAAAATATACAAATACCTCCCAGGTGCATAGCTCCCTTACCTTGGGTGCTGAGCTGAGCCCCCCAAATCCCCCCCAAAACCCACTCACCACAACTCTACACCACTACCATAGTTCTTATGGGTGAAGGGGGGCACCTACATGTGGTTACAGTGGGTTTTGGGGGGGGGGGGGTTGGAGGGCTCAACACTTACCACCACAAGTGTAACAGGTAAGGGGGGGATGGGCCTGGGCCTGCCTGCCTGCCTGATGTGCAGTGCACCCATTAAAAACTGCTCCAGGGACTTGCATACTGCTGTCAGGGAGCTGGGTATGACATTTGAGGCTGGCATACAGGCTGGCAAAAAAGGTTTTTATTTTTTTAGTGTGGGAGGGGGTTGGTGACCACTGGGGGACTACGGGGAGGTCATCCCCCATTCCCTCCGGTGGTCATCTGGTGAGTTGGGGCACCTTTTTGAGGCTTGGTCGTGAAAATTAAAGGACCAAGTAAACCCGGTGAAATACTGATTAATGCCTTTTTTTTCCATTATCTGCGAAAGCCGGCCATCTGGTAGCCACGCCCATGACCCGCCTTCGCTACGCTGCCGACATGCCCCCTTGAACTTTCGCCGACTTGGCGACGGGAAAGCGGCGATGCTGTCAAAAAAGCAGCTTTCGATTATACCTATTTCGCTGCTTTTGAGAGATCGCCAGCCATCTCCCGATTTATATTGGAAGATGCCCGGCGATCACTTTCTAAAATAAGCTTGATAGTAACATAATATAGTTTTTTTTGCATTGATTACAAGCCACTTTATACTTCAGTACAACAGTATTAAAAAACAATGACAAAATATGAGAGAGGGAAAACGGAATTGCACAACAATAATTACCATAAGACAGAACATAACCAGTGACATATGAGGGACATTTTATCAAGTTAAGAGGCCCTTTTACCAAACTGCAGTAAAAAGTGCCCTTAGTGCACCCTTACGAGGGTCATTCCTGTGAACTAAGGCCATTTGAACTGCAGGAGTAAAATGACCAGTTTTCTTATTTTCCATACTAATGACCACATGCTAATTTTTCCATTAGCTTTTGGCCATTAGTGCATGAGCCTCAACCACCATCCATTATGTAGATGGTAAAGGCACACGTACTAAGCTTGTGCTAATCAGTTAGTACATAGCAATGGAGCTCCACTAATCGTTTAGTGCAGAACAAGCCCACTCTCTGCCCCAGCACTAAAAAAAAATGTTGCTTTTTAGCACATGGGTAGTGTGGGCTGATCTGAAAATTACCACAGTACGCCTGAGTGCGCCCTGCAGTATGGCATATTTTGTTCTGGTAAGCACGCATTAGTGCTTACCACAGCTTGGTAAAATATCCCTAAATCTGCTCATGGATCTAATTAAACAGCAAATCCAATTTCATTAAAAACAAAAACCCTAGTCCACAATATTAAAAGATTGTTTAAAATTCCATAGGGTTGACATTCAAAGCGATTTAACTGGCTAGAAATGGCTCCTGGTCGGTTAAGTCACTTCTGCGGGGCTATCTGCTGATATTCAGTGGCATTTAACCACTTAGTTCTGCTGGATTTCGCTGTAGTCCACTAAAGTGAAAGCCAGCTATTTTCTGGGCAGTGCGGATACGGAGTCGGCACTTGTGCTGATATTCAGCTCTTACCCGCCTAAGTTAAGTGGCCATATCGGATGGCATAAAAGTCAGACCTATCTTTGGCGCCCTTTTACTATGTCATGTAGGCGCCTATGTGCGCCCAATGCATGCCAATTTGGAACTACTGCCTGGCTATCGAGTGGCCTGGGCGGTAATTTCATTTTTTATGTGCGCCCAATATGCGTCCCAGAAAATTTCCAGTGTGTGGCGCTAACCAAGCGGTAATCGTCATTGTATGCGTGCTGATGATTACTGCTCCGGTTAATGCATGAGACTTTACCGCTAAGTCAATGGGTGGAGGTAAGGCCTCAGGCCCAAAATGGACGCGTGCCAATTTTCATTTTGCTGCACGTCCATTTTCGGCCCCCCAAAAGTGCCCTTTTTGCAGGCGCGCTGAAAAATAGACCTGCGTGCATCCAATACACGTGTCTACTACAACGCAGGCCATTTTTCAGTGCACCTTAGTAAAAGGACCCCTTTATGAGGTGTTTCATAGGTGGTTAAGTGCATAATATCATACTTAACCATATAAGAATGTTATGACCCGGTAGTAGTGAGCCCCAGTGCCCCGACTGAGCACGGCAGAGATGGAGTGACACCGCACTCGGTCAGGCAGCCAGACAACCCCTAGCTTCACCTGGGAAGCGACCACCGTTCACCGGGAGTTGAGCTCCCAGCTGCAGGTAGCCACCAGGACTTCTGGAACCAGCGGGGTTGCACAGCCACTGACCAGGATAGCAGGAAACAGACACAGTCCAGAACCAGAACTCCAATAGGCAAAGAATAGTCAATTCAGTCCAGGGTCAAGGCAGGCAGCAAACAAGCATAATCCAAGAAGACTAGCCAAGGTCCGTTACAGAGGAAAACAGGAACAGAAGAAAGTCGGTGAACAGCACTCCGACAGCAACTCCTCAGAACAAATGAGGCCGAAGCAACGAAGGACTGAAGGCAGGGCTTTAAGTAGTGGAGGAATTAGGCTCAAGTATGTGCAGCTGATTCAAGATGGCTGCCCCCATCAGCAGAGGTGCCTTCGTCCAAATATGGGTTTCCTTCCTGACCTCGTTACTCCAAGAGGGCTGCCCCCTCCTGAGCTAGCCAAGATGGCTGCTGTCCTTGCTCCAACCAGGATGACGGCTGCCAGACTTAGGAAACTGAAACAGACCCTCCTAAGACTGAACCTTGTTCCTCTTGAACGAAGCTGAGGAATGACTTAGCCGGGAGGAGCGTCGAACAGGTGAGGGACGTAACAAAGAAATAGCTGACCACATAAACCCAGATATTCAGTGCCAGTGCCCGGACATGGCCCCCAGCATTGAATATCTGGGAATAACACCAGTAGCAGCTAAAATAATGTTCACCACCGCCAGCTGAATATCTACTCCTATGTTTTAAGAACAATTTTAAATATTTGATAAGAGGCCTCTTGTCTTAGATTTGGAGAGAATTTCATAATGTAGGCACTGCACAACTAAAAGCAGTATGTCAGGAATCATCCAACCACAGTTTTTGATTAGAAGCAATCACTAAAAAGTTGGCCTGTGAGGAGCAGAGATAATGGGCAGGTTGATAAGAAAGGGAAACTGAATCCAAATATTGAGGGAACCCTTGTAGTAGGCCTGATGGGCTAAACATCAAGGTCTGAATCTAAATACGAGCCAAAACTGGTAACCAATGCTGCTCCTGTAGAAGTGGAGTTACATGATCATTTGACATAGCATCGTAGAGTAATCTTACTGCTGTATTCTGAATCAATTGTAATCTCTTTGATAGAAGTGAATTGCAGTAGTCCAATCAATTTATCACCAAAGCATGCAGCGGAAATCCAGCAATTACCTCAATGAATGAATATTCCTGAGCTAAAACAAGAGGCTCTAGTAATCTTTGATATATATCAGTGATGGCGAACCTATGGCACGCATGCCAGAGAGGGCATGCAGAGCCCTCTCTGTTGGCACGCGTGCCATCACCCAGGGGCGTAGCCACAAGCGGGTCTGGACGGGCCCAGGCCCAGCCACGTTCCATCCAACATCCCCTTGCATGTCCTCCCCGCCGGCGCTGATTACCTCTGTTGAAGCGGCCAAGTCTTTGAAAGCCCTGCCCGTCTCTAGCCTTCCCTTCGTGAGTTCATTCCCTCAGAGTCAGTCTCGCCTTCTGACATCATTTCCGCGAGGGCGGGACTGACTCCGAGGGAACAAACTCACGAAGGGAAGGCTAGAGATGGGCAGGGCTTTCAAAGACGCTGCCGCTTTGACGGATGTAATAAAAAAGATTTACATGCAGGGCATGGATGGGAGCGGGAGGGGAGGGCAGGGGAGAGAAGAGAATCGCTGGGCATGGATGGATGGAGGGGGCAGGGAGAGAAGAGAATCGCTGGTTATGGATGGATGGAGGGGGCAGGGGAGAGAAGAGATTCGCTGGGTATGGATGGATGGATGGGGGCAGGGGAGAGAAGAGATTCACTGGGTATGGATGGATGGAGGGGGGCAGGGGATTGAAGAGAATTGCTGGGTATGGATGGATGGATGGATGGAGGGCAGGGGAGAGGAGAGTTGCTGGACATGGGTGGATGGATGGAGGGCAGGGGAGAGGAGAGTTGCTGGACATGGATGGAGGGGAGGGCTGGACATGGGTCGGTGGATGGAGGGGAGGGCAGGGGAGAGAGGAAAGTATGAGCCAAGGTTAGACAAGTTATCAGCATGCATGCAACAGCAAAAATCACATTAATTATTCAAAAGCATGCCAAATGCTTTTAAAGTTCTGTTATTCAGGTTAAATTGCCCTGTTGGCACAAATAATTAGATTTTGGGTTGCTGTTTGGGCACTCGTTCTCTGAAAGGTTCGCCATCACTGATATATATAAAGAGAAAAGGAGAACCTAGCATCCCAGACCACCCCTAAAAAAGTAATCAGATCCTTAACAAGGATGATTGTTGCTGAATCTTTGGGATAAAAGTAGGGCGTAAAGAATTGTCTAACTGTATTGCTTCATGCGTTCTGGGATTCAAAAATAATTTACGATTATCTAACCAGTGGACAATCTTATCTAGTTTCTGTTCTAATTCAGCCTGAAATACTGAATCCCAGGAGTCATGCACAATCATCAAATGAGTATCATCTGCATAAAAATATGAATTAATTCCAAAAAACTTTATCAATAATGCTAATAAAGATAAACTAATATTAAACAAACTAGGCACAAGCACCAATCCCTGTGGAACTCCAAAAGAAGTGGAAAAGGAGCAGAAGAGCAATTATTGACCAACACCTGAAAATATTGCCCTGAGAAATAGGATTGAAACCAATTTATTAATGTCCTAGATAACCAGTACCTGTTTTCTCATAGTTCATAGTTCACCTTTATTTGATATACTGCCTATAGAATTGCTTATCTAAGCAGTGTACAACATCAAATAAAATGAATAGGTGGAGTTATAAAAGCAAAACACACAAAAGGAGGCCTAAGTTACAATCAAACAGTGGTCCTTGGTCTTTGTCATGAAGAATATAGAGACAGACTTATAGATCTCAATATGTATATTTTGGAAGAAAGGCAGAAGGGAGATATGATGGAGAAATTTAAATACCTATACGTCATAAATGTACAGGAGGCGAGTCTCTTTCAATTGAAAGGAAGCTCTGGAATGAGGGGGCATATGATGAAAGTGAAAGGGGATAGACTCCGAAGTAACATGAGGAAATACTTCTTCACAGAAAGGGTGGTGAATTTGTGGTACGACCTCCTGATGGAAGTGGTGGAGATGAAAACAGTATCTGAATTCAAGAGAGCTTGGGATAAGTATATAGGATCTCTAAGGGAGTGATAGGGAGAGTAGATCATGGAATGGATGGGTAGACTGGATAGTCCATATGGTCTTTATCTGCCTACATTTTTCTAGGTTTTTCTAGGTTTTTTTAAATTATCTTTTTATTGGTTGAATGCAAATACAAGTCAATAACAAATAAACTAGGTATGGATTTTATTAGATGCATATATATGTGCTGACCCTGGGTGGAATTTTAGACCTTAATATTGAGATGACAATAAAGTGGAGTGCAGGAGTCAGGGCCGTGCCAAGGGTCTCTGGCGCCCCCCTGCAGACTACCAGTTGGCGGCGGCGGCGACCCCCCCCGCACCTGCCTGGCTCCAAGGCAGCGATTCCCCTCTCTCCCCTGCCCTCCCGCTCCCATGTAGGAACTGCCCGCCCTCTTCTCCCCCCCAAGATCCCGTTCCTTTTTTTTTTCTTTTAAATTTACCTTCCTCCGGCAGCGCAGCGTCATTGAAGGAGGCGGCGCTCCCAGTCCCGACGTCTCTAGCCTTCCCTTGTTCGCTGCTCACTGCCCCACCTTCTTCTGACGTCATGTCAGAAGAAGGCGGGGCAGTGAGCAGCGAACAAGGGAAGGCTAGAGACGTTGGGACTGGGAGCGCCGCCTCCTTCAATGACGCTGCGCTGCCGGAGGAAGGTAAATTTAAAAGAAAAAAAAAAGGAACGGGATCTTGGGGGGGAGAAGAGGGCGGGCAGTTCCTACATGGGAGCGGGAGGGCAGGGGAGAGAGGGGAATCGCTGCCTTGGAGCCAGGCAGGTGCGGGGGGGGGGTCGCCGCCGCCGCCAACTGGTAGTCTGCAGGGGGGCGCCAGAGACCCTTGGCACGGCCCTGACTCCTGCACTCCACTTTATTGTCATCTCAATATTAAGGTCTAAAATTCCACCTAGGGTCAGCACATATATATGCATCTAATAAAATCCATACCTATCAGAAGCCTCAACTCCACCTTACCCAGACTAAAAATGTACTCCTTGATATTCAGCCCATGGTGGTCTGTGTTTTTGAATGTCAGCAATGCCTGGATAACTTCTGGGTCCACCCCGACTCCATTCCCAGGCCACCCATAGCACTGACCAGATAGTGCCACAGTGGTCTTTCTGGAGTAGCACTATCCAGTTACGAGCCGCTGAAAATCCGGGGATCACTCAAGTGCAATTTAACTGGGCAGGAGCCTTTCCTGCCAGGTTAAATCGTTTTAAATATTGGGCCTTTACCTAAGGGCTATAACAGAAAAATCATCCACAGGTGCGACTATGAAATCCAAAAGTAAATTGTAAAAAAGTATGAAGGAAAAGCCTCAAAGTCGCTCAAACCTTGTTAGAACACAGAGAGCAATGACAATCCAAACAGATCACGGCTTCATCATCGGCAAAAACCTTCTATTAACATAATATACGTGGAGGGGCATAATCGAACGCGAACGCCTATGTGTAGGAACGTCCATCTCCGAGAACGGGTCCGTGAAGGGGCGGGCCGAACCGTATTTTCGAAAAAAATGGACATCTATCTTTTTTTGCGAAAATACGGTTTGTGCCAGGCAAATGCATTGGATTTGGTCGTTTTTTGAGCTGGGCATTTTCGTTTTTTAGCGATAATCGAAACCGAAGCGGCCCAGCTCAAAAATGACCAAATCCAAGGCATTTGTTCGTGGGAGGGGCCAGGATTCGTAGTGCACTGGTCCCCCTCACATGCCAGGACACCAACCGGGCACCCTAGGGGGCACTTTTACAAAAACAAAACAAAAAAAAAGTAAAAGAGCTCCCAGGTGCATAGCATCCTTCCCTTGTGTGTTGAGCCCCCCCAAATCCTCCCAAAACCCACTGCCCACAAGTCTACACTATTACCATAGCCCTAAGGGGTGAAGGGGTCACCTACATGTGGGTACAGTGGGTTTGGGGGGGGGGGTTGGAGGACTCAGCATTAAGCAGCACAAGTGTAACAGGTAGGGGTGATGGGCCTGGGTCCACCTGTCTGAAGTCCACTGCACCCCCTAAAAACTGCTCCAGTGACCTGCATACTGCTGTCAGGGAGCTGGGTATGACATTTGAGGGTGAAAATAAAAAGTTGTGAAACTTCATTTTTTGTGGTGGGAGGGGGTTAGTGATCACTGGGGGAGTCAGGGGAGGTCATCCCCGATTCCATCCGGTGGTCATCTGGTCATTTAGGGCACTTTTTGCGGCCTTATTCGTGAAAAAACAGGGTCCAGGAAAAGTGTCCTAAATTCTAGCTAAAAGCGCATACTTTTTTTCCGTTATCGGTGAAATGCGCCCATCTCTGTTCAGCCAATAACCACACCCCAGTTCCGCCTTCGCCACACCTCTGACACGCCCCCATCAACTTTGTCCGCATCCGCGACGGAGTGCAGTTGACAACGTCCAAAATCGGCTTTCGATTATACCGATTTATTCGTTTTTGGGAGATAAACGTCTATCTCCCAATTTGGGTTGCAATATAGGCGTTTTTCTCTTTCGATTATAAGCAGGATAGTATGCAGTGCTCAGCAAAACTCATTATAATGCGACTTAAGGCCCTAATACAGCTTGATAACTAATCCCCCCAAGTGCTTTACTCACACCTGGAATGTCTGGTTTATTATTTCAAATCTGTTTAGCGTGCATCTTACTTAGATCCTGCTCATAGGGGAAGCATTTATTTCACTAGAATGGAATAGCCTTCTTGAGGAATTTCCATTCTTTGTCCCATTCAAAGAGGAATTGCATCCATGTGTTCATGAGTTTCTTTGGCTCTATGATGTCTGACAGAGTTCTGTAACCTTGATTTGTAACTCCTTCAAAAACATTCTAGAATTTCCCTATCATTTGAATAGGGAAAGCAGGACTGCATGGGGATGGAAGATGAAAACTAAAACTGTCCAAAAATTGCCTGACATTCATGGAGCCATCTTGTTGTTGTCATGTACAGTTCTGATACCCCGTTCTGAAACTGTGTTGCCGTTTTACTCCTAATCCTGTGCAGGGACTTTCTGCTCACCCTTCCTATCCAGTTACTCATCAGTCTCCCAGCATGCACTGCATCCACTGCTTTGCGTTTCATTCCAGTATATTCAAGTACTGCCATGTTTTTTGCACATGGCCTACTTTATGCAGAAGAGACCCTGCAATGAGTGTTTCCACATGGCCCCACAGAAAAATCTCCCAATCCTAACCTTCTCTCCTACTGCCCAAATCTTCCCTGTCACCTACCTTTTCCATGGCTGTCCCAGCAGCAGTAAGAGAGCTTAGAGATTACATTGAGGAATAGGCAAAACAAGCAACTACCTTTAACATAGTTGCCATGCCACCATCAGAGTGCCCACCTTCTCCCACTGCATAGGTATTTCATTACCATGTAAACCCCCGAGAGAGGTGTGGCCTGCTGTGGAAAAATCAAGACAGGCCCCGATGGAGGCACAGTGGAAATGCTCTGGTGCCTATCAAAACTTGGCACTAGAAGCAGTTGCCTATGCCTAAAATCAAGGCCTGCACACCACATTCCTCGGCATTCCCTATAGGCCAACCCTGCTGCTATCCCATCCTTGCCTGCAACAGAATAGGTCAGGAGTACTTCACTTCAGAGCTAATGATGTGTCTTTATGATTGGCCACGTGACACCACACCAAGAGTGTTAATGGGTTGAACATTCCCTTGAGGAATGATGAGTCCAAGTTCAATGCATTCTTTCTGTGTGTATTTTGTTGCATCCCTGCTGGCTACAAGGTTAAGAAGGATGAATGCAGTTTAAAAGCACAGGCGACAGAAAGGCTGAAGGATGCAGTACCAAATCATCAGTGTTAGAATTAAATGCATATGACCATTTGCTTGTCATTACAGTTACTTTACCACATAACACATTGAACAACATCAGAGCAGCAGGGGGAGGGTGAGTGGTTTGACACAGAGGAAGAAATTCTTATGCTGTTCATCCTTTCCAAAACATCTGTGTTTCCTTAATATTTTGTGTTCATTCAAGGGGCAGCAGAACCTTTCCCTAAAAGTAAAAATATCAAAGGAATTGCAAAAGGAGATGGACAGAACACTGTTGTTCCATGTTAAACTGACATGATGGGAGCTGGTTTCCGAAGTAGTCCCCCCAAAATTGACAAAGTTTCTTCCACCTTTCCAATTATGCATGACTGGAGGGCGCATATTAATTTCTAATTTCATCAGAGTTCAATCTATGAGGAAAAAGAAACTTCAGGAGTCCTTGCTACCATCTTGAAAATAGGCTGCTTTTCAGTTATTTCAGATACCCGGTGGAGCCTGCAAAGACTGACAAACACGGCAATATGCAAATGAACAAAATGTCACGTAGAAAGGAAAGTGAAGTGGTATGTGTGTAGTGGGGAGGGGAGATATGGTTAAAATACATTGCTTGTTTATTACAGTTTGCAATTTGAAGTGTGCCTGTTTCCAAAGGAATAATTTTTTTATTTTAGTCCCAAAAGCACTATTGAAAATGTATCCACGCCATGCATATATATGCAGGCATACCTACTACTTTATGGCCAATGTTTTGCTGAGAGAAACCGACCAAATCTGTACCCACATTGAAAAAAATAAGTTTTGGAGATGTAGAGGGAGGACATTCTCAAAAGGATGTCCAAATCAGAATAGAGATGTCCAGCTCATAACTTCCAAAATGGACGTCCATCTCACATGTATTTTCCAGCAGGAAATATGTCAGGATTTCCTGTTTGAAAATACATGAGATGGACATCCGTGTGCTGAAGAGTAGCAAATCTCCTGGACTGGATGGTATTCATCCCAGAGTACTGATAGAACTGAAAATTGAACTTGCGGAACTATTGTTAGTAATATGTAATTTATCCTTAAAATCGATCGTGGTACCGGAAGAGTGGAGGATGGCCAATGTAAAGTCGATTTTTAAAAAAGGTTCCAGGGGAGATCTGGGAAATTATAGACAGGTGAGTCTTGCGTTGGTTCTGGGCAAAATGGTAGAGACTATTATAAAGAACAAAATTACAGAGCATATTCAAAAGCATGGATTAATGAGACAAAGCCAACACGGATTTAGTGAAGGGAAATCTTGCCTCACCAATCTATTGCATTTCTTTGAAGGGGTGAACAAACATGTGGATAAAGGTGAGCCAGTTGATATTGTGTATCTGGATTTTCAGAAGGCATTTGACAAAGTACCTCATGAAAGACTCCAGAGGAAATGGGAGAGTCATGGGATAGGAGGTACTGTCCTATTGTGGATTAAAAACTGGTTAAAAGATAGAAAACAGAGAGTAGGGTTAAATGGTCCGTATTCTCAATGGAGAAGGGTAGTTAGTGGGGTTCTCCAGGGGTCTGTGCTGGGACCACTACTTTTTAACATATTTATAAATGACCTAGAGATGGGAGTAACTTATTCAAAGTCATTAAATCGAGGAAGGACTGTGCAAAATTACAAGAGGACCTTATGAGACTGGGCGTCTAAATGGCAGATGACATTTAATGTGAGCAAGTGCAAAGTGATGCATTTGGGAAAGAGGAACCCGAATTATAGCTACGTCATGCAAGGTTCCATGTTAGGAGTCACAGACCAAGAAAGGGATCTAGGTGTAGTCGTTGATGATACGTTGAAACCTTCTGCTCCGTGTGCTGCGGTGGGTAAGAAATCAAATAGAATATTAGATATTATTAGGAAAGGAATGGAAAACAAAAATGAGGATGTTATAATGCCTTTGTGTTGCTCCATGGTGCGACCGCACCTCAAATATTGTGTTCAATTCTGGTCGTCGCATCTCAAAAAAGATATAGTGGAATTAGAAAAGGTACAGAGCAGGGCGACGAAATGATAAAGGGGATGGGACGATTTCCCTATGAGGAAAGGATAATGCGGCTGGGGCTATTCAGCTTGGAGAAAACACGGCTGAGGGGAGATATGATAGAGGTCTATAAAATAATGAGTGGAGTGGAACAGGTAGACATGAAGCGTCTGTTTACACTTTCCAAAAATACTAGGACTAGGGGACATACAATGAAGTTACAAAGTAGTAAATTTAAAACAAATCAGAGAAAGTTTTTCTTCACTCAACGTGTAATTGAACTCTGGACTTCATTGCCAGAAAATGTGGTAAAGGCGGTTAGATTAGCAGAGTTTAAAAAAGGTTTGGACGGCTTCCTAAAGGAAAAGTTCATAGACCATTATTAAATGGGACTTGGGGAAAATCCACTATTTGTGGGATAAGCAGCATAAAATGTTTTGTACTTTGTTGGGATCTTGCCAGGTATTTGTGACCTGGATTGGCCACTGTTGGAAACAGGATACTGGGCTTGATGGACCTTTGGTCTGTCCCAGTATGGCAATACTTATGTACTTATGAGGATGTCCAGCACAAACAGCAATTTTACAAACTGAAATGTCCAACATATGAATGGCAAAAAAGCAGAGACAATGACATCTGTCTGGTATTATTCTTCTTAAACAAAATGGCCACACAGATGTCTCTGCAGAGCAGAGGGGCAGCCTAGTAGTTAGTGTAGTGGACTTTAAACCAACGGACCCAGGTTTAAATTCCACTTTAACTCGTTTATTTTGTAATTGTGAGCCATCTGGAAACAGAAAAATACCTAGGATACCTGAACATACACCACCTTCAATAGCCTTCAAGCTTACAGGTGGCTTATATATTTAGATATAGTAGGTATTTTTCTGTTCCTGGAGGGCACACAATTTAAAAAAAAATAAAAAAGAGTTAAAATGGGAGTTGAACTGGGTCCCTTGGTTTACAGCCCACTGCACTAACCACTAGGCTGCTCAGACCAGCATGCTAGTCTCCTCAGAATGGCCATAATACCTGAAATTGTCACAGAGCCTGGTTTTCCTTTCCAGTTTCACTTTCATGGGAGAGGGAGGGAGCAACAACCTCTGGGACATTAAGGAGGTGTCATGCCTTAATCCCTCCAGTGGCCATTTCCTCAATCATGATTGAAACAGGTTTAATTAAGGACGTTCTTCTTTTTAGACTTGGATATTTCTTCCCGTTCAGTTATTGTTTTTGTATGTCCTGATTTTGGGCCCTTCCTAGTCCCGCCAAAAACTGCTATTTGGACATACTGCATATTGGATGTTCCTTTTCTGCCTCTGCGAAATTGTGATTTGGACTTTTCAAGCACATAGATGTCCACTGGAGCATTTTGAGACATCCATATGCTTCGAAAATAAGAGCCAAGGTGTTTGGATCTCTAATAAACGTATATCTGAAACTTATGAAAACAGAGCTCAATAATCTTGGTTTTTTAAAATATTACTTTTCAAAGGAAAAGATGACTGAGAAGATCACAAAGAGGGGCATAATCGAACAGAAACGCCTATCTCCATGGGCGTTTATCTCCGAGAACGGGTCCGTGAAGGGGCGGACCCAAGCGTATTTTCGAAAAAATTAGACGTCCATGTTTTATTCGCCAAGTTGTGAGCTGGGCGTTTTTGCTTTTCAGCGATAATGGACAATGAAATCGCCCAGCTCAAAAACGAATAAATCCAAGGCATTTGTTCGTGGGAGGGGCCAGGAGTCGTAGTGCACTGGTCCCCCTAACATGCCAGGACACCAACCAGGCACCCTAGGGGGCACTTTTACAAAAACAGAACAAAAGGTAAAAGAGCTCCCAGGTGCATAGCACCCTTCCCTTGTGTGTAGAGCCCCCCAAATCCCCCTCAAAACCCACTGCCCACAAGTCTACACCATTACTATAGCCCTAAGGAGTGAAGGGGAGCACCTACATGTGGGTACAGTGGGTTCGGGGGGGGGGGGGGGGTTGGACGACTAAGCATTAAGCAGCACAATTGTAACAGGTAGGGGGGGATGGGCCTGGGTCCACCTGCCTGAAGTCCACTGCACCCCCTAACAACTGCTCCAGGGACCTGCATACTGCTGCCAGGGAGGTGGGTATGACATTTGAGGGTCAAAATAAAAAGTTGTGAAACATCATTTTTTGTGGTGGGAGGGGGTTTATGACCACTGGGGGAGTCAGGGGAGGTCATCCCCGATTCCCTCCAGTGGTCATCTGGTCATTTAGGGCACTTTTTGGGGCCTTATTCGTGAAAAAACAGGGTCCAGGAAAAGTGCCCTAAATTCTAGCTAAAAACGCATACTTTTGTCCCATTATCTGTGAAATGCGCCCATCTCTGTTCGGCAGATAACCACGCCCCAGTTCCGCCTTCGCCACACCTCTGACACGCCCCCATCAACTTTGTCCGCATCCGCGACGGAGTGCAGTTGAAAACGTCCAAAATCGGCTTTCGATTATACCGCTTTATTCGTTTTTGTGAGATAAATGCCCATCTCCCGATTTAGGTCGGAACTTGGGCGTTTTTCTCGTTCGATTATAAGCTGGAAAGTCTGTATGTGTGTATATATCCCCTTAATAATTATTTGTGTCTGATATTCTCTGTGCAGTAAAGGCCCAATATTTAAAACGATTTAACCTGGCAGGAAAGGCTCCTGCCCAGTTAAATTGCACTTGAGTGATCCCCGGATTTTCAGCGGCTCGTAACTGGATAGTGCTACTCCAGAAAGACCACTGTGGCACTATCTGGTCAGTGCTATGGGTGGCCTGGGAATGGAGTCGGGGTGGACCCAGAAGTTATCCAGGCATTGCTGACATTCAAAAACACAGACCACCATGGGCTGAATATCAAGGAGTACATTTTTAGTCTGGGTAAGGTGGAGTTGAGGCTTCTGATAGGTATGGATTTTATTAGATGCATATATATGTGCTGACCCTGGGTGGAATTTTAGACCTTAATATTGAGATGACAATAAAGTGGAGTGCAGGAGTCAGGGCTGTGCCAAGGGTCTCTGGCGCCCCCCTGCAGACTACCAGTTGGCGGCGGCGGCGACCCCCCCCGCACCTGCCTGGCTCCAAGGCAGCGATTCCCCTCTCTCCCCTGCCCTCCCGCTCCCATGTAGGAACTGCCCGCCCTCTTCTCCCCCCCAAGATCCCGTTCCTTTTTTTTTTCTTTTAAATTTACCTTCCTCCGGCAGCGCAGCGTCATTGAAGGAGGCTGCGCTCCCAGTCCCGACGTCTCTAGCCTTCCCTTGTTCGCTGCTCACTGCCCCACCTTCTTCTGACGTCATGTCAGAAGAAGGTGGGGCAGTGAGCAGCGAACAAGGGAAGGCTAGAGACGTTGGGACTGGGAGTGCCGCCTCCTTCAATGACGCTGCGCTGCCGGAGGAAGGTAAATTTAAAAGAAAAAAAAAAGGAACGGGATCTTGGGGGGGAGAAGAGGGCGGGCAGTTCCTACATGGGAGCGGGAGGGCAGGGTAAGCATGCAGCGGCGGCGCCCCACAGAGGATAGCGCCCCCCTGCGGCGCTTACCCCGCTTACCGCATCAGCACGGTAGTGGCTAGAGCACCTGTCTTGCAATCCAGAGGTGGCCGGTTCAAATCCCACTGCTGCTCCTTGTGATCTTGGGCAAGTCACTTAACCCTCCATTGCCTCAGGTACAAACCTAGATTGTGAGCCCTCCTGGGACAGAGAAATATCCAGTGTATGTGAATGTAACTCACCTTCAGCTACTACTAAAAAAGGTGTGAGCAAATGGAATTTAAAAAGAAAAAAGCAACTGCTTTTCAAGCAGTATACAGATGTAACCCAGTCCTGCTATCCCAGCTTAGGAGGGGGCTCAAGAGGCACTGCATGAATTGTTACTTACTCTCTCTGGTCCTGTCGGCTCATCCACTCAGGAATCACACAACACTCAGAGGAATTTAAAAGAACTGGAACATTTATTAAGCTTCTTAACTGATGGTTTCCACTGCATTGTTCTTCATACAGTTCAATTATAATTCATATTGCTTTCCAGATGATCGATAGCAATAATACAATTTCTTTGTTAATACACATGCTAACGCTCATGTCTGTCCTGCAGCTCAGTTAGAACCCAGAACGGATTTCACACTCCTGATGTAATTCAATACCATCTGGGCCAGTCTTCTAGTAACTGCATACTCCCTTCGGGCTGCCATCCCAAAGGTCTCGCTATCAGCCAGGGGTAGACTGCAATTCCACCCGAGTCCCGGTTACAGCCGAACTTCCCAATCTGCCAAGTTTCTGGCTCCTCTAATGGCTGATGCAATATAACAGCTTACTGTTCAGGTAATCTATCCACTGGCCACAATGCTACAGGACTCCCCCTCATCTTGCAGTGGGTCATCTGGCAGGGAGACTAACAGTAACATAACTTTTACATGTTACCAGTGCTTTTTTTGTAGAAAAAAAGGTGCCGGTACTCATTGTGGGCGGGGTCACCACACATGGCACCGCCCCTATTATAGCCACACCCACATTAGTCACACCCCTTATACCAGCCATGGCGCATATAAACAGACATCATTGAAAATATAAAACTAGTATAGGAGAAAAAATAATGTGATTTCTTTTCATTATAAATAATTTCTGTAAGCTGTTACAGCTCCAGTATACCCAGTGCAAAATAAGACAAATTCCAAACACTAAAATGAAAATAAAATGATTTTTTCTACCTTTGTTGTCTGGTGACTTTGTTTTTCTATCCATATTAGTCCCAGTCTCTGATTCTGCTCCTATCTGTTCTCTTAACTCCATTTCCAGGGCTTCCTTTCCATTTATTTCTTTACTTTCTTCCTTTCTTCTTCTTTTGTTGCCCTGCATCCATAAGTAAAAGCTGGGTCCTCCTCCATGGAATTGACTGGAGGAGGTATAACATGGATCCAGCTTTTGCCTATTTTCTCCATCCATGTGCAGTTTTTCTCCTCTTCCCTTTCCCTCATCTCCATCCATGTGCATCTTCTTTTTTCTTTCCTCCCCTCCATTCATGTCCAGCACTTCTCCTCTCTCCTCCCCTCTATCCATGTCCAGCATTTCTCATCTCTCTTCCCTCCTCTGTATCCATATAAAGCAATAATTCTCTCTCCCCTCTCCTCCATCCAAGTCAGCATTTCTCCTCTCTCCTAGCCAACTCCTCCATCCATCCATGTCCAGCAATTCTCCTCTATCTCCTGCTCTCCTCTCCATCCATTTCTAGCATTTCTCCTCTCTCCCCTCTCATCCATATCCAGCAATTCTCTCTTCCCTGTCCTCCCCTCCCCATCCAGCGATTCTCCTCTCTCCCCTCCATGTCCAGCAATTCTCTCTTCCCTGCCCTCCCATCCCATGTCCAGCAATTCTCTCTCCCCTGCCCTTCCCTCCCATCCCATGTCCAGCAATTCTCTCTCCCTTGCCCTTCCCTCCCATGTCCAGCAATTCTCTCTTCCCTGCCCTTCCCATGTCCAGCAATTCTCTCTCCCCTGCCCTTCCCTCCCATGTCCAGCAATTCTCTCTCCCTTGCCCTTCCCTCCCATCCCATCCCATCCCATCCCATGTCCAGCAATTATCTCTCCCCTGCCCTTCCCTCCCATCCCATCCCCAGCAATTCTCTCTCCCCTGCCCTTCCCTCCCATTATTTCCAGCGATTCTCTGCCTCTCCCCTGCCCTCCCATCGACGTGTGATTTTTCCGTCCCTCCCCTGCCCTCACCTCTCCCATATCCAGCGATTCTTCGTCCCCCAGCGTCCTCCTTCACTGCCTGCCAGCCAGCGTTGGATGCAGAAGTGAACGGTGCAGGCAGCGATTGGCTGGCAGCATCGTAGCTTCCCTCTGCAAGTCCCGCCTACAACTTCCTGTTTACGCTTAGGCGGGACTTGCAGAGGGAAGCTACGACGCTGCCAGCCAATCGCTGCCTGCACCGTTCGCTTCTGAGTCCGACTGGCTGGCAGGCAGTGAAGGAGGACGCTGGGGGACGAAGAATCGCTGGATATGGGAGAGGTGAGGGCAGGGGAGGGACGGTAAAATCGCTGCACGTCGATGGGAGGGCAGGAGAGAGGCGGAGAATCGCTGGAAATAATGGGAGGGGAGGGGAGGAGGAGAAAAAGGTGCCGGTACGCCGTACCGTTGCGTACCGGCACAAAAAAAGCACTGCATGTTACTATATCAAGAGGCAGGACCAGAGACAGGATCCTTCCCACAGGGCTTCCTTTATATACCCTCTGAGCTCCTCCCAGGTCCTCTAGTCACTCCCCTAATGACCTGCTACCCGGGACTCACTCTATCATGTTCTTAAACAAACCATGGGTTACACAGGGTCTAATTATTTTCCTGTTTTAGTTCAAATAGATTATTTAGCATTTGTGATGGCACAGCATATTATGAAGGAACACATGACATATAATTTCAGTATAACTGAAGAGTATTTTATACAAATTCACAGATGATTTTGTTTGGGCTACAAGGTTGGTTTTCAAGGTTATTTTAGGGCATGTCGGATTTATATACCTAGTAGCCTTGAGTCACAAGGCCCAATAGTGAGTCTGGCATTTGTCAGTGGGTAGAGAATGCATAACTCGCCTATCCATGTATTTAAAAAATCTTTATGGATAATATCAAATGCTTTAACTCACTAAGGGCCTTTTTTACTAAACCATGTTAGCAATTCCTGCATAGAACATGCAACGCAGGCCAAATGGGCTGCGGAATATTTGCTGCACTGGGAATCGCAAGCGCGGTTTAGTAAAAGAGGCCCTAAATGCCAGAAATTATCCGTATAGATATAATTCAGGTCAGGGACACAGTTCCAGAAACTATGAGGTCGATATTCAGGCCACAGGAGTTAGCCAGATTGCCTCCTGCGGTTGGCGCTGAGCCCATATATTCAATGCAGGGTTGTTTCTGGTGACTGGCATTGAATATCCATTTTATTTTTGTATGGTATAAACTTAACCGGCCAAGTTGATATTCATCACTGGCCGGTTAAGTTTAAACCAGCCAAAGATAGGCCTGCTGTTTCGGTGGCCTAGTTTGGTCAACAAACATAGGGACCCTTTTACTAAGGCATGTGGTGCCTATGTGCGTCCAATGTGGTGCCAATGTGGCTACCTCGTGCCCCGGGCGGCAATTCCATTTTTGATGCGTGTACAAAATACGCGGTAGAAAATATTTTCTATTTTCTACCATGTGGCGCTTACCCAGCTGTAAGCACCAGTTTACACACACTGATGCTTACTGCCCGGTTAGCACATGAGACCTTACCGCCAAGTCAATGGGTGGTGTTAAGGTCTCAGGCCGAAAATGGACGCACGCTCATTTTAATTTTGCAGTACATCCATTCTTGGCTACAATAAAAAGGCCTTTTTTCCAGGCGCGCTGAAAATTGAACCTACAAACGTCCAAAACACGCGCCTACAGCAGTGCAGGCCATTTTTTGGGTGTGCCTTAGTAAAAGGGCCCCTTAGCTGGTGATGCGCTGAATATTCGCTGATAGCTGGCTATATCGCGCAATATAGCTGGTTATCTGGTAAGCGCTGACTGTGAATATTCAACGGGAGATAACTGGCTATCTCCTGCTGAATAATCAATGATAGTCAGTTAAGTGCTATTTAATTGGCCAGGAGCCGGTCCTGGACAGTTAAATAGTGCTGAATTGGGTGGTATCTGTTTAAAGCCAATATTCAGCCGCTAAATGCTAAGTTATCCATTTACTGCACATACTCTTGTATAGGTTGCAAAATTTCTGACCAATTTAAAAGGCCAAAATCTGGGAGGTGAAATGTGTATGAGTCTATACATGGGTCAGGAATTTCCCTTCCTTATCCACCCACGCTGGGTCCAGTATATCTCCTTTCCCTTCTATCCTTCCTGGGGTCCAGCATCCCACCTCCCGTGTCCTCACGGTAACTGGGCGGTAACTCCATTTTGGCATGCGTTGGGCATGCGTAGACACTTACATGGCAGAGTAAAAGGGCCCCTTAGTGCTTCTAATCCAAAAAAGATTGATCATTCTTTAATTTCTTCCACTTCCTCTCTAACCTTCTACAAGCTCTTTTAAGGTCATCACTGAGTACAACTGTCAAACAAAAGATGCAAAAACCTATCAACCACTTCATTTTGCCATTCTAATTCAATTCTGACATTAAAAAAACAATATGAATCTGTAAAGAAACCTAAATCACATCGCCATCTCTTATCAATAGGTCACGATTCAGGCCATAAAAAGTTCCATTAAAAACAAATCTCACTAAAATCAATGTCAATGTTGAAAGCAGAATAACTTCTCTTCATGTGGCAGTTTTGTTATGCCCCAAGCTATATCCAAATAGCATAGGCCTGGAAGGTTTGAATCAGCTTTGATTGCTTCCAGGTCTTATTTATTTATTTATTGTATTTGTATCCCACATTTTCCCACCTATTCGCAGGCTCAATGTGGCTTACATAGATCTGTTATGGCATTGCCATTCCAGGGAGTCAGATACAATTGGTGATGTAAAGAGATTGAGGTCCTGGAGGAGATCTCCTAATTCTTGTAACTTGTCATTATCTTTACTTGTAACCTTTGGGAAACTCCTTATTCTTTTCATCAGTACCTTTTGGATAGCTTCTGAGCTGCCATTGTGCTGGTCAAGTCTTTTCCTCATTTCTTTCAAACTTCAGGAGGGGGTCATGCAAATATGCATCCTTTAATCCCTTTACACGATCAGCTGATTCAGTTCCCAGCTATTTTATTATCATTTCTTGCTTTGGGGTGGGCTTCATAATCAGAATGAAGTATAGAGGATGGAAATCAGACGTTATGGCATCTGTAAAGTCAGATTTCCATCCTCTATACTTTTTGGGGCGGTCATTGAATTGGGTAAGCCCCATGTTCACCATCTTTTTGCAAACCATATATGTTGCTAGATCTTCTCTTTCTGAAGTTTCTAGTGTGATGGCAATAGGTACCTGTGGCTGGCTGTTTGCCACAATTTGTCTGGAGTCAGGTGTGGAGTGTAGCTGGTTGGGTGTCTCTTGCTTAATCACAGTCCACCTGATATTTAGTGCTATTTAACCGACCAGGAACACATCCTGGCTGGTTAAGTAGTGTTTAACCAGCTATTCATGAATATTTAGCGAGAGATAGCCAGTTATCTCCCACTGAATATTCAGGGTCAGCACTTAGTGGATAACTGGCTATATTGCGTGATATAGTTGGCTATCTGCTAATATTCAGTGCATCGCTGGCTAAGCTTGGCAGCCAAATTGGGCTGCCAAAATAGCAGGCCTATCTTTGACCAGTTTCAACATAACCAGCCAGCGCTGAATATTGACTTGACTGTTTAAGTTGAAACCAGCCAAAAATAAAACGGATATTCAATGCCAGTCACCAGAAAAGGTCCAGCATTGAATATCCAGGCTCAGCATCGACTGTGAAAGTTAGCCCAGCTAACTCCCACCATCTGAATATCAGTCCTAGTATGTTTAACTGGTACTCTCCCTTGGTGCAGCTGCTCAACCTTTATTTGAGCCTAGTTATTGTGTGGCACCAGAGTCTGTGGTTGAAATGAAGCATTTCCCTCAGTGTGCTTTCCTGGCATGAGAGCCAGTGGTAGTGCATCCATATGCATGCAAGCATGTGGATCACTGTGGTGGCGGTCCACCTAAGTGGTGTGCTTTGCCTTTGGCTTACTTCTTTCAGGTTAGCTAGACTCTGGTGGGGAGGGACATACTTTCTCTAAATCTGATGACTCTTCTGAGTCAAACTGTGACTATGTGCTAGCATGTGCTGGTGTATGAGCTTTCACATAGGCTCCAGTTCACTGGACAGAATCCTCTGCGATAATGTGACTAAGCTGGCTATCCCCACCATCCTGATTGTAGCTGCTTCAAGTACCTTAACTTTGACCTCAATGGCAGCTGCTTCTTTTTCTTGCTGGAGCACGTCCAAGGCAATGCCTAACTCTGCCTTCCTATGTTCAGAGGAGACAGCAGCAGCAATTGCTGCTTTCTCTCTCTCTTCGTCTAGTTTAAGTTTCTCAATTTTTATACCTGCTTTTTGCTGACTATAAAGAACTCATGATTTGATGGCCTCTGCTTCCATTTGTAGTTTGTGACCAATAGAGCCTATAGTGAACCTGCAGGAATGGCTTGTCCTGTGTGATTTTAAAATTCTAAAACTTCTAGAGGTTCTAGAGCTACACCTAGAGGTGCCAGAATATTGGGATTCATTCTCCCTTGCAGGAACTGTGTGAGGTTCTGTGTCTTTAATTGCCTCTATCACCATGGCCTGGCATCATGTGAGATCTGTAGCTTGCTGTCTCTCTCTCTCTGGGCAAGTGGCATCTCTAGACAGAAAAATGTGGGGTGGCAAGCTAAGTATGGGGGGGAGGGGGGACACAAGCCAAAATGATGTTTCTGCATATCATACCCCTCTTTCCTCCACTGTTAAATTACCAATATAAGACACCATGGCCTTCTAGACATAAAGAAATCTTGCTCCCCCCAGTTAATTTTACCTACCCAGTAAAAACACAATAATAACTAATACCCCCTATCATTCAACAATACTCCCCAATAATACCCCTTATAACACACCTGAGACCCACACCACCTACCCGACAGTGTAGGCTGAGAGTTTCCCGACAAACGTTGTTTGCCAAAGAGCAAACTGAAGACACAAGGCACTGCTTGCCAAAATGCAAGCCGAAACCACCACCGCTTACTGAAGCACAAGCTAAAATCTGAATGCTGCTTGCTAAAATACAAGCCAAATTCACCATCCACCACTTACAAAAGTATAAACCAAAATCCAGAGCACTGTTTGCAGAACTACAAACTGAATCCATTATCCACTGCTTACCGAAGTGTAAGCTGAAATCCAGAGCATTGTTTGCCAAACTGCAAACCTCAGCCACCTTCCAACGCTTACCGAAGTGTAAGCCAAAATCCAGCCCTCTGAAGAGATCGGACTTAATTTTTCTGGGCTCCTGGGCTACTAGGTTCTCTTAACAGGTCCCTTTCTCCCTCAGGATGAAATGGTTCCACATCAACCACCCCTCATCCAGGTCGCCCAGATAAGTCTAAAGCTTCAGTTTGGCCCAAAAACCAATGGGTCCAACTTCTCCTCTCCTGAGGTTTTTTTTTTAATTTATTTATTTATTTATACATTTCACATATACAAGATCAAGAACACCTCTTGTACAATCTAGGAGAACTGTAAGAACATCTTGACATAGGAAATCACTACCCTCACACACTCACCCGCCTCCCCCATTAGTCCACAATCGAACCAAGGAACCAAACACTATCTTGGGCAAAGTAACAGTGTAGAAACCTTCCAAAAAGAAGAAAAAAACAAAGGGACTCTGAAGGGAGTGGCGGCAGCATTTATAACCGAGGCGGGGATACATTCTCCGCCCCTGCCTCCAGAGAAGGAGCACCTCTATCCCCCCTGGAGTCCAGGAATGCTTTCAACTGCATAGGTTCAAAAAACACATACTTAACAGCGTTCAACTTCACCACACATTTACAGGGATAATTGAGCCAAAAAAGGCCCCCCATCTGGAACACAGTGGGGCGCATCTTAAGGAAAACTCGTCGCCTCCTCTGCGTTACCTTGGTCACATCTGGATACATCCTTACTTGTACAGTCAAAAACTTTTCTCTCCTAAACTTAAAGAATAACTTCAAAATCCTATCTCTATCAAACTGAGAAACAAAAGTCACTATAAGAGTAGCTCTCTCCTGCCGCTCCTCTTCACCCTCCAACTCCCGAATAAAGTCCAACGTGTCAAACTGCCCAGTGAGAGCCTCACCAGCAGCCTGCACACCCTGGACCGCTCGCTTAAAGGGCTGCAGATAATAAATCTGCGAGATAGGCGGGCATGCCGGTTCAGGCACCTTCAGCACATCAATAAGATATTTTGTAAAAGTCTGTAGCGGTGCAGTCAGCTGCACCTTAGGAAAATTAATCAACTGCAGAGTTTTAGCCCTCTGCCGGTTTTCAAGTGCCTCAAGCTTCCTATGCAGCCATTTATCGTCCGTTATCATAGTGGCTTGCACCTCCTGAACCGATTGAATGGCCCGGTCCTGGGCCTCAGATCTCTCTCCCACTTTCTTCACTTGCAGACCCAACTGAGTAACAGTCTCAGTTGGAAGCTGAGAGGCCTGTGACAGTAACAACATTTTAGTGGATAATGAAGATTCCAGAGTTAATAATGCATCCCAAATCGTTTCCAACGTAAAGTTAGGAGGTTTAGGTAACAGTGCAGACTTACTCAAAATTGCAGCACTCCTCTCGGATCCCAAGGCAATACCAGCTCCCTCCACCAGAAGCGATCCTTCCAAGGCAGTGCCTCCCAGCAAGCTGAATCTCCCCCCTTCCGGGGATTCTTGCGTGCTCCCAGCTGCAGCAGGTCCCAGCACAGGGCCAACCGCCCCTTCTTCGGGGGCCAGGAAACCCTGCCCGCTAGCAGCCCGAACCGACGCAGGCATGGGAGGCGGGTCCCGCACCTCCTGGCTGAGCTCCGTCTCCGGCAGCAGGGGCGCTTCGCCTCTCTCCGCCCCTCCCGGCAACGAGACTCCCGAACTCAGCTGGCTGCCGCCCACCACAACAAAGCGGTCCAGCGGTCCCGAAGCGGGTCCCGCGAGTGCCCCAGGACCAGGCACCCGCTTCCCCTTTCTCTTCGGCATTCTCCAGGCAAACCAACTTCAGGTAACAAACACCACCGAGCTGCCACGCCGTCCTCCCTTCAGGCCGCCATCTTGGTTCCTCTCCTGAGGTTTTTAAATCAGTCCAAACTCTTGGTTTGTCCAAGAACCCAAATAAAAAAAAACAGCAGAAGTAATAAAATAAGATAAAAACAAAGGAAGTGGTTTATTAAAACGGTTACCTGACTTGGCCACGTTTCGCCCTCAGGCTGCGTCAGGGGTAAAAACTACAAAATAAAAATCATATATAAAATCATATATAACACATTTTCATATTACATAAAACTTGAAATAAATGCTAGTAATAATATAAATAAATAGGTACATAAATATTTTAAAATAATGTAACATATTAAAATGTGAAACATAAGTAAAACTAACCAGGGTCTCTCTCTCTCTCTCTCTCTCTCTATATATATATATATATATAGGAGGCAGGTAATCATGTGCATGTGGAACTAAAGTATAGTGTAATCACTTTTAGTATCATGCAATTATATTCAGTTCAATTATCTCAGACAGAGTGTTACTACTGTGAAGATTTACATATTTAAAAGTGGATATTAGAAAAAACAGATGTTTCCTTACCTAAAAGGGGATAATACAAAGTGTTCCCCTAAAAGTTAACATATAATACCTAAAACATAAAATAGTGATTTTTCATTGCTTGGTTAAACTCATGTGTTTCCAATTATAATGAAAACTTTGTATGCAAAATGATAGAAAAAAATGCTGTTGTGAGGGCTTGGTAATCCTATTCCAAGTGTTGATACAAAAATAAAACTAAACCAGTGCGGCGCCTTCTCGAGGACTGGAAAAACCAATTGCTATATACACTCTTCAGAAATGCTCTCGTATCTCCTTCAGTGCAACAAACTAGTTCTACATAGTAAATTGGTGAACCGGCACTGTGGAACCCACTACATCCTTTAATGCACAACTATTTCAACAATCTTGTTTGTGGTCTTACACTACTGTAGTGGAGTGTTAAGAAGAAAGAAATGGAGAGAAATTTTTGTCATCCATTCTTATCCACAAAATTACAACACAGGTACTCATTGTTCACACTTCTGAAGCTGCACTTGTCACTTGCATCCGCTTTCTAACGGAATTTAGAGTTACCTGTGATTGGTTGAATTTGACCTCCTTTATGGGTTCAAAGGTCACCGCAGATTCTAAATATTTCATATCGCATATATATTCGTTGAAAAATATAACATATTCATGCTGTTATATCCAAGGTTCTTAATATCAATTTTTACATCAATTTTTGCTACAGGGGATATTATGATGTCATTCGAAGCTGCCAATGGTATGAACCAAAATCTGTGCATTTTAATCGTGCATTCCAAGAACAGCCTTTGCTCATAGGGAAGTCCTCCCATCCCCTTTATCATTTTTGTCATCCTTCTCTGTACATCATATTGTAACGCCATTTATTATTATATAGATATCCAATATTTCAACTATGTTTTTAGTGAGAATCTACAATCATTAAGCCTTAATATTATGGTCTGACCCAGTAGGGCTATGCTTATGTTCTTAAGTCCAGTCTTTATATGGTAACCCGTAGCCGGTTAAGTGCTTAACCAGCTATGTGTTAACTAGCTCTGGATACCTTTTTGCTATAGAACTTAAATGTATGATAGCTACTTTTTGGAACTTTCATTTGATATTTTTCCTTTTTTTCCAATATTTGATGGGCTCTGTTTCTGAACCCTTGACCTAAATAAGAAGTTTGTGACATAAAAATAGCAGTATGTTATCTCCATATTAACCTTGAATGTTTCCTTCTCTGATGCCAGCTGCCATTCTTAAAATTATGTGCATTCAGCTTAAGCCATTTTAAAAATACTTGTGCAATGCAGATAGTTTTGCCCACAGACAGGTTGGACAATAATCAAAGTCTTAGTTCCTGTGGCTGAAATGATAGTTTACTTGCAGAAAGGGCTTGGGGGTCAATTCTATAACTTGGCGCCTTCAGGAAGGCATGCTGATGACACACACTGAGCATCAATTCTACAACGGCACCTGTACACCAAGATGCCCCTACAGAACACTCATTATTCAAAGAGTCCAAGAATCAAAATTCTTATCAATCATTACAATTTAAACATTCTCTGTTTCAAAAATTCTCATTATTGTAGAAAGGAATTTTATAATTTTTTTATAATATGAACTTCAAAATGCGAGGCTGATAAATCTCTAAGAGCCATTGGGCTGCAACTCACCATCAGTCCATAAAGTGTCCACAGTAAATTGTGAATAGTGTGTTTAAACGAGTCAAGGGTATTAAAGAGCATTGTCATTATTTTGGATTCTTACATAATGCTAGCATAAACCCAAACTGGTGCATCTACATTTAGGTGTGACCATTTATGCCACCTCTAAGTGCACCATGCAACAAGTGTAACATATGAAGTTCTACAAGTTGGAGAAACTACTACTACTATTAATCATTTCTATAGTGCCACTAGATGTACTCAGCACTGTACACACTATATGCAGGTAGTTTTTCTGTCCCTCGTGGGCTCACAATCTAAGTTTTTGTACCTGGGACAATGGAGGGTTAAGTGACATGCCCAAAGTCACAAGGAGTTACAGTGGGAATTGAATCCAGGTTACCAGGATCAAAGCCCGCTGCACTAACCATTAGGCTACTCCTCCACTCCATGCCCCCATGCTCTGCCACAAGTATGTCTCCTTTTTAGTTATGAGCTAACCTCCTGATTCTATAAAGGTTGCCAAAAATTGTGTACACAAATGTAGGCATGGTTGGTGTTGGTGTCAGGGGCGTAGCTAGCCACGGGGGCAAGGGCCCCCGCAGATTTAGAGCTGGCCTCCCTGCTTTCAGCCCCCTGTCGCCGACCCTCCTCCTCCACATTCGACCCCCCCCCCCAGCTGCCGCCAACCCTCCCCTGCTGCTGCCGTTGTCAGGTACCTTTGCTGGTGGGGGTCCCCAACCCCGCCAGCCAAAGTCCTCTTCAGCGCTGGTCTCCGGCACATTGCCGATCTGGATTCTGTTTCTGTGAGTCCTGATGTCCTGCACATAGGAATGTGCAGGATGTCAGGACTCACAGAAACAGAATCCAGATCAGCGAATGCGCTGGACTCGGAGACTGGCGCTGAAGGGGACTTCGGCTGGCAGGGGTAGGGGACCCCCGCCAGCAAAGGTACCTGGCAGTAACGGGGGAGGATTGGCAGCAGCAGGAGGGGGGTCAACAGGGATGGGGGAAGGGGCACCAGTGCCAGGGGGGGTCAGCGACGATGGGGGGGGGAGCTAAAATGGGCCCCCTCACCTCGGGCTCTGGACCCCCCCTCCCACCGAAGTCTAGCTATGCCCCTGGTTGGTGTGGTATGTTTAGGAGCAGGAATTTGCACCACATTTTTGTTGGTGCAAATGGCAGTGACTAAATTTACACATGACCACTCTACTTAAGTGTTATTTTATAAACCGCGCCAAACTTTAGATGCAGCTTATAGAACACTGCTTAAGCGTTTTTGTGGCACCGATTTTTTTTAGGCACCATTTGTAGAATCTAACCCTAAGGCACTTTCATGCTATCTTATAGAATGGCGTGCAAGTGCATTTACACACTTTTGGCACTTAGGTGCACAAGATGCTCATAATTGCAAAACAACCAGTTATAGAATTGCTCTTCATGATTATTGTCCTTACTGTGCCTATTATTTACAATTAGTGAGCAGGGGCATAGCCAGACTTCGGCGGGAGGGGGGTCCAGAGCCTGAGGTGAGGGGGCACATTTTAGCCCCCCCTGGAGCCGCCGACCCCCCGCCATTGCTGACCCCCGCCATTGCCGACCCCCCACCACCAACAACTTTGACGACCCCTGCCGATGACCCTCTCAACCCCCCTCCCGCCGACGACCCTCCCCCGCTGCCGCCGTCGCCATCGCCGTGGGCTACTTTTGCTGGCGGGGGACCCCAGTTCTCGCCAGCTGAGGTCCCCTTCTTCTTGCGAAGGCTTCGTTCTGTTTCTGACTCACAGAAACAGAACGAAGCTTTGCAAAATGCGAGTCTGACATCCTGCACGTACAACGTGCAGGACGTCAGAAACAAAATGAAGCCTTCACGGGAAGAAGAGGACCTCGACTGGTGGGGATTGGGGATCCCCACCAGCAAAGGTAGCCCACTGCGATGACGGGGGAGGGTTGTCGGCAGGAGGGGGGTCGAGAGGGTCATCGGCAGGGGGGTCCAGGGCCAAATCTACGGGGGCCTAGGCCCCCATGGCCCCACGTAGCAACACCACTGTTAGTGAGTACTAATTGTGGCCTGAAGCTATGGGAATTGTTAGCTGGTGAAATATATAATCATCAGTTTCTCTAGAAGCATACATCCCCATTGACCCACTTTGAGTGGTAAATCATGAGACAGTGGGGGTTTTGCTCTAGTTCATAGCCCTCTTCCAATCCACTTAGTCCTCAGATGGAGGCTATACGCCCTGGGATCAATATGTAGACCACGGGAATTAGCCAGGCTGATTCCCATGGTTGGCACTGAGCCTGGATATTCAATGCTGGGCCATTTCCGGTGACCAGTATTGAATATCCAGGTGTTTCTTAGCTGGTTTCAACGTAACTGGCCAAGCTGCTATTTAGTGCTGGGTGGTTAATTTGAAACTGGCCAAAGATAGGCCTATTTTCAAACTTAGCCAGCGGTGCACTGAATATTGGCAGATAGCCGGTAATATCACGCAATATAACTGGTTACCTGCTAAGCGCTAACTGGCAAAATTCGGTGCGAGATAACTGGCAATCTCCTGCTGAATATTGCCGGATAGCTAGTTAAGTGCCATTTAACCGTCCAGGATCTGTTCCTGGATGGTTAAATGGTTTTAAATATTGGGCGGCCTGTGTTTTTGTAATTGTGACCCCTAAGTCTGGCCACTTGGTGTCACCATTGTACAATAATTGGGACTCGCTCCTCTAGAGAAGCTGTGAACACTGCCTCAACTACAAGAACCCGGCTGCCTAAGAAAAGAAAGATCTGATCCAGGAGTCAATTCCAAAGCCTTCACATGATCCACTGTCATAAGTACATAAGTGCATAAATATTGCCAAGCCCAGCATCCTGTTTCCAACAGTGGCCAATCCAGGTTACAAATAACCGGCAAGATCCGAAAACAGTACAATACATTTTATGTTGCTAATCCTAGAAATACCTTCAATTTGAATACGATACAATACTGAACTATCGTCAAAAAGTATAATACTCAAACACCAGTGATAGTCAGAAGTTCACTTTTGCACATCACAATATTAACATACATTTAGTTTGAGGGGAAAAGTAAGTCTCATAGTATATACTCAAGGGCTGTCACACGACTTTTTGTCCCATTGACTGATCCCCCTCCAAACAAATGTTTCAATTTTTAATTTTTTAAATTTTGTGTAAATATTCATAATTTGTGGGTTGTCTTAAAGCCCTCCTCTACTGTTTGTAACTTGTGGTGGCAAATAAAATTAATCAAAGCACCCTACAACCAGCCAGACTTATCAGTGTATCCAGGCAACTGAACCCCGACAGGCACCCATTTCGCTGAACGCTTTGGCAAGGGGTCGAGCTGGTTCTTTCTGTCATGCTGGTGCTGTCTGAATGCAGATCATTACATCGTGTGACAGCCCTTGAGTATATATGAAACTTACTTTTCCCCTCAATCTAAATGTATGATAATATTATGATGTACAAAAGTGAACTTCTGACTATCACTGGAATCCTAGAAATAAGCAGTGGATTTTCCCCAAGTCCATTTTAATAATGGTTTATGGACTTTTCTTTTAGGAAGCTGTCCGAACCTTTTTTTAAACCTGCTAAGCTAACTGCTTTAACCAATTCTTTAACAACAAATTCCAGAGTTTAATTACACGTTGAATGAAGAAATATTTTCTCTGATTTGTTTTAAATTTACTACTTTGTAGCTTCATTGCATGCCCCCTAGTCCTAGTATTTTTTGAAAAGTAAACAAGTGATTCACGTCTACCCGTTCCACTCCACTCATTATTTTATAGACCTCTATCATATCTCTCATCAACCGTCTTTTCTTCAAGCTGAAGTGCCCTAGCTGCTTCAGCCTTTGCTCACAGGGAAGTCCTCCCATCCCCTTTATCATTTTTGTCGTCCTTCTCTGTACCTTTTCTAATTCCACTATATCTTTTTTTGAAATATATTGACCAGAGTTGCACACAGTATTCAAGGTGCTGTCACACCATGGAGTGATACAAAGGCATTATAACGTCCTCATTTTTGTGTTTCATTTCTTTTCTAATAACATTCTATTTGCTTTCTTTGCAGCCACCACATGCCAATTCCGGGTTACTCTAATATTCTATAATGGGATCTGGGCACACAGATGCTGTTAGAGCATAGGCTTTTACCTAAAAGGAGGTGCCTACTTATACAATTTTCCACATAGTCTGAGCAATTTTCAGAAAGGCTAGTTCTGCATGTACAACACTGTGGAAACGCCTTTTAAAATTACCCCCACAGATTGTAAATGCTTGTTAATGGATGAAAAAAATATGTGAGTTTTCGTTTTGAGGTTTACACTGGAGTTTTGGGCATAGTAACAGTTTCAATAAACTCACCAGATACGCTTACAAAATGTTCACAGAATAAGAAGATTTTCTTAATGAATCAAACCTCAGAGTGTGGCCTCATGCATAAAACATTCTTGCCTATAGCTGTTAGTGCTCTTATTTTTAGAAGTTGATTCTTGGGGACAAAAGCGTTGAGAAAGAGTTAAGAGCCAAGACGCCTAAAAATTCACTTTGGTGTTCCTTCAGGAAACCACTTTGGTTTCAGCAACTTGACCCCCTCCCTTTTCCTACCCCTGACCTACCGGAACTAATTGAAGTTGGGCTTTTGATATTCATCTCCTATTTATAGCCCAATCCTTCCATCTGGTAATACAGCATCAAGCCACAATATTGCTTTCTTCTTCTCCACACACAACAACCACAAATATTAAATACTTTTAAAGCTTTTTCTTATGTTGCTTACCACAAATTTCAGTAAATCATTATCAGTCTAGACTCCAAAGGAAAGAGAAATTATTGCTGGAAGCTAAAATTCTTCTGGGAATTTTATTCAATATCCCAGCAATTAAGTGGAACATATCGAACAGTGCAAATGGTTCATGCAGTGTATCCTGTTTCTTTTGATAAGCAGTGTGTTAACGTGAAGAGGTGTTTTAATACTGGAGTGGTACATATACTAATAGAAAAACACACATGAGTACAAAGAAACCAGCTTTTCAAAATGATTGGAGGTAGTAAACTGATTACGGATTACCCCCTTCCTGAACAGAACTACCACGTCAAGGAAACAAGAGAGTGGAGAAGGCCAATGGTGGAGAAAGTACATAAGTACTACTACTACTACTATTAAACATTTCTATAGCGCTACTAGACTTACACAGCGCTGTACAAATTAACATGAAAAGACAGTCCCTGCTCAACAGAGCTTACAATCTAAATTGGACAGACGAACAGACAGCTAGGGGTGGGGAAATTGCAGTGGTAGGGGTGATATGTGAGGGTGTTGAGTAAGAGAGTCATGGTTAGGAGTCGAAAGCAGTAGCAAAGAGGTGGGCTTTAAGCCTAGACTTGAAGACAGCCAGAGACTGAACCTGACATACTGGCTCAGGGAGTCTATTCCAGGCATAGGGAGCAGCGAGATAGAAGGAACGGAGCCGGGAGTTAGCAGTGGGGGAGAAGGGGGATGACAGGAGACATTTACCCAGCGAACGGAGTTCACGGGGAGGAGTGTAGGGAGAGATGAGAGCGGAAAGGTACTGAGGAGCTGCGGAGTGGATGCACTTGTAGGTCAAAAGGAGAAGTTTGAACCGTATGCAGAAGCGATAGGGAGCCAGTGAAGCGACTTGAGGAGAGGGCTAATGTGAGTATAGCGACTCTGGTGGAATATAAGACGCGCAGCAGAGTTTTGGACAGATTGAAGAGGAGATAGATGGCTGAGCAGGAGACCAGCGAGAAGCAAATTGCAGTAGTCTAGGCGAGAGGTAATAAGAGTGTGGGTAAGGGTTTTGGTAGCGTCCTCAGAGAGGAAAGGGCGAATTTTGTTAATATTATAGAGAAAGAAACGACAGGTTTTGGCAATCTGCTGAATATGAGCAGAGAAGGAGAGAGCAGAGTCAAAGATGACTCCAAGGTTGCGTGCAGACGGGACAGGGAGAATGAGAGTGTTATCTACCGAAATAGAGAACGGGGGGAGAGGAGAGGCAGGTTTAGGGGGAAAGAGGAGAAGCTCGGTTTTGGTCATGTTTAGTTTCAGGTGGCGGCGAGACATCCAGGCAGCGATGTCAGACAGGCAGGCCGATACTTTGGTCTGGAGTTCAGCTGAGATATCCGCTGCGGAGAGGTAGATCTGGGTATCATCAGCGTAAAGGTGGTATTGAAAGCCATGAGATGAGATCAGAGCACCAAGGGAAGAGGTATAGATGGAGAAGAGGAGAGGTCCTAGGACAGATCCTTGGGGTACATAAGTATTGCCATACTGGGAAAGACCAAAGGTCCATCAAGCCCAGCATCCTGTTTCCAACAGTGGCCAATCCAGGTCACAAATACCTGGCAAGATCCCAAAAAGGTACAAAACATTTTATACTGCTTATCCCAGAAATAGTGGATTTTCCCCAAGTCCATTTAATAACGGTCTATGGACTTTTCCTTTAGGAAGCCGTCCAAACCTTTTTAAAACTCTGCTAAGCTAACCGCCTTTACCACATTCTCTGGCAACGAGTTCCTGAGTTTAATTACACTTTGAGTGAAGAAAGATTTTCTCAGATTCGTTTTAAATTTACTACATTGTAGCTTCATCGCATGCCCCCTAGTCCTAGTATTTTTGGAAAGCGTAAACAGACGCTTCACATCTACCCGTTCAACTCCACTCATTATTTTATAGACTTCTATCATATCTTCCCTCAGCCGCCTTTTCTTCAAGCTGACTCTAGCCGCTTTAGCCTTTGCTCACAGGGAAGTCATCCCATCCCCTTTATAATTTTCGTTGCCCTTCTCTGCACCTTTTCTAATTCCACTATATCTTTTTTGAGATGCGGCGACCAGAAATGAACACAATATTCAAGGTGCGGTTGCAACATGGAGCAATACAAAGGCATTATAACATCCTCATTTTTGTTTTCCATTCCTTTCTTAATAATACCTAACATTCTATTTGCTTTCTTAGCCGCAGCAGCACACTGAGCAGAAGGTTTCAACGTATCATCAACGACGACACCTAGGTCCCTTTCTTGGTCCGTGACTCCTAACGTGGAACCTTGCATGACTTAGCTATAATTCGGATTCCTGTTTCCCACATGCATCACTTTGCACTTGCTCACATTAAACGTCATCTGCCATTTAGACGCCCAGTCTCCCAGTCTTGTAAGGTCCTCTTGTCAGTGGCGTACCAAGGGGGGGGCAGTGGGGGCGGTCCGCCCCGGGTGCATGCCGCTGGGGGGGGTGCCATGCGCCTGTCAGCTCTTCGTTTTCATGCATGGAAAAGAAGAGCCGACAGGCGCGCGGCACCCCCCCCAGCGGCGTGCACCCGAGGGGGTTCTTTCGCAGGGGGGTCGCGCTGCACCCGGGGGGTTATTTCACCGGGGGGGGGGGGGGGGGGGTCATGCTGTTCTGGGGGGGGGGGGGCGGGGTGCATCGGCGATCCTCCCCGGATGTCAGCCCCACTAGGAATGCCACTGCCTCTTGTAATTTGTCACAATCCTCCTGCGATTTAACAAGTCTGAATAATTTTGTGTCGTCAGCAAATTTAATTACCTCACTAGTTACTCTCATCTCTAGGTCATTTATAAATATGTTAAAAAGCAGCGGTCCCAGCACAGACCCCTGTGGAACCCCACTAACTACCCTTCTCCATTGAAAATACTGACCATTTAACCCTACTCTCTGCTTTCTATCTTTTAACCAGTTTTTAATCTACAATAGAACACTCACTACCTCCTATCCCATGACTCTCCAATTTCCTCTGGAGTCTTTCATGAGGTACTTTGTCAAACACCTTCTGAAAATCCAGATACAGAATATCAACTGGCTCACCTATAGCCACGTTTGTTCACCCCTTCAAAGAAATGTAGTAGATTGGTGAGGCACGATTTTCCTTCACTAAATCCATGTTGACTTTGTCTCATTAATCCATGCTTTTGAATATGCTCTGTAATTTTGTTGTTAATAATAGTCTGTACCATTTTGCCTGGCACCGACGTCAGACTCGCCAGTCTATAATTTCCCGGATCTCCTCTGGAACCCTCTTTTAAAAATCGGCGTTACATTGGCCACCCTCCAAACTTCCGGTACCACGCTCGATTTTAAGGATAAATTACATATTACTAACAATAGCTCCGCAAGCTCATTTTTCAGTTCTATCAGTACTCTGGGATGAATACCATCCAGTCCAGGAGATTTGCTACTCTTCAATTTGTCAAATTGCGCCACTACATCTTCCAGGTTTATAGAGATTTCATTCAGTTTCTCTAACTTGTCAGCTTTGAATACCATTTCTGGCACCGGTGTTTCTCCCAAATCTTCCTCGGTGAAGACCAAAGCAAAGAATTCATTTAATCCCTCTACTATGGCTTTATCTTCCTTGAGTGCCCCTTTTACCCCTCGGTCATCTAGCGGTCCAACTGATTCTTTTGCCGGCTTCCGCTTTAAATATACCTAAAACATTTTTTACTATATGTTTTTGCCTCCAACGCAATCTTTTTTTTGAAGTCCCTCTTAGCCTTCCTTATCAGCGCTTTGCATTTGACTTGACATTCCTTATGCTGTTTCTTATTATTTTCAGTTGGTTCCTTCCATTTTCTGAAGGATTGTCTTTTAGCTCTAACAGCTTCCTTCAGCTTCCTTCACCTCACTATTTAACCACGCCGGCTGTCGTTTGGTCTTCCGTCCTCCTTTTTTAATACGCGGAATATATTTGGCCTGGGCTTCCAGGATGGTGTTTTTGAACAGCATCCACACCTGATGTAAATTTTGGACCCTTGAAGTCACTCCTCTAAGTTTTTTTTTCACTGTTCTTTTTATTTTATCATAGTCTCCTTTTTTAAAGTTAAACGCTAATGTATTTGATTTCCTATGTATACTTACTTCAAAGCTAATATCAAATCCGATCATATTATGATCACTGTTATCAAGTGACCCCAGCACCATTACCTCCCACACCAGATCATGCTCTCCACTAAGGACTAGGTCTAGAATTTTTCCTTCTCTTGTCGGCTCCTGTACCAGCTGCTCCATAAAGCTGTCCTTGATTTCATCAAGGAAGTTTACCTCCCTAGTGTGCCCCGATGTTACATTTACCCAGTCAATATTGGGGTAATTGAAATCACCCATTATTATTGTGTAGCCCAGTTTGTTTGAGTCCCTAATTTCCTTTAACATTTCTGTATCCATCTGTTCGTCCTGGCCAGGCGGACGGTAGTGCACTCCTATCACTATCCTTTTCCCCTTTACACATGGAATTTCAATCCATAGTGATTCCAAGAAGTGTTTTATTTTCTGCAGAATTTTCAATCTATTTGATTCAAGGCTCTCGTTAATATACAGTGCTACCCCTCCACCAATTCAATCCACCCTATCACTACGATATAATTTGTACTCCGGTATGACAGTGTACCACTGGTTATCCTCCTTCCACCAGGTCTCAGAGATGTCTATTATATCTAATTTTTCATTTAGTGCAATATATTCTAACTCTCCCATCTTATTTCTTAGGCATCTGGCATTCACATATAGACATTTCAAACTATGTTTGTTGTTCCTATTTACATCTTGCTCAGTAGATGACAGTGTTAATTTGCAATCTTTAGTTTGATTTTTATTTAAGGACACCTGATTTACTATGGTCCCTTTTGCAACCTTGCTATCGGGATACTCTATTTTCCCTGTTTTGGTGATATCTTTGAAAGATACCTTGTTCCGAACCATGCGTTTTTGAATGACTGTCGGCCTTCCCCCAGGCTATAGTTTAAAAGCTGCTCTGTCTCCTTTTTAAGTGCCGATGCCAGCATCCTGGTCCCTCCCTGGTTAAGGTGGAGCCCATCCTTTTGGAATAGGCTCACCCTTCCCCAGAATGTTGCCCAGTTCCTAACAAATCTAAAACCCTCCTCCCTGCACCATCGTCTCATCCACGCATTGAGACTCCGGAACTCTGCCTGTCTCTTGGGCCCTGCGCGTGGAATGGGTAGCATTTCAGAAAATGCTACCCTAGAGGATCTGGATTTGAGCTTTCTACCTAAGAGCCTAAATTTGGCTTCTAGAACCTCTATCCCACATTTTCCTATGTCATTGGTACCCACATGTACCAAGACAGCCGGCTCCTCCCCAGCACTATCTAAAATCCTATCTAGGTGACGATTGAGGTCCGCCACCTTCGCACCAGACAGGCAAGTGACCATGCAATCCTCACATCCACCAGCCACCCAGCTATCTATATGCCTAATGATCGAATCACAAACTATAACAGCTGTCCTATCCTTTCCCTCCCGGGCAGCACTTGGAGACATATCCTCGGTGCGAAAGGATAGTGCATCCCCTGGTGGGCAGGAGTGCTTCCTACTTCTAGGAGACCTCTCTCCTCCAAAATAGCACTGGGCTACCAGACTGGAAGTGGGACTTCTCTACAACATCCCTGTAGGTCTCCTCTATGTACCTCTCTGTCTCCCTCAGCTCCACCAAGTCTGCTACTCTAGCCTCAAGAGAATGGACACATTCTCTGAGAGCTAGGATCTTTTTGTATCAGGCACACACATATGACATCTCACCAACTGGGAGATAATCATACATGTGACACTCAATGCAAAAGACTGGATAGCACCCCTCTCGCTGCTGGACTGCTGACTCCATCTTAGTGTTTTCGAGTTTTTTAATAATTTAAAACTTGCTACAGTATTAAGGATATTAGCCTAATATAAAAGTGTCATTTAGTTTATATAGTATATTGTATGATTTATTTAGTGTTTCCTTCTCAGATGGTAATGAAATGTATTTAAAACTCTGTAAGAGCACTCCTTGCTTGTTACCCTAATTACAATAACTGACTATAAATGAAGAGTTGTCCTAGGGTTGGGCAGGAAGACTAAACTAGATCCTGCAGTGCCTGCTAGATTCTATCTGTTAACGCTATGGTACAAAGTTTTTAAAACTGAGTGGAAAGACTATGAAGATTAGTTGATAAAATTTGTTTTTTATATTTTTATTTTGCCTAACACTAACTTACGATTCCTCCTTTAAACCCCAATCTTTAAGTTCCCAAAGCACAAAGCAAAATAGCGTTCACTTACCAGAGAAATGTGCTCTTCTATTGGAACTTCTCAGAAAGAAAGTTCAGTGGGACCTTTCCTCTTTATATAGATTTGAATCTAAGGGACCTTTTTTTAAACAGGATCTTTGAAGCTGACTCAGCAACCTATGCAAGTATTCTACTTCCCCACACCTTAATTAACACTTAATTGAGGTCCCTGGATGAGCTACCTCTCCAGCAGTCAAGGAACAGAAAATAACTGCCTTTTAGAACAAGAGTTTTTGGCTGTTTAGTTTCTACCTCTAGAAAAGGTTTCAGTTTAAAACTATGAGAAAAATGCCTATTTCTAGAGAAAATTTCAATTTAAAACTATGGAAAAAGGGTTTGTACACAAGCCTGCTTATTTTTGAAGGAGATCGCCGGCCATCTTCCGACACAAATCGGGAGATGGCCGGCCATCTCCTAAACACGGCCAAATCGGTATAATTGAAAGCCGATTTTGGCCGGCTCCAACTGCTTTCCGTCGCAGAGCCGGCCAAAGTTCAAGGAGGCGTGTCGGCAGAGTATGGAAGGCGGGACAGGGGCGTGGTTAAGACATAGCCGGCTTCGGCCAATAATGGAAAAAAGAAGGCCGGCTCAGACGAGCATTTGGCTGGCCTCACTTGGTCCATTTATTTTTAGGACCAAGCCTCATAAAAGTGCCCCAATTGACCAGATGACCACCGGATCGAATCGGGGATCACCTCCCCTTACTCCCCCAGTGGTCACCAACCCCCTCCCACCCAAAAACAAAATATAAACATTTTTGTGCCAGCCTCTATGCCAGCGTGAAATGTCATAACCAGCTCCCTGACAACAGTATGCAGGTCCCTGGAGCAGTTTTATGTGGGTGCAGTGCACTTCAGGCAGGTGGACCCAGGCCCATCTCCCTCCTACCTGTTACACTTGTGGTGGTAAATGGGAGCCCTCCAACCCCCCCAAAAAACCCACTGTACCCACATGTAGGTGCCCCCCTTCATCCCTAAGGGCTATGGTAGTGGTGTAGAGTTGTGGAGAGTGGGTTTTGGGGGGGATTTGGGGGGCTCAGCACCCAAGGTAAGGGAGCTATGCACCTGGGAGCAGTTTTTGAAGTCCACTGCAGTGCCCCCTAGGGTGCCCGGTTGGTGTACTGGCATGTGAGGGGGACCAGTGCACTACAAATGGTGGCTCCTCCCATGACCAAATACGTTGGATTTGACCTAGTTTGAGATCACCAGCATTAGTTTCCATTATCGCCAGAAACCAATGCCGGCTATCTCTAAAGCTGGCCCAAATGCTGAGATTTTGCCGGCTCCGACCGTATTATCAAAACAAAAGATTTCCGGCTATCTTATTTCGATAATACGGTCGGGCCACCACTTTACGGGGCCGGCCATATAGATGGCTGGTCCCGTTTGATTATGCCCCTCTTATGGCAACTAGTTAATGGTGCTTGTTTCTCTCTCTCTCTCTTAATACCCTTAATACTAAACTAGGTCCTGCTTGCTTTTCCCTCTCTCTCTCTCTCTTTAAGTTCCCAAAGCACAAAGCAAAATAGTGTTCACTTACCAGAGAAATGTCCTCTTGTTTTGGAACTTCTCAGAAAACTACCACAGGAACCATGCATTATTAAAACTCTTTATTGATGAGACCCGATATGACTGTGTTTTAGCTAACTGATTGTATCAGGGGTCCTTTTTATATCTGGTTTTTTATATCTGAGGTTTTACGTAGTACCAAATTACTGCAAGACTGCCCCTAGAGTTCATGGCAGCCATTTTGGAAAAGCAGCCTCTAGGGCAGGAGTAACTAGGCTTCACTCTTGCTCCCACTGCCCCAGATCGACTACCAGGGATTACAGGTATGCTGGGGTGGGGGCTATTCTGCATGTGGGAGAGGAGTGCGGGGGTAGAGGGAGGAGGATCGGGGTAGCATGACAGGGGAGGGGGATTGGAGTCCCAGGCCTGGAGAAGTGGATCAGACCCATGGAGGTAGGGGAAGGGGGTAAATTAGAGGGCCTCTGAATTTTTTTTTGTTATGAGGGTCCTGGCACTGAATATTACTAACACTCATATAATTGCCGGCTCCTCTCCTATGCCACCCCCTGTACCACCCCTGACCTGCCCACTTTTTTGTTGGCCGATATTCAGCGGCACTGTTCGGCTAAGTGCTGCTGAATATTGGTGGTTGGGTGGCCCTTTGGGATTTAAGCAGGCAGGAGCCCGATTTTTTCTAGTACAGAGTATTTAAAAGTATGAGGCCCAATATTCAAAGGATTTATTCTTCTGACTTTGAGAGGTTTGCTCCTAAATTGGCCTCTCTGAAAATTTACTAGGGATCAGTGCCTAACTGTATATTCAAAGTTTGACTAAAGCCTGTTTTAAGAGCATTAAAAATGGGTGGCAAAAGCTGCGCATTAAGGGCGGGGGGGGGGGGGGGGGGAACCTTAAGGAGCTTAACAGTGATTTTCAGCTCATAAATCTAGACAAATGCTCCTAAATTAAGATGAATTTTCTGCTAAAAACATGCAATATGATGTCTAATCCAGTTTTGGATGTTTTGCGAAAAATGTCCAAAAATCCAGTAGTAAACATGGCCATTTTCAAACCAGAAAAATGCAAACATTTTGTTTCAAAAATGGCCATTTACTAGATGATTTTGTGCTCAATGCATCTATCTTTTAGGATCATTTTTGAAAAAAAAATCCAAGGGAAAAGCACACAAAAACAAGCCATTGGGTGTATGTGCACATGTGTGCGGGGGGAAGGGGCAGCATTGTTAGTAGACTGGCCACACAGACATCACAGCAGAGCAGTGGGGCAACCTAGGGAGCACTACAGTGGACTTCACATGAGAGGTCCTAGAACACATCTCACCGTTACCCCTTATATTGTATGGTGAGCTTTCCAACCCCCCCAAACCTACTGTACCCAGCTATATACCACTGCAATAGCCCTTATGCCTGCAGATGTCACCTACATGTAGGTACAGTAGGTATTTATTCCTGGGACCTGCTTTCTGCTGTAATACGAATGACCATCATATCTGAAGCTGTCATAAAGCCTGGTATGTACTGTTACATCTTAGGGGGCTGGGAGGAAGTCAGTGACCACCTGAATAAGGAGGGTTATGTCTTAATCCCTCCCGTGGTCATTTGATCATTTAGGGCACCTTTTGGCCACTTTGTTGTGATTGAAACAGGCCTTGCAAAAAATGTCTTAATTTTGGCCCTAGACGTTTTCATTTTGCTCTATTAGTGCAGAAAAATGTTTTTCTTTTGGTATCGCCTATGTCCCGCCCACATCCTGCCCAGAATACACCCCCTTGAAATTTGGAGAAACTGTGGAGCAAACCGTCTAAAATCGGGGATTTGTATATCGCAATTTGGACATTTTTGAGAGAGACATGTCCTTCTGTCACCTTACGACAATTTCTGGACATTTTCTTGTTTTGAAAATGAACCCCTTAAGCTTCTACCTTTGGCTAAAAATAGATCACAATTTTAGGAGCTGACTTTTTTTTTTAAATTAAAGTATGGGGCCCATAGGGATAGAAATTCCATATATGAAGGGGAAGAGAATAGCAGTAGAGGATTCTACTGCCCATATGGCCAGACTTCACAAACAGACAATGAAATATTAACTGAAATTATGGAAGCTAACAAATTTGTTGATGTAATAATAATGGGTGATGTCAGTTACCCTAATATTAACTGGGTAAATATCACATCAAGACATTATATGAAATAAATGACTGCTTCATTGAGCAGCTGGTTCAGGAACTGACAGGACAGGGGGTTAGCTGTTGGCAGTGGTGCAGACCCCAGATATTCAATGCCAGGCCATTTCCAGTGCCCAGCATTGAATATCTGGGTTTTTTTTTTTGGCCGGCTCTAACTTAACCACCTATGTGAATATTCATTGCTGACCAGTTAAGTTAATAGTGGACAAAGATAGGACTGCTATTTATATGGTCCGGTTTCCCTGTTAAAATTAGCTGGCCAGTGCGTGAATATTTGCAGTTAGCTGGCTTAGTTGCATGACATAGCTGGTTATCGGCTAGCCATTAAGTGCCAATGTTCAGTGGAGATAACAAGCTATCTCATGCTGAATATTAGCAATTAGCTGGCTAAGTGCTATTTAACCACCAGGAGCTGGTCCTGGCTGATTAAACAGAGCTGCATATCAGGGCCCTAGTCTTTAATTGAACACAGGATTTGATGCCAGAGGAAGTGGTGTTGGGGTCAATTGGTAGCAGTGATCATAATAAGATCAAATTTGACCTGATAACTAGAGGGAGAACACTAAGGAAATCGAATGCGCTAGCATTTATTTTTCAAAATGGAGCTGTGATCCAATGAGGAGAATATTTAGAAAAAAACCTAAAAGGAGAAGGTTAAAAGGGCAAGTCTATAACTTGGCGCCTCGATATAAGCACCACGATGGTGTGTGCTGAGCGTCAATTCTATAACAGCATCTGGAGTGCCTAAGCCATTATGATGCACTGAAAGACATGATCACTTAAGGCCAGGTCAAGAACTGGTGTAAGTTGACATGCCTGTGTGCCATGCAGCACACCTAACCTATAATATTCTATTAGTTGTGCATGTTGCTTGGCGACACACCTCGCCATGCTCCACCCACATGTATGCTTCCTTGTAGTTATGCACTATCCCCCAGACTCTATATATAGTGTTCAAAACTGCACGGAAATTTAATTGGATAATGAACCAATTAGCACTGATAATTGGGTGGTATTTGACAGCAATGAAAATTTACGTGCACATCTTGCTAGGTTATTCTATAAAGATGCGTGCATAAATTCTAGTGCCTGGAACTGAAAAGGGGGCATGGCCATGGGAGGAGCACAGGCGTTCCAAAAATTTGCATGCACTGTTACAGAATATGCCTGATCCATGCCTAATTTAGGTGCGGGGATTTATATCAAGTTTCAGTTGGTGTAAATTCTCATGCCAAAAAGTTAGGCATGGATCCTGCCACTAGATGTGATTCTATAAATGGTGCCCAACTTGGAATGCCATATATAGAATAGTGCTTAGTGCTCATTCTTTTGCCTTTGTTTTTTCGGCACTCTGTATAGAATTTTGTCCTATAGCACTTACATGTTACCTTATAGAATAGTACATAGTGCACTTGCATGTGTAAGTGCCAATTCAGGCACCACTTATGTGCACAAGATGCGCAAAACATCCTGTGCCCAGTTATAGAATTGCTCTGTAAGATTTTACATCAGGCATGGATGTTTAAAAAAACCATTTTGGAAGCCCAGACCAGATGTATCCTATCCATTAGAAAAGGCAGAAGGAAGACCAAATGTCTGCTGGAATGGTTCAAGGCCATTATTGCTGAAAGGACATAAAAAATGGAAAAAGGATCCAAATGAAGAAAATAGGAAAAAGCATAAGCACTGGTAAGTTAGATGGAAAATACTGATAAAGCAAACAAAAGATAATGTGCAGATAAAATATGTAAAAATATTTTCAGGTACATTTAAAGCAAAAAGCCAGATGAACCGTTAGATGATCAAAGGATAAAAGGGACATTTGGGGAGGTCAAGGCCATAGGGGAAAGAATAAATTAATCCTTTGTCTTTACTGAGACAAATACATAGAAGATACCCATGCCAGAAATGGTGATGATCCAGAGGAACTGAAACAAATCTCAGTGAACCTGGGAGATTTAATTGGACAAACTGACAAACTAAAGAGTAGCAAATCACTTAGACCGCATTAAAACTGAAGAGGTGGCCCATCAAATGAGCAGAAGAAGAATACAGAAAGGAATCCCATGTAGAATGTAATGGAACAAAAGACAGTGGGAAGGTGGAGATGGCTTGAGAAACACCAGGAACACAGGATGACCATGTTTCCAAAAAACTTTATTTCTTATACTTGCATGTCATAAGAAATAAAGTTTTTTTGAAACTTATGGTCATCCTGTGTTCCTGGTGTTTCTCAAGCCACCTCCACCTCCATCTTCCCACTGTCGTTTGTTCCTTCAAATGAGCATACACTTATCAAAATACCTTTGAAGGAGAAACCTGGTAAATGAAAGCACAAAAGGCAAATTAGTAAGAGCCAAAATGAAGATTTGTTATTGACTTTAGCCATAAGTGCATTGGCACCTGCTTGCTTTAAACATAGAAACATGACGGCAGATAAGGGCCAAATGGCCCATGCAGTCTGCCTTTCCTCAATAACTACTAAATCCTCCTTTTCCTAAGGGATTCCACAGGCCTGTCCCACGCTTCCTTAAATTTTGACACTGTCTTCATCTCCACTACCCCCACTGGGAGGCCATACCATGCATCCACCACTATTTCTATGCGGACTGTATAGTGCGTACCTTGAATGGAATAAAATCTTTGATGGAGCCACTGTTTGGGGTGAGATAGGTGCTCCAGGTTCTTTTTGGAGCATTACCACAAGCGATGATAGATGTATCTCTGTGAAAGAGGATGTTCAAAGGGCCCAGTTCTGTGACCCACAAGCTTAATATGTAGTATGCTTGCCATATGATTGGCGGAATTTGTTAGCTCTGAGGTGGGCTAACAAAGAAGACAATAAAACCATTTATGAATCCCTCTCATAATATCTTGGCATCTTGTTGTTTCAAATATATATGTAGCCTGGGAAAACTGGTGTCACATACATAGGTGAGGGTGCTCTCACAAAGGCACCACTTTTATTTAAGGGGTTGTGCTGTTTTCCAAAGGCTATCTTGGTGCATTGAATGCCTGAATGAGGGGTTGTCCACCAACAGAAAACGTATTTACAATATCAATGTCTCTGGTAACATTCAACCACTTGTATACACAAACCAGGACTCTTAGCCACCAACTTCAAGAAAGTGCTAGCAAAACAGTTCACACCAGTATAATGTGGCAGATCTATAATTTATATGTATAGAGTACCCTCAGATATAAACCACTGTAACTGCAGTCAATAATGCTGCTAAAAAGTGGCATAGCACTTCTTTCATTGGGTAACTCTGACAATTTTTTGGGGAGAGCAACATATGCTCATTTTTTTATGCATCCCAATCACCACAGTGCTATAAAATCACTTGTAACTTTTAAAATAGTATATACTAGGTGAAAACTGTGCACTTATCTTTTGAGTTCTTGCCTCCCAGGCAGAACTATCTTGCCTTGTTAAAACATTTATCAGTTGCCTTTCCCTGGAACTGCCCGACTCCGGGGTTTCAATCTCTTTCCTCAGGGACAAGGGTTAAGGCTGCATAGATGTTATCTTCCTCCTTCTTTGTTGCTTCTTTTCTTTGTTCAAGCAAAGAACAAAGAAAAGAAGCAACAAAGAAGGAGGAAGATAACATCTATGCAGCCTTAACCCTTGTCCCTGAGGAAAGAGATTGAAACCCCGGAGTCGGGCAGTTCCAGGGAAAGGCAACTGATAAATGTTTTAACAAGGCAAGATAGTTCTGCCTGGGAGGCAAGAACTCAAAAGATAAGTGCACAGTTTTCACCTAGTATATACTATTTTAAAAGTTACAAGTGATTTTATAGCACTGTGGTGATTGGGATGCATAAAAAAATGAGCATATGTTGCTCTCCCCAAAAAATTGTCAGAGTTACCCAATGAAAGAAGTGCTATGCCACTTTTTAGCAGCATTATTGACTGCAGTTACAGTGGTTTATATCTGAGGGTACTCTATACATATAAATTATAGATCTGCCACATTATACTGGTGTGAACTGTTTTGCTAGCACTTTCTTGAAGTTGGTGGCTAAGAGTCCTGGTTTGTGTATACAAGTGGTTGAATGAGGGGTTGAGCAGTTGTAATAAATGTGTTTAAATTTGCAGCTAAAATGCGCAGGTGCCTCTGTTGAACCACTTGCATATATCAGAAAGCTCAAAGGCAAAGATCTTTGGAGGCCACTGTCTGTCTTCACTACCTCTATCTTCTCAGGAAGTATGGGTTTTGTCTCTTTCATCACTGTCCACAGACCATCTTGGATGATTTTAAAGTAATGTATAAATGATACTGATAAGCAATTCGAGAACTTATTCAGTTCACTGTTGTGATAAGTTCTTGGATATAAGCCCTCCTGAAGAAGCTATTGGCAAACTTGATCTAAGTAGAGGAGTGAACAGACTTTACAGTGAGACTGATTATCATTCAAGAAGACAATATCTTTTCATTTTAGTTGTGGATTGGAATATATTCATTGAACATTTTTAATGACTAAGTTAATTGTTGGGTACTGCATGTATGGAGTATTGAGAACTGCTTGCTACTTTTGAACACCTGAACCAGAAGCGACAGCCAAAACTTGAGATAAGCAAAAGATCTTATTGATAAAATAATTATAAGATCAGTGCGATGATGCATATGGGCAGACACATACTCCGTTGGGAATAAAAGTGTTGCACTCTAAGCACGTTCACTTAAATTTAATTTATTTTTTGAATATAAAAAAGTAAATAAGTACATACTTTGTGCCCCTTAATTATAGGTTGAGTAAGTGTTAGTATTTTTTGAAAGGGCAATTACATGTAATTAGTCATCCTGATATTTATTTGGTTAGTTTGAACCTTATGCTGCATAGACTAACATTTTATCGCTTAAGAAAAAATCTGAAAAAGAGTGCTATAGGCCAGATAACTTTCAAGGTTCCAACACTGAATACTGGTAAAATGGTCTCCTAAGGCATTTTGAGACAAGAGTATTCTTATAATAAATGAGATACAATGCCCATCTGAGCTCTTAGCTTTCCAACTGCCACCACCACCAGCTGCAGATCTGCACTGACTGGAAGGCATTCAGCTGCCATATAGTTAGTGGCAAGCAGCAGCAGCCTGCCAGCGCTGTTTCAAATGGCTGGGTTGGAACAGAGCTGGCACTGAGATGTGAATCTCCTGCAGTGTTAAATGCAATAGTAAGAGCTGTGATCTCCAAAGCAGGATGTGTAGCATGGTATTTGTGTTGGCATTGCTCATGGTCCTGTGGGAGAACAGTGGGGACATAAGCAATTTTTGTGATAATTTATGTTTCAGCTAGGACCACGAGCTTTCCAGTCCAAAAATAGCAGTTCCCTTGCTCAGTCTAAAGGCGTGCCTTCTACTGACCAAGCAGTAGAAATTGTTTCTTTTATCTATAGTTTCAACTGGATGCTTTGCAAACTGTGATATTTTTTTCACTGGACCAACACATGCAATAGAAAGCCAAAGTGAGCTTTGAAACCACACAAGTCTCTTCAGATGTCAAGATTCTGTTCTTTCCAGCGTTTTTGTTATCAAAATGGTCCCACTGGAACCTTCCCCCCCCCTTACAAGCTCCTGATACTAGGTACACACTTCATTCCAGGGTGTGCACTGTTTTCACGCTCCGTTATGCTTGTGCAACTAGAAGAGAGAATCTCTTCTCAAGGGATACTCTATAGTTAAATGGCAGTGGCACACGGTGAAATTTCCAGGATGGGATTCAGTAATTCACCAAATACAGTAATAGTGTTCTTCTTCCCATAAGTCTTATCTGTATCTCTTCCACCCCATCATCCTCTAGCTGGCCTTATTTGTTACCCCATCATTCTCCCCCTCACTCCCTATTACTCCCTCTCACATTCTCTCACCCATTGTCACCCCATCTCCTTTTCTCTCATATCTCTATGATCGCCTCTCTTCCCTCTATTGCCATTTCACTGTCTCTAAACCTCATCTTCTCCTATTTTCTCTCTCACCCCAATCACCCCAGTATAGTGTCTCTTAACTCCTGTCATCCCTTCATATTCTCCCCCTGATCACCCCATCTCTCTGCTTCTCTTTCATTGCTCCAACACTTTTCTTCACAAATATCAGTGGTATAGAGGGCAACAACAATGGCATGGTGAGGAGGATAAAAGTACAACCAGTGCCTGTTCCTCTGCCGTTCATATCTCCTCTTCTTTTCCTGTTCACCCTTCCATAAAACCAGAAGACAACTGCTGAGTAAGAGAAAGAGGCAAGGACTCCCCAAGCTGTATTGGAACTTTCAGTGCCTGTAGTTGGTGGGCTGGTCAGATAGAGCTCACTAGCTGAACTCCCATAGTTTTATGCAGCTGTCAGAATGGGGTCAGCTGACTGTTGAACATGGGTGAAAAAAACAATACAAAATGAACACATCTGACTCCTGTCTGGATCTTCAGTTTGGTGGACCTACACTACAGCTTGCAGGCACAAGATGTCCTTCTCACTCAACAATGGAATTTGGTAGGAGGAAGGACTTGGTGCTACTGAACTACTCTGTTCCCAATTTCTATGCTGGCACTGAGATCAATGCATTTGAGTGAACGTGTGCATATGGAGTCGAGTACCTTGAGGACTCATTGAATCCCTTGATGGTGCTATTCATTTGTCACTGGTGCCATTACACCCAAACCCAGATTGAATGAGGTAAGTGAGCCACCAGAAGAGTCACTGATGATGCCTTCTGAGTGGTTCAAATAAGTCAGGAGTTTTCAAACTCATTCCAGCCAGTCAGATTTTCAGGATATCCACAATGAATATTCATGAGATCAATTTCCATATCAAGGAGGCAGTATATGCAAATTGATCTCATGAATATTCATTGTGGATATCCTGAAAACCTGACTGACTGGGAATTACTGAAGTAAATTTTACTTTAGTATAGAGAAGTTATCTTATAAATTAGTGAATGTCCCAGTTGATATTGCAAGGACAACATCTTTATTATGGCTACGAAGGTAATCTAGAACATATGAGGCTCAAGGTACATTAATAGAAACAAAGAACAAATGCAGAAAAGCATGCACAAATAAATATTAAACATAATTTAAACCTGGTTTCAGCTTAATGCCAGCAAATTTGCCAAGGAGAGTTTCTTGGAAAAGAATCACTTGATGCCTGCTTGTTTCTTCCAGCTGTCATTTTCATGATTGTTTCAGCTTCCAATTTATATAATAATACATTGCATATCTTCATAATTTACTGAGAGCCTATCAAAGAAAGTTGTTAAATGCTCCCCCCCCCACCAAAGCTGCTCCCTAATGGTTGTAATAATGGGAATAAAGTTGATAAAAACCTTTACTCCATTTCTTGTACTTCCCTTATATATGGAACTCATTAGCAAAGCATGCCATTCAAAACTTAAAATGACTGGTTACCTCCTTCTTTCAGAATTTGGGTAGGATGATAACAATCTGAGTAGACATTGATTCCCATCTACGCTCCAGGAGTACCACTTCCAGCTGGAATTTTGACCATCAGATTGTTGTTTAGCTACTTATTCTTTTAACATTACTTGTGCCTCTGGAAATCATCTCAATGAAGCTAAAGATGAGTGTTCGTTGGCAAGATGGATGAATTGCCACCTGCCAGTTATTTGTGATGTGGCAGGGGGAGGGATAGGGGAAGGGACCGTGGCCCTACGTATTTACAGAAGCAAATTGTTTATAGTAGTTTCATGTAATGTATATTTTAATTGTTCATGCAAAAGAGGACTACAGTTCATGCATGTTAATATGATTGCAAGAATATGTCCGGAAACTGTGTACCAAAACAACAAAAGCAGTGTGTCAACCTAGGAGCCTTTCCCCAAGGTTTACATGAACATTTAGTCTGACATTGGGGGAAACTTTCAATCTGCATATCTGTAAAGTCTGCTGATACTTTTCATCCAAAGGACTTTATGTCAATTTTCAAAGGGGTCACTGGCGCCATTTTTGCACCTGTAGCTATAAGATTGAGAGTGACTGGGGATTGCTCATGCTTCCACTAGACACCAAGGATGGCCAGTAAACCAGAGATGGAGATCAGGGGGGTGGGTCTCCTGGAGAGACCTGGGTGGGGGGATCACTGTTATCAGGGTAGTCAGGTAAGGAGGATCTTTGTACCTGAGATGCTGTAGGGGGCAGGGGGGTTGGCTGTCAGGGGGTTGATAAGGGGATTTAATGTTTCCTGTGGGAATCAGGGGATCAAGATTGGGTGAGAAGTGGACACTGGTCCTGCTAGCATAGTGGGAGCAATGATTTAGAAAAGCTGCTTCCATTTATAAGTATTGGGGTATGCTTGCACATCCCCCCCCCCCCCAGTCAGCTTTTTAAAATCACTGCTTTTGCTGGACATAGAGAGACATACACATGCAATCCTGCACCAAGTATATAAGAGGCTGTATGGCTACATGGCTTAGTAAAAGGGCCCCTTAGGTTCTAGTATTTATACCAGGTTTTGGAGGAGTAGCCTAGTGGTTAGTGCAGCAGTCTTTAATTGGGTTCAATTCCCACTGCAGCTCCTTGTGACTGTGGGCAAATCACTTAACTCTCCATTGCCCCAGGTACAAAATAAGTACCTCTATATATGTAAACCACTTTGAATGTAGCTGCAAAATTCCACAGAAAGGCAGTATATCAAGTCCCATTTCCCTTTCCCCTTTTACTTGGCATAAATGGATGAGTCTAGAGTTAGGTACAGACATGGCTGCTAGACATATTCTATAAACCATGCCTAAATTTAGGTGCAGTTTATAGAATACGCCTAGGTTGAACTTTTTTCAGGGCCAATTTTTCAGGATATATATATATATATGCAAAACTAACCCATTTGGAGACACTGCCCCCCAAGAAAAGAAATACGTAGCTACCCTACTAAAGTTACAGTGTTTGGTATAGAGTCAAAAGATTTTCAATCCTGGTTAGAAAAATAGGTTGCCATAGTGTGTGGTAGTGTAGCATGCATAGAACCTTCCATGTATGGTAGCAATGGTGACAGGATGACACTTGGGCCTATGTAGGGAGCAGAAGGAAAAAAAGTATCAATTGAAAGCTTTTTCAATATATGAAAGGGTTTTCCCTATTCATCTTTTTTTTATTGAAACATTTTAACATGTGTAAAATAAAACAGCACATGAATATAAAATCCCGGACAAATTACAGTTGCCATTTTATATCTTTTCATCTTGCAAATAATCAGATTAGAGTGTAAAGAAAAACCACAGAAGATGATCATTGTATCATATTATCCTTTCTGATATTTATATATATTGTACACTTTAATAAACCCAAAGCATATCTTTTGCAATACTAACTGTATGATTTTATAACCAATAAAATTCAGAATGACAGAAAACCAAGACTAGAAGCATGATAATTTCTATCTTAAATTACAGTCTGACTGCATCCCTGTCCTGTAACTTGGGACCAGGTGGATATAAATAACACATTTCCCCTGCAAGGTCATAGTTATCTTCTCATATGACATTATCTCCTCCTCTTTAGATACCCATTCTACATACACTGACTGGGTCCATACTGGCTTTCCACTTCCTGGCTATTACAATTCTTGCCACTAAAAGCAACTGCAATATAAGTTTAGTGTGCTCCTAAAGTTCTCCTTTTCTCCAAAAGATACAACTTAGGATCCAAATCCTGTACTAAACTTGTAATTTAGGGGTCTTTCACTAAAGCTTAGCTTGAGTTATCTGCAGCAGGGCTCATAGGAATAAAATGGGCCCTGCTGCAGATAACTCGAGCTAAGCTTTAGTAAAAGACCCCCTTAAAACTTTATCTTGCATTTTTCCCATACTCCCTCTGCATAAGAAAGAAGTTGCTATTGATAATACATCCTGTCCAACAAAGCGCAGCCTCTCCTTTGTATAACATCTTGGAAGATTAGGTGTAGCCTACAAATTGAAAAAGCAACTGGGAGAGAGTTATCAGTTTATAAATTTCCTGTAATGCGCTCTCTAGTAGTGTACAATTAGATACAAAACAAGGAACCATAAAAACAAACAGACAAACAGTCTATAAAAATAAATGGGCCTTTTTACTAAAACTTAGAGTACTCTAATGGCCATTAGTGTGAACTATTCTACTGTACTCTATTCTATTCAAGCACTTATATCCTACAAAATTGCTATTAGAACATTTTGATATTACTTTTGATCAATTTGCATCTCTTCCACTAGAAGACCGATCTAAGGCTTGGAAAATGACAATTCAATTGACCCTAAATAACCTTGTCCCATTTAAGACCATCCGAAATACTGATAGAAAGCCAGAACCTTGCTATAACGCTAAACACAGGATACTGAAACCTCATCTCAGGAGTGTAGCCAGACCTCTGCGGGAGGGGGGTCCAGAGCCCGAGGTGTCGGGGGGGGGGGGCACAGTTTAGCCCGCCTCCGCCAGCTGCCGACCCCCTTGCCACTTTCGACCTCCCCTGCCACCGCTGACCCCCAACCCCCACCGCCACCAACCCTCCTCTGCCACTTTCAACTCCCTGCCACTGCCACTGCCTGGTACCTTTGCTGGCAGGGGTCCCCAACCCCCGCTAGCCAAAGTCTTCAGTGCCGGACTCTGGTGCCTTTGCAGATCTGTTTCTGTGAATCCTGACTCCTGACATCCTGCATGCATGAAGACCTGAATCTTCCTAACGACATCACAAATTTCCGCCGCATTTCAAACTTGCCTTATATTTCTAAACTAGTAAGAAAGGCCCGTTTCTGAAACCAATGAAACGGGCGCTAGCATGTGGCTTTTTTTTTGTGTGTGTATGTGTCACAGAGTTATTTTGTGTGTGTGTGTGTGAGTGTGTGAGGGTGGTGTGTGTGTTGTTAATATGTGATCAAGCTTGGGGCCTATCTACTGGAATAGTGGTGGGCCAAGCTACATAGCTTTAAACAGCTGATAAGTACTGACTAGGCCTGATAGTCAGCTGATGGCCTTATAGCAGAGAGCCTGCAAGAGCAGGACTGCTTGGTGAGTCTTAAAGAAATCTGGTGCAACTTCTAAATTGAGTGTAACACCTAAAATGAAGAAATTAAAGACAGAAATGATAGAAGTTTGGTTCATAACATGGAGTCTGTCTTTAGAAGATGGCACCCAGATCACAAGATGATATGAGAAAGATTTGCCCATGTTTGGATATTAGTCTCCAAGGAGTTGTTTACAAAAAGGGAAATTGCACAATAAGTTGCAATACTAAAACGGAAGGAGAGGTGGGCACCTGACCGGCAGTTGAGTATGATTCAGAGGTTATGCAAGATTAGGGAAAAAAAGTCCCTTCCATAGACTTGTATTAGGACCAGATACTATATAAGAGATGGACAGCAGATAGATCGTTGGAGTGTTTCCCCAACGTTTCGTAAGGTGCGGAGCTCTGGCCGGTTGGACCCACAATCTGTCTGCTGAATGTACCTGACTAATACCTGATTTGGTAAGAATAAAAAGACTATTTCTTTAACTGAACTGTCTCTGTCTTTACTTCAATCCATTTTCTACTTTTCATCTGTCTTACAATATAACACACCCATAAGTAAGATTTCAAACTGTAACAGTGTTATAGATATCTTATAGATTTAATGCGGGCACATAACTGGCCAAAGATTAACCTAGATTCAAAGAGACAGAAAGCTGTGGTCATGGGAATTAGACTTGAACTGCGCCTTCTGATGCCTCCCCAACAGCGATACCCATGGGAAGGGGTCTCACAGGAATTCAGGGAGGTGGTCCACAAGATCATAGAAGAACAGACCCTCTGTACACCTCCGTGTGGAAGGATCCCACGGGGGTCTAGAGAGGGGTAAATGAACAGTGGTGACCCTGACCACTTTAAGTCTTATTCCATGTTCCAAGCTTTCCTGTCCTTTGCCTTTCTTTTGTGTCTCTTCTTGGCCGCAAGAGGGGAGATTCCTATGCGTCCAAGATCTACTTGGGATGCTGCTCATGGCTTCCCTCTCACCTACTTTGTCCGTGCGTCTCTCCGCCTGTGGGCTCTTTCTCATATTCTGTTCTGGGTATTCTCATCTCCTTTTCCTTCTTCTACTCTGTCCATTTTTGATTTGCGTGATGCGTGTAAGTGTGTGATTGTTGTGTGCTTGGTGCATTACTACGGGATCAGGAGACTGCAATCTCGTGTTTGCTGGCTGTTTATTTCGCGTTCAATTCTTGGGATCGGTCTTTATGCGAGCTTCTGGCTCTACGATCCCTAGAGGTTGTGCGTTTTCTATTTCACGTCCTACTCTTTGTTCTCTACCTGAGTCTTGTAGATGTTACCTCTCCTACTTGCCCTCTCTGTCTTCTCCTGTCCTTTTTCTTGCCTGTAAGGGTTCTTTGATGTCCTATCTCTGTCTTTCTTTATTCTCTGTCCTCCTCTCAATGCACCTGTATTTGGGCCGTGCAGTGCTTACTCTCTGTTACGCCTTTCCCATGTCTATCTGTCTGTAGATCTTGGGGACAACTCAGATCCAGAATTTCCTCCCCGTTGTCTCATGTCCCTTATTACAGCATTCTGCTTTCTCTCTCTAAGCTTTCACTCTTTCCTGTGGTTAAGCCACTGCCAATTTCCCTTCCGTTATACTTTCCTATCGCAGTCAGTGAACTCTGTCTGTCCTCTCGTATATCCTGTGCCCTCATTTAGGGTATTTGTACTCCCTGCCCCGGTTGTCCGTTCCTTCCTCTCTGTTCTCCCTTCCACCTTTATCTGTTGCTCTTGTGATCTTCCTACTTATTTCTGTTCTATTCTTGGTGCACTTCTGTGCGGCATTACGCTCACAGATTGCACCATCTGCCCTCTGTCTCTCTGTTTCTGTAGAGCCTGTTTACTAGGAGGGTATCTTCATTTCCGTCCTCCCTTCTGTCTCACCTGCCTATTCTGTGTATTCCCATTATGTTTCCCTCCATTCCTATCTGTAGATTCACTGCAGTTCCCTGCATTCCTTTAAAATCATTCTGGTTTGTGTGTTTTCTGAACTACTCTTCAAAACTGACAGCCCACTGATCCCCCACCTCCTTTCCTGCCTATACACTTCTGCTTCTAGATCTCGTACGGAGGGAGTGTCCCTTCCCTGCCCTCCAAGAGATCTGGGCTCATTTCCTTTGTGCGGTACTTAACCTCCGAGAGGTACTTAGCCTCTACCTTTCATGCTCTCTGATTCTGTTTCTGGCCATTATTGATCTCTCCCCATCCCTGTTAGAAACTTTCCTGATGTGTTTTTGTGAAAGTCTTGCTTCCTTATTTGGCTGTTACTGCCAGGCTCATCAGAACTAAGCTTCAACACTGACAGGCTTGCCCCCACCTCTGTCCCTGCTTCCTCAGATGCTCACTCTCGCCTATACGCTTCTGTTACCTCTGTCTGACTTTCAACTGCTTAATCCTGACTCGATCGGGTGTTAGATTGGGTTACCTTTTACTGTCACTATGTTGTTTGCAAGCTTCGGTTAATGGCGCTCTGCATTCTAGACACTTACGGGCATAATACTTCTGCCTGTTTCCTATCTACGGCTGTGGTTTTTCTCTGCCAAGCCCCCTTTCCTCTATCTAGATTTCTTGTTGCTATCTTTGCATGCATTTGCGGTCTCATTTCTTCCGATTCTTTAAGTCTTTCACTGACTCTCTCAATTTACAAGTGCGTAGCTGCTTAACTTCCTCTTTTCTTCTGTAAGTGCCTGGCTCCTTGGGCGGTGCCCACTTCCTTCCTTTTCTCTGCATTTTCTCCCTCCCGTATCTGCTAATCTCTAACTTTGGAATCTATCATTAAATCCTTTTTCTAATAATCTTCTGTAATAACGTCTTGCCCTGTACGTTGGTTACTACAACGGCACCTTCCTTTTCTTCTGGCTATGTTCCCTGCTCTATCCTGTCATTCCGTTATGTTTGCACCTCTCCCTTATACACATACTATATGTCAGTAAGGTTACGTTCTCCTCCTTGTCGGTTATTTCTCTGCTATACCATCTTGTCAGTTATTTCTCTGCCTATAAATTTTCCCTGCGACAGGTCTGTTGCCAGTTCTAAGTATTGTCAGCCCGTGTCTCTATTTTGCAAGTACATCTCATGCCTTGAGAGCTTGCTGTCCGTTCGTGCGCTGTAAATGTTTTGTGCCATTACTTTTGACAGACTGCCACCATCTTCCGTTCTGATAACTCTTTTTCTTTTCATACTAACCCTCCCATTATGGGCGTAGCCCACAGTGTGCCCATTGGTGTAACTCCACACTTTGGATACACCTCTTTGGCCCCCCCCCCCTTCATCCTTTTACTTCTTGCGAAATTTACCTCTTTATCAACTGCGTTCTCCATTTCATTTGTATATTTAATATATTGGTATATTTGATATATTAGATAATCAATGGGTCATTATTACTGCAGATTTGTTATTAGTATTCCAATGCTCGTCCCCAAAAATATTATTATTATGACATTCGCAATTGATACTCTGCAATGCTGTTCTTTAACTGTAATTGTATGACACAGTTTGCAGATCAAGATAAGCACGACGTTCTTTTTATTTTTGAGCTGTGTATGTTTAGTCTTGAAGGGGTAATTAAATTGATAATCTACAATGCAGTTTTATGGAGGTAGGATTTAGAAATAACTATATATATATTTTTTTTAAGTCCCTTTGAAACATTTGATTTGTTTTTCTTTTGCCCTTGTCATTGAGGTTTTTTTTTTACTCTGGGACTTTCCTTATTACATTGGTAGTAGTTGCCATGATTGATATATAGTTATTTCCTGTAGAACTCTTTGCCTGCCAGTTGTATGCAGAAATTATACTTGGCTTTCCCTTAGACTTTACTTTACAGGATGCGAGTAAGATATGAAATCACGCAGTTGTTTTTGGTACGGTGATACCGTGTTCACGTTTTATAAATAGCTCTTGTATGGCAGTGTTTCCTGTTGTATCGCATGTTCAGTTTTACACAAATTTAATTTGTCTAACCAGATTTACAGGTATCTTTTCTCAGCAAACAGTATGATATTTATGTCCCATAAATGCAAAATTTGTAAAATTACTTATCTTTTAATGACTCATGTAGTGGTCTGCTGAGTTCGTTGTATGTGCACTTCTCTACAAGCAGCAGTGTTTGGATGTTTTTTTCCCTTTTGCTTTCACTTTTGAGATGGTAGCACAGTATCGTAGGTTTCCTAATATTGGCTTTGTTTTTGTACTATAGTATTACAACCTCCATAACACTAATCTACAACCTGTCTCCTTTCCTCTTTTTATATACAGTGGTGGAAATAAGTATTTGATCCCTTGCTGATTTTGTAAGTTTGCCCACTGACAAAGACATGAGCAGCCCATAATTGAAGGGTAGGTTATTGGTAACAGTGAGAGATAGCACATCACAAATTAAATCCGGAAAATCACATTGTGGAAAGTATATGAATTTATTTGCATTCTGCAGAGGGAAATAAGTATTTGATCCCCCACCAACCAGTAAGAGATCTGGCCCCTACAGACCAGGTAGATGCTCCAAATCAACTCGTTACCTGCATGACAGACAGCTGTCGGCAATGGTCACCTGTATGAAAGACACCTGTCCACAGACTCAGTGAATCAGTCAGACTCTAACCTCTACAAAATGGCCAAGAGCAAGGAGCTGTCTAAGGATGTCAGGGACAAGATCATACACCTGCACAAGGCTGGAATGGGCTACAAAACCATCAGTAAGACGCTGGGCGAGAAGGAGACAACTGTTGGTGCCATAGTAAGAAAATGGAAGAAGTACAAAATGACTGTCAATCGACAAAGATCTGGGGCTCCACGCAAAATCTCACCTCGTGGGGTATCCTTGATCATGAGGAAGGTTAGAAATCAGCCTACAACTACAAGGGGGGAACTTGTCAATGATCTCAAGGCAGCTGGGACCACTGTCACCACGAAAACCATTGGTAACACATTACGACATAACGGATTGCAATCCTGCAGTGCCCGCAAGGTCCCCCTGCTCCGGAAGGCACATGTGACGGCCCGTCTGAAGTTTGCCAGTGAACACCTGGATGATGCCGAGAGTGATTGGGAGAAGGTGCTGTGGTCAGATGAGACAAAAATTGAGCTCTTTGGCATGAACTCAACTCGCCGTGTTTGGAGGAAGAGAAATGCTGCCTATGACCCAAAGAACACCGTCCCCACTGTCAAGCATGGAGGTGGAAATGTTATGTTTTGGGGGTGTTTCTCTGCTAAGGGCACAGGACTACTTCACCGCATCAATGGGAGAATGGATGGGGCCATGTACTGTACAATTCTGAGTGACAACCTCCTTCCCTCTGCCAGGGCCTTAAAATGGGTCGTGGCTGGGTCTTCCAGCACGACAATGACCCAAAACATACAGCCAAGGCAACAAAGGAGTGGCTCAGGAAGAAGCACATTAGGGTCATGGAGTGGCCTAGCCAGTCACCAGACCTTAATCCCATTGAAAACTTATGGAGGGAGCTGAAGCTGCGAGTTGCCAAGCGACAGCCCAGAACTCTTAATGATTTAGAGATGATCTGCAAAGAGGAGTGGACCAAAATTCCTCCTGACATGTGTGCAAACCTCATCATCAACTACAGAAGACGTCTGACCGCTGTGCTTGCCAACAAGGGTTTTGCCACCAAGTATTAGGTCTTGTTTGCCAGAGGGATTAAATACTTATTTCCCTCTGCAGAATGCAAATAAATTCATATACTTTCCACAATGTGATTTTCCGGATTTAATTTGTGATGTGCTATCACTGTTACCAATAACCTACCCTTCAATTATGGGCTGCTCATGTCTTTGTCAGTGGGCAAACTTACAAAATCAGCAAGGGATCAAATACTTATTTCCCCCACTGTATATACTCTATAGTTTCATTTTTTTGTTGTTCATTCTTGTTCTCCTCGGTACTGGGGAAAATATAAAGCTGCTTGCTTAATGGTCCGCAATGCCTGTCCATCAATCTCTAAGTCCCACCTACTTCCCCTTTTAGTGCTTGTCAGGTATTTTTCAGACTTTTATGCTTGCACTGCGGTGCTCAAGTCTTTTAATTTGTGGTTCTAGCTGCACAACCTTTTTATTTCTCCATTTTATTTTTAAATACAAAATGCTTTCCTGTTGTACTACAGGCATAACTGTCTGAATGAATTTATTTTTATTGTTCGTCCCTGCCTCGCTCTGCTCTTGAGTTTCCTTCAACTGCTTGGTTGACAGGAAAATCTATTGTCTAGCGATGGATGACTGTAATGTTTTTCGCATTTTTAGTTCTGGCTTTTGTGTTCCATCAAATGACCTTTTTATGGTTCTACCTTCCCCAATGGGATTACATGTGTTTTGTTTTGCTGTAAAATATTTATTTCCCTTTCTATTATCTTTTTTTTTATCCTCTTTTTATTTCATCACCGCGACTTCTATGTGCCAGTGTTACGCTATAATTATTGGCTTTGATATCGATGCCTGGGGCTTACACCCATTTGAGGGTCATTTACCCTTCAATGGATGACGGTATCTCAATTATTAGATTTTGAGCAGAATTCCATTCCATTTTCGGAGTGGCCTGCTTCCACTATTCGGGATTATTGCCTACATAGGAGTTACTTGTATATATGACCGCCGTGGCAATAAAGAGACGTTTAAGACATTGGTTGCGATTGTGTACCGGTTGACTTGGGCATTTAAATTTTTATGAAGGTTAGTCGTAGATGCTGAGGACTCCTAACCAGATTCTAAATTTCAGATTGGCTAAATTTTTAGAAGGTTAGTTGTAGAAGTTGATGACTCCTAACCTAGATCCAGTGGGGGGTTAGTTGTAGAAGCTGATGACTCCTACCCAGCGGAGACTCATTGGACCGTTGTCCTTCGACTATGGGAAACTTTCTTCCGCGTTTCCTATATTCTTTTAGGGGTAGTAGCAACCCCCACTTTAGGGATTCTATCATTTGAGAAGCTGAATTACTCGTGGCCAATAGAAGCTGTTGAATACTCTTGGAGGACAGTAGAAGCAGCTGTATACTCCTGTCCTTAGAAGCCTACCCTGGGGGACAATTATTTTAGATTGATTAGTATAGATATATAATAGCTGACACTAGGTATTTGGTATTTCTTCACTTATACACCCACTCTTTAGGTGCATTTCTGTTTGCAGTTTTTGTCTTGCTTTCTTCTAATATCACTAGCGGTCAAAGCGTGGAGCTTTCCGCCAATTAGTAATTTTTATTTTGGGTCCCTCTGTTGGAGTACATTAGCAGATGCGTGAGTATGATTGTGTTATGTCTCTGCATGTTTTACTATCAGGATAATCATTGCATGTTTTTGTAAACTGTTATCTCTGAAGCTGCCTTTTGAACCACTGACCTTGTACCAGGTTCTAGGTCTGGTCAATATATATATTATTACTCTAGTTCATTTTTCTATAGCATGTTACAGGTCTGGAGCTTATTTGTAGACCACTTGCTCACTAGGTCCTGTTATTATACATATTGGGTGATGTTGTTCACTACCCATTATATCATATCTTCCTCTCCGCACTCAACACCAGATACTGGTGATCTGACATCTATTCAGTTCTCTGGTGAGGACTTTCTGAAACAACCTGTCTATTTTGCGGTTGACCTCCCTATGCCACCGAGAGTTCGGAAGGGCATAGTGATCCCACCAACTGTTCTCTTTCTCAATTGATTTTCTGTGCTGGAGATTACATTGCACGAATCGTGAGTATATTTTCATTTATTGTATGTGTTACTATTAAGCTTGCCTTTGTATACTTTCATGGCCTGTTGGATTAGCTCTAATTTAAATGTTTTATTTTACCAAATCTAGGATTAAGATTTTGTCCTCAATACACAGGGACACCTCTGTATGTGGGACAATAACTGTGTATGTGTATGAGTGTGGTTTTCCTTTTCTGTCTGTGTGCTGTGACTTGTGATTGGCTACTGGAATATTTATTTTTATGTTTTTTGTTTTGAAACCCTAAACAATTCCTTAACCGTGCACAATTCCAATGATTGGTTTTGAACTACATTTAGAAATATCTTGCTTCCTCTTCTGAGCTTCAAGTTTTCTACTTATTAGGATTAGGTTACAGTTTTAATTTTATGTCTATATGTTCCTGTGTGTCCTGTGGTAAATGGCATATATTAAACCAGCTAATTATTAAGGAATCATTTCTTTAGTTTTAAATTAGTGCTTTAAGGTTACTCCGCGAGATTGCCTATCAACTGCAGTGGTAGTAAATCTCAAAGGAGTGTTTTTTCCAGGATTGTATATTATTTCATTTAAGCAATGTTTGTTTGATTTGTGACGTGGTGTTAAATACCTGATTGTTTTTGATTTCTGGTAAATTGCTTTCACTTGAAATGCAAGCACTTTTTAGTTTTAATTTGTATGTGTATGTGTTCTTTGAAAATTGCTTAATTATTCCAGATATTTACTATAAAAGGTTCTATATTATGTGCCATCTAAAACACTGTTTATTTGTGACGTTGTTTAAAATAACTAGTGCTGATGTTCACTTCCTGGCTCTCTATTGGGGATGTGTTCCGTAAGAATGAATTAACTGTTTTAATTTTTCTTTTCACGTCTTATCTACTACTTTCAAACTTCCTTCCCTGCCTCTTGAAGATTTATAGTTTTAAGATATATTATTGTATAGAGTTCGAGCATTTTTGGTTCTCAAACCCCAAATGGCGCAGTTAAATTTCATTTCTGGATTCCATAATACTACAGTGCCTGCCTTATTATCTATGCAATCGGGTTTAGAGATTAACCCTTGCATAACATAACTAACTGGTAAATCAGAACTAAAGAATTTCAGGTTGCTATTATTTTAGAGCTATGTTCAGATAAGACTAGCTACAATTGCCAACTTCCTTTTTATTGAGACCCGTACCTATGGAAAACAGATAAAGTAATAACCTTCTTTTCCTCCTTTTCCTCTCCTGAAGTATTAATTCTATGAAGACCAATTCCACCAGCATGAAGTTTTAATACAAAACCTTACACTTACAGTTTTTATTTTGATGTATAGTCCTATTTTCAGTCACCATAATATCCAATGCTTGCAGTGAGCAGTAAACTCAAAATAAGCACAGGAAACACCGTTATTTCGTGATTTCCTTAGGACCGAATGACAGAGATTAACCCTTGTAGTTCTTATTTTCTCTTAAGTTCATTTTTACAAAAGCTTTGAACTCAGTATATGATACAGGAATTCATTATGTGTTTCAGATTTTTAATAACTAGATGGGTTTTTCTGTGATTCTGTGTTATCCTTGCTACTCTTTGTTTAGAATTCAATTTACAATGTAGGCTTACAAGCTATTCCATATATCATACTGGTCTATATGAACATATCCTACTGGACAATTTATGCATTTATTGCATTAATAAAAATTGTTATTATATCCTTGATTTTTGACTTTTACTAAAATGTTTTAAGAAATGCTTCTACTTGTCTCCTGCTTATAAAGCGGCTCCTCCTCTGTATTTAAAATATACTCTAAATTGTAAATTGATTCCTGGGAATATATAAGCTTATTTTTAGCTATCCCTCTGAATGTGAATCTTGATATGCTGTCATAATTTAGGGCCCAAATTGTGAAAGCATAGAAAGAATCAGTTTCGAATTTAATATAATTTTCATTTTCCAAATTGGCTCTGAACTATTACAGAGGACTATAGGTTATTGTCCTTCTCATTTTGACCTGTTTAAACCATGTAAAGGTCACGTGAGGAGGCCTCATAGAAATATATGGTTTTTACATTTCTGATATTGGCTTTTCTCTATCTCTCTAAATATCATATTAAAGGCTGCATTTTCCTGGAGCAGACTCTGACCACAATGTTTCCTCAGACTCTGCTGACTTCCTGTGCCAGCAAAATCTAATCTACAGAGAAAAAAATTGTTTTCTACTTGTAACTTGTGATTTTATATATTGAGACTATGCTCCACCTACTGGTGCCCCAAGGAACTAACAAGGCATTCCTTGATTTTTCTTTCTAATGGTCCTGTGCTGAGATTTGACTACTAGATATTACTTCTTATATCAGCTCTATTTATTAAGTCCTGTAGGTTGAGTGAAGACTGCTAATCCAATTTCTGATCTACCGCCTCTATTCCAGTTTGGTACTTCTGCTACAATTGACCTCTGGCAAGAAAAAGAAGTGCTAACTTCTCCAATGAGAATTTTCTTTGTCCAAATGATGTCATTAATTTAGACCTTCTTGGTTATACTCTTAAATATTCTGCTGTATTAAATATTTTTGCAGGCTCATCTTTTTCAGAACCTATATGGCACTTTACGTATGAGCTCTCTATTACAACAGACAGCGACCATGATTCCAGAAGATACTTCCATCACCTGGACTAGTTATGAGGTTTAAATTTCTGCACATTAGTCTTCTGCTTTGACTATGACTATTTCCTAAGCCACCCTTTTTTCTGAATTATCTAACTCGTAAGTCCTGCTGGCCTCCTGCAGCTGAGGGCTCAACCCTTGGTGAATGTTAGTCATCGCAGGTGAAGATTCCATATCTACTGGCGATAGATTGCAACGCATTGCCCGTACCTTTTTACTATTTTTGTGCACCATACATCAATAACTCGAACAATCCATTTTTATTGTTGTTTTCTTTTGTTCCATATACTTATATTGTTATTTGATCATCTCTTAGTAGTAATTACCAATCTGTCTTGCACATTATGCAAGCCAGAAGTGGGGATACATTCTGCAAATCCCAATTCCTAGTATTAAGACTGTCACTTCTACTGATTCCTTGCCCAAGTTGCTGTGAAAATCCAGCCCTGTTAGATCTTCCAGATCTCCGTCCAGATTCTTCTGCACTTCCACCGCCTCAACCATGATCGATGAAAGAGAATTCAGAACTGATACTTCATTTGAGATTTACAGTTGCTATTAATTGACATTATAGACTCATATTTTGTTTTATTTCCAGTTTAGCAATAATCCTGATTGAAAAGTTCAATTTTATTTTGTTTTTTGTTATTCCCTTTCTAGCTAATGACACACTCTCTATTATGAATGGACAGTCAGAATTGGACTATAATTGTCTTTATTTTCTCTTGTTGTATTGGTTTTGAAACTCTTTTCTGCCATTTCTGTTTATGTAACTTAAATTGAAGTTGATATTGCTCAGATACAAGGGTAACATCAAACCCTACTACTGGCCAAGATATCATGTAAACCCTGTTAGGATTGACCATTTTTGCTGTATAAGGCAACCTCATACTTGCTTACTCAAAACCACTATTCCTTCCCAAGACCACTGAGATAGATACATTAGATTGTCTCCCCATGCACTATGCAACAGATACAATAGAAGCCATAGAAAGACCTGAAAGTGTTTATTAGTATGATCCACCTGAAATTGCTATTACCCACATACCTATACTTCATGAGATTTTGTAGATGAACTCATGGATGTGTCCCATTCATAAAACCTTTCTCACTACAGGTTTGAGTAAGTCTCAAGAGAGATGACATCAGGATTAAGGCCCAAGGGGTTGGGTAATATAACGGGAATTCCATACGCCCCAAATAATATATCACCTGAGAATGAAGTTTCCTGTCTTGCACCATACCTTCTGGCAATTTGTAAGACCAAAACTCCCCCCCTAGTTTGATAGCTTGCCACCTTCTGGAATGGATGATGACAAGCTTGACGAGCTTTGTGTCACCCCTCCCCAGAGGGGGTGACAAGTGGGGAATGTATAATTATGGTACAGCCAGAGACCCCTCCACTGGAATGGTGGAGGGCCCAGTCATAGAGCTCAGGCTATTACAGACCTTGGCTGAGTCAGAAATCTGATGGCTGACATAACTGGGAGCTTACTGGAAAAGTATGGCCTAGTTTGTAGCCCGGATTGAGGCCTAAAAGTTAGGTCAATAGATATGGAAACAAAATGGAGGATTTCAGCACAAAATGGAAGCCCGTATCTGTTACAAAGTGGAATTTTCTCTAATGTAAGTTAGAAAAACAAGTTGAGAAATGAGTGAGTCATGCCAGGTGCAAAGAAAATAGGGAACTAGCTGTCCAAGAGAGGAGGGAGACTTTCCTGTGAGCAGGGTCTTGCTTAAGATTTGTGGACAAAACCATGTTAGCAAGATAGAAGCTACTCATTAGCATGAGCCAATCAGTGACAACCATGACATTACCATAGATCCAATCAGGTATATCTACTGTCATATTACCCATATCCTGAGGGCACCTATAAAAATCAGGGTATTTCCTGGTTTAAGTTAGAGAGACAAGGGTTGCCACTCTCTCTCCAAGGGAAACCAATGTGTCCAGCAGAATTGACAAATTACCTAATTGCTTTCCCTTGTAAAACCTCTAATTGGTAAAAGAAATTATAAAAGATTAGGAACTAATTAACACCTGTTTGCAGCTTATTATATTCCTATAATTAATTGATTGTACTTGCCTGTTGTCAATCACTGATTTGACTTATACCTTGGCAAATAAACTCCTCATTCCAAATGATGATTTGTGGGCTTCACTTAATGATCAAAGGCTGTAAGTATAAATGCATTGTATAACTTGTAATCTAAATCCAGTTTGTCATAAGGCTGGTATCTTTTCCTTAGACCTAACGTCTCCCTTAGAGGCAATAACTCCTTGATTACCCCAGTACTAGTGTTATTTAGAGATGGAGTCAGATTAAGGTCACTCCAGCCTTCTTGGGGGGCTCGGGACCCCTCAATTCTCAACAGTGCGCAGATGTTGATGTGTGTCTTTTTTTTTTATTTGTTTTTTGGGTGGGGGGTTGGGGGATGTGCTGTGCTGGCAAAGTGGGATGGATTGATGTGTGGCTTTGAGGGTGTGTTTCTGTTGTATTGTGTGTGTGTGGTTTTGTCTGTCAAGGAGGTTTGTGGAGGGGGTCTTTCTGTTGGTGAAATGTAAATGTGGTTGTAGGGGGGTCAGCTTTTGCTGAGTGGTGGATTGTTTTTTCCGGGTTTTTTTTTCTGTTGTGCTGAGGCAGCATTGTTGTTTTAAATGGGCAGAAGGTAGAGGAGCACGTTCGTGGTCTGTCGGTATTTTTGGGCCATTTCAGGGCTGTTGTAGGGGAACGCTGGAAGTGAAATGTGCTGTGGGAAGCAGCGCCGTCTTTTTCCATTGGGCTGGGGTTCTGGGCATCCTGGAGGTGGGAGACGGCTTGCCTGAGGATGGGGATGGTTGTTTTAAGTTGGCGTAAGGAAGAGGAGCACGGTCTCGGGCCGTCGGGGGGGGGGGGGGGGTGATCCGGTATGTTCGGTCCATTTCAGGCCAGCTGCAGGGAAATGCTGGAACATTTATGCACTGCGGGAAGCAGCACCATCTTTTTCCGGGTGCTCGGGGAATCCCCAAGGTGGGAGACGGCTTGCCTGAGGCTGGGGATGGTTGGGCATGTCCTTGTCCGCTTCGGCAAAAGGGGAAGAGGAAGGGGGTGGGGAGTTACCTGCAGCCGCATGAGAAACCGGGTATTCTTTGTTTGTTTTGTATTATTAGTTTGCATTTCTGATGTAGAAAGAGTGGATGCCTTTCAAATGATGGAGGTGGTGCGTCGGTGTGCGGTTGTTTCGTTAGTTTGGCAGCCAGTCTCCAGCGATTCCTAGGCAGGGAAGGAGTAGGGAAACACGCTCCGCGTGTTTCCCTACTCCTCCCCCTTCCTTGGTCGCTGTTTGCTGCTGGCTGGGTCGTGGGTAATCCTTCCAGCTGGGCAGCAGCTTGTCCTGTTCGCCCACGTCCCAGATGGTGAGGGGCACGCTGTTCTCCGGCTCCACCGACTCCACGTCAAGCGAACCCAAATATAGTCTGTGCTATAGGCCCTCCGGCACTCTTCAGTACCGGCATTAGGCATTTAAAAATTTCTCCCCCCCTCCCCGGTCTATTTTTGCACATACCCACAGCAGGAATATTCTTCTCTCGTTCCAGCGTTGGTTCTGTGCTCTCCGTGCTTCACAGATAATGAGCCATTCTTCTGGTGAATGCTCCTCCCTTATTGCCACATAGTTTCCTCTGATAGATCCGTCTTACGTCGCCTAGCGTTGCTTGGGAACGGTTTTGTGATGGTCCTTTGTGTTTCAGGACATTGAGGGTGTTTTCTCTGATTGGTCCGTCATGCGAGGGCGGGGCAGAGAGACATGGTCAGTGTTGTGGCTTCACCACCATGAACTGACGAACCCTTCAGGGAGTGACTGAGTGACTTCAGAACGTTGTCTTCAGAATGTTGAGGGTGAGTTTTATTATAGTAGATTACAAGAACAAGTTGTAGCTGGTCAATTAGAATAGCATCTAGAAGCCACAAACTCTATTCACCCTTGTCATATGGGCTTCAGAGCCTATCACAGTACTGAAACTGCCTTACCAGGTACAATATCTCACATATACACTCGATTAGATCAACATAAACAAGTGGTTTTAGTCTTATTGGACCTCTCAGCAGCATTTGTTCTGGTAGATCATGCCATTCTTCTGGATAGACTTTCAAATATAGGCATCATTCGAACTGCTCACCCTTGGTTTAATTCTTATCTAACTATCTGAAATAATGTTGTCCTATGGGACAACCAATGTTCCACTCCTTACTCTCTTTTATATGGGGTGCTGGCACCGATACTGTTTAATATCTTTTTATCTCCTCTAGCCCCGTCTGATACAGACTTTAGATCTTACTTCATTTATATATGCTGATGACATCCAAATTCTAAGCACCCTTGATCCAACCCATGAACACGATATTCAGCTTTTAAATACTTAACTCACTACAATTGTAACTTGGTTTAAAACTAACAAACTTGTGCTGAATCCCTCTAAAATTATGGCCATTCTATTTTCAGATACAGAGAACATTACTCCTATAAAACCTCTCTGTATAGCTAATAATACTATTAAACTAGCACCTTAAAAATTCTTGGAGTCACCTTAGATCATCAGTTGACTTTTTGACCACATATTTCATGACTAACCAGAAATTGCTATTTCAGATAGAAACTAATTTGCTCCATTTGTTCATTTTTAGATCACAAATCACTATGTACATTACACTATTGCAATTCCCTTTTTCAGGAACTGCTTGTACAAGACTTGAAACGTCTCCAACTGATTCAAAATACAGCAGTGAAACTTATTTGGGGAGAAAAAAGAAGGGATCATGTAACCGCTCTACTCAAAGAAGAACATTGGTAAGCGGTAATTTGTAGATTTCCATATAAAATTCTAGCCTTAATACATCACACTCATTCTTCTGGCCTCCCATTGTTTCTGTCACAATACATAATTCCCTATGTTCCTGGAAGAAGCCTACGTTTTACAAATCGGCATTTTTTAAAATGCTCCACTGTTTTGTCAAATATTGCTATGAACATATCTGCAGCTCTCTATTCACAGTTGTGGGCTTGCCACGTTGGAATAACCTTCTATTATACTTACGTGCTGAACCATCTGCAGAAATTTAAGGCTTGTCTAAAAACGTATTTTTATGAAAAATACCCCTTACTGTTTTGAGGGGAAATGAGGGACCTTGAGTCTCTGGTTGTATGCTGTAAAGTTTAACACAGTGCATTACTGTCTGTCGTTTTATTCTGTTCTATTGAAGAATATAACTTCTAGCTTCAACACATTGTATTTTATTGTTAACCACTTAGCTGTTTTGATGATGGGTGATATATCAAATAAATGAACCTTGAACCTTATCATATTGAATTCAAAGTGGGTTACAAAAACACGTCAACATACACGTTATAATTTACAATTTTCATTAGATAAAAGATCATATATTAAAATGCTTGTGAAATACATAGGTCTTTAGATTTTTATGAAAAAGTAAGTAGGTTGGTTGTGATTTAATCTGAATAGCAATATCATTCCAGATTTTACTGGATTTAAAGATGAAAGAACCATCTAACAAATGCTTAATCAAACATGTTGAGTAGAAGGATAGCAGAATTAGGTTGTTTTTTTTTTTGCTAAGCCGCAGTAACGTTTTTAGCTTGCAGTAGAAATCAGCTGGTGCCCATTATATTCCTATGGGCATCTTGGCATTTACCACCAGCTGATTTCTATTGTGAGCTAAAAGTGCTACCGTGGCTTGGTAAAAGACCCCCATAGAGAAGAATGTAAACCTACAATTAGTGCACATGCTGTGTAGGTGCCTATAGGGATATAGTAAACAGGACCCACAATCTAAGTATGTACCTGAGGTAATACAGGGTTAAGTGACTTGCCCAAGATCACAGGAGCAGCAATGGGATTTGAACTGGCCACCTCTGGATGTCAAGACTGGTGCTCTAACTACTAGGCTACTCATCCACTCCAATGTATGCTGAACATCATGAACCAAAGATTGAAAATTACTTTTTTATACAATATGTTAATTAGAACATTCTGAGGGTTATTTTAGAAGTATCTCCATGAATAAATATCAGCGTGAACACTTGCAGGTTGGCTACACATGTAAATAGTAATTTTAGGGGACCTTTAACAAAGCTGCGGGAGTGCCAATACGTGGGTAGCGCATACCAAATCGGCACTGCCGCTGGAGTATCGCGTGTGGCCAGCAGTAATTCTGAGTTTGGTGCGCACCAAATCCTGAGGTAGAAAATATTTTTCTATTTTTTACCGTGGGGGCATTCCTAGCAGTAATCAGCAGTGTGGCCACACTGGCGTGTGCTGCATGGTTACCGCGTGGGTAGCATGTGAGCCCTTACCACTAAGTCAATGGCTGGTGGTAAGGGCTCAGGCCATAAATAGGCATGTGCTAGTTTTAATTTTTGCGCATGCCTATTTCCTGGCCCATTAAAAGATGACCCTTTTCCCAGTCCTGGTAAAACGTGGCCCAGCGCGCACCCAAATGATGCGCCCACATGACCGCAGGCCACTTTTTATCATGGCTTTGTAAAAGGACCCCTTACGGTTTACCTGTGGAGTTCCACACCACACAGATCTTTCATGGGAGCCTGGTTGGCAGGCCAAAAATATAAATATGTCACAAGTTACATCCACCAATGGCCTCCTCTATGGCCCTTTTTTCCAGTTGGGGCTCTTCCTTATTTCAGTCATTGGAAGGGAAACTGGAAACTAAAAGCCAAGCTGGAAACTAATCAGCATAAGCCCTGCAGTGCATTGATTAAATCTCCTGGCTGCTTCACACTGAAGTGCAGCTGTTGCTCTCTTAGTAATCAGGCCTCAGGAATGGCCATAACATGGCAGGAGAGTTTGTGATGAAGTGAGTGGTGGGATGGAAGTAATACCAACTCCACAGAAGTCAAATTTTTCACCACTAGTTCACAAACTGGCAATCGAGAAACAATGTCTTAGTGGTATGATGCTATTCTGCATGCATTTATAAATTATGCACAAAATTCTAAGTGCACAGAAGTGCATAATTTCCTGGTTTATAGTCTATAATCAAAAAGAGGAGGGGGAGGGAAAGATGTCATAACTTGCTTTAGAAATATTCCATACAATTGCAGTTTACTTAGCTGTATGAATCACTGGCTTTTAAAATCCACAGCTGTCTACTAAATCTTGAAGCCTGACAAAAATTTAACCAGATATGAGGGGAGAGAGGTGGGCTAGGATGTGGTCCAGGGTTGGAGCCTAAACTTAACCTCACAGTGGTGGTATTCAGCCACTATCCTGTTAATCACATAAAGTTATTTTGGTTGCAGATACAGAAGGCCTAAGAAATCCATCATGTTTAACCTGCAATTATCAACAGTGCTGAACTAACCAGATATCTCTTGAAAACCCACTTAAAGATAATAGCTGGATCAGTCATTGAGTTATCTTTAAACAGATTTAATCTAGCTGAATATCAGTCTCAGGAGGTACAGACTTCTTTAAATATTCCTTTCTGCATACATTAATACAGTAAAGTTTTCATTCCCATTTCCCCTGCAAACACATTCATTTAAACATATTTGAAACCCAAAGACACCACAAATTCATTTAATGAGTAAAACTGCAGCTCCCTGAAAAGATAAGGATACTTTGGAGGTCAGAATATATTTTATCAAACTAACCAAACATCTATGACTAATTTTGGGGGGGTTGGTGAAATCAAAGATATCACAACCTCCAACATATCCAATTTCACTTAAGGGAAAGTTAAATGAGACCTGCCTGGTTCCCTCTGAGGAGTTCCAACATAAACAGCACACATGCTCAGTAGCTGAGCCTCAGCCAGTGACTTGGTCTCTTACTTAAAGTCCTTGTGAGGAATGCTGATGCCTTATTATAGGTGGCAAGGTCCAGGTCCAGGCTTCAGGTGGCTTTGATTATGTAATTCTGTGTGGTCCCAAATTTCACTTAGTGGAAAGGTCTGCATGAAACCATGCCATGACATTATACAGCTTTAATGTTACACAGCAGAACAAAGCTGGAACAGGCAGACCTTCGTTTGCAAAGTGTATTAAATTTTTTTGGTGTGTGGAAGCAGCTCAGATTTTAAAAGAATAGTTCAATCCCAAAATACAAAATGTAGGTTATTTTTTCACCATGGGAAGTTTAATCCTACTGATCTGGCCAGGGTCCAAACAGTTTTGCATCCCCAGTGGGGTTGGGTGGCAGGGCATTAATCCTTCTATTGTAGACCCTCTTAAACTCAGCCAAAGGAACCAAACTGAACTCAGAGAGCAGGAAAGCAGGGTCATTTATCTGCATTACTGCCAGTGCTGAAACGTGCAGCCCTGCATTCTTTGACTTAGTAATAATTTGCTTTGTGGTAGACAGCAAGCCTGACATCAATTAGCATGGTGTAGTAGCCCCGGATTAATTTACAACCCGGAAGAAGTAGACAATGCCTCAATTTTAATGGCTTTTAATTAGATGAAAAGAATGGAAGACATTAAAAGTAATTCTTTATACTTAAAATAATGAAGAGCAGAAATCATCAGGGTGCTTTCGGCTCCTATACTCTCTTGAATATACTTTTATAATTAGGAACTAGTAGCACAGTCTGACTGACTGAAATTAGTTGCAGTGAAGCTATTTTTACTGCTTTTCACCTTTATCTTGTATCTGGAAGACAATGCAATTGGAAAATAAATAGGGGCCCTTTTATTTATTTATTTACAACATTTGTATTTCACATTTTCCCACCTATTTGCAGGCTCAATGTGTTTTACATAGTTCAGAAATGGTGATTACCAGTTCCGGAAAAAAGAAATACATAGTTAAGGTAGAGTAGACAGAATGGAGTAGGTATTCAGGAAAGAAAGTTCAGGAAGGAAAGTTTTACTAAGCTGTGGCCACTATCCCAGGCATGGGTCTTTCATATGCTCTGAGGTAAAATGGCCCCATTTTCCATTTTTCCTCTTAATGGCCACATGCTAATTTCCCCATTAGTGCATAGCCATTAACATGTGAACACCTACGCCTGTTTTCTAGGTGATAAGGGTTCACGCTCTAATCCTGTGCTAATCGATTAGCATTCAGTGATGTAGCTGCGCTAATCAAGTAGTGCAGTATCCCCTAGATTCTATATAGTGCGCCTAGCATTTTGCACCGGAATCAAAGCGTATTCTATAACAACATGCGTAACTTAATTGGCTTAACAAGCCAATCAGCATTGTTAACAGCACTTACCAAGCAATAATGAGCACTAATTGACAATAATTAAAATTTACACATGCAAATCGCTAAAGAGTCCTTTTATTAAGGCGCACCTAAAAGTGGCCTGCGCTGGTGTAGGATGTGCGCAGGTCAATTTTTCAGCATGCCTGGAAAAAAAGCATTTTTTGTGGACAAAAATGGATGTGCAGCAAAATTAAAACCAGCGCGCGTCCATTTTCAGCCTGAGACCTTACCGCCACCCATTGACTTAGCGGTAAGGTCTCACACGCTAACTGGGTGGTAAGCATCCAGTGCATGTAAACAGCTGATTACCACTGGGTAAGTGCCACGCTGTAGAAAATAGAAAACATTTTCTACTGTGTGTTTTGGGTGCACATAAAAAATGGAATTACCGCTTGGGGCACGTGGTAGCCGAGCATAATTCCAATTTGGCTTGCGTTGGATGCGCATAAGCGCCTACACATCTTAGTAAAAGGGCCCTTTAGTGTACAGTGTATTGCACAGCACCTACATTGTAATGCATACAGGCAAAAAGGCTACATTTAGGTGTTGTTTATAGAATATGCTTAGGTGTTAATGTTTTCTGTGCGGATTTTATAGGCGCCATATATAGAATCCCCCATATGCTTACTCTTTGCCCCTAGACACACCCCCAAAGCTAAAAAATAAATAAAATCTATTTTTTAGCATGTGGGAAGTGTCAGCCCTGTGGGATTCCTGAATCAGCCCTGCGGTAGTGCTTTTTACCCTGGGTAAGCGCATGTGTTACTGCTTACCACAGCTTAGTTGAAGGGCCCCATAGTGTCCTGAAATGAAAAACGCAATCTCTGCCCCCCCCCCCCAAAAAAAAATTCCAGAATAACTAAAGAGCAAAAAAATACAATATACTGGAGTTTATAATTTTTTTTACTTTCAATGGCAGTACACTACAAGAGGTGGCATAAATTCCCCTCTGGGTCTCTGTCTCTGCTGCCCTTCCTTGCTCCCCCTCCCACTTACCTCCCTTCTCACTCAGCCACCTCCATTCACCAAGTACCTGCTGCTACCATGCACCTCTTCTGGGCCTCACTGTGGTTCATATGTGATGCATATGTGATGCATCTTCCATTCTTATCCAAAATATTGGAAACGGTTGTGCTTACACAGTTATAATCTTACGTAGAATCGAAAAACGTATTACATCCAAGACAATCAGGTTTTAGGAAAGGTCATAGTACAGAGACAGGTCTGACTTCCCTTCTAAGTGAAGTACATTCTAGATTAGAACAAGGTTACATCACATTGATTATCTCACTTGATCTGTCCGCGGCGTTTGATCTAATAGATCATGATCTACTACTCAATCGTTTGAAGGAAATTGGTATCTCGGCCACAACCGTTCATTCAAAGTTGTTCAAAATCAATCTATTTCAAAATCCCACCCCATCTCCTGTGGGGTACCACAAGGATCAGTTTTATCACCAATATTGTTTAATCTATATGTCAGTCCACTTTCGCTACTTATCCAGTCTCTGGGTATCAGCTTGTATTCATATGCTGATGACTTCCTTCTTATTCATTACATGCAGCCGCTGAACATTTATTTGACACCAATTCAAAACTGCCTTGATGAGGTGGCCACTTGGCTTACAAAGCACCATTTAGTATTAAATCTGGATAAGACAATAACATCTTGGATAACAGGTCATGGATCAATACCATCTTTAATACCTACTCTGTTTAGTAAGCAGATACCTACGGTACAATCCTTGAAATATTTAGGTGTCATTATTGACTCTGCATTATCCTTTAATGAACAAATATCTGATGTAGTAAAAAAATCTTTTTATCATCTACGGAAACTCGATAGACAAAGATTCCTTGTATACCCTAACATATGCTTATATCATAACACGTCTTCACTACTGCAATGTCATTTATGCAGGCCTCACAAAAGTCAATTTAAAACGTCTGCTGGGCCTCAAAATATGACAGGATTACACCCCTCTTACACCATCTTCACTGGCTTCCGATTGAAGTCAGAATAAAATTTAAGATCCTCATTCTGACATACAAAGCATTACACTTATCAACCCCATCATGTTTAGCCAATCTCACCATACCATACTCACTGACACGTATACTCCGGTCACTCACAGATAATAGATTAGTAATTCTGTCACGCTTGAGGGCTAGATGGGAATCTATGTGAGCAGCAGCTTTCTTTTTCTTATCCCCCACACTTTGGAACTACCTCCCAAAAGTAATTAGATTAGAGGAATCATATACCCGCTTCCGTAAAACCTTAAAAACATACTTTTCCCCCGTAAGTTTGAAAACAATGCATGATAAAGGGATAACAGATGCCACATTGAGCCTGCAAATAGGTGGGAAAATGTGGGATACAAGTACAATAAATAAATAAATGGATGTGCTATTTTCAACATGCAGCACTATAATCTTGGTTTTTGTATGAATGGTACTGTATTTTTGTTCACTCACCTCTTAGTATGGATGTTTCTGTTTTTGCTGTGCTTTCCTATTGACTAATGGATTTCTTAGTTTGTATGTTTGTGTTCTAATGTATATTTTTACAATGTAAACCGTTCTGCTTTGCCAATGCAATAAGTAATGGTATAGTAAATAAATAAGCGATAAACGATATAGCAGCAGAAGCTGTGTCACTCCTTTCCTCACCATGCTTGGGGCCAATGAGTCATTGCATATTTGTTCATTTATCTTTATTTGTCATTTCTATTCTGCCTATAACTAGGTGGATTACAAATCACACACATAAAATCATGAAAACGGTCAACAACACAATAAAATACAATATGTATACCATCATAAAAATCAGTATGACCATCCATTTTACCCTTTATCCCTGGGATTCTATATATGGCGCCTTAATTTCCACATAGAAATTGAAGCGTATTCAATAACAATGCATGTAACTTAGTTGGTTAACTAACTAATTAGTGCTGTTAATTGGATGTTAACAAGCAATTATCAGCACTAATTGGCATTAAGATCTACGCATACAACTCACTAATCATATTCTGTAATGTGGTGCACCTAAATTTAAGTCGCATAGTTGAAAGGGGGCATGGCCATGGGTAGGGTGTGGGTGCTTCTAAAATATATGCAAGTTGCTATAGAATATACCTACATCAGGATTTATGCTGAGTAAAACATGGCATAAATGGCCATGACCACATTTGGTCACATGGAGAGGTGCTCGGTGTTATTCTATATACTGCATGGAAATTTAAGCCTATTCTATAAAATGTAGGCGTACTTTACAGAATATGCCTAGGTGTATTTGTTTTCCACGCGGAATTTTCAGACGCCATATATAGAATCTAGCCCTGTATACTTGAGTAAAGAAATAAGTTTTCAATCATTTTTTTAAATGTTACAATTCCCCCCCGATTTTGCATAGGTCACCCAAATTTGGGCACAGATTTGCATGTAAACTAATTAGTCAATGAGGTGCTAACAAGTTTTTATTAGCACTTAATGGGCAGTAATTTGGAGTTACGTGTGTATCTACCCTATGCCCTATTCTATAACATGCATGCCTAAATTTCATGCAACTCCAAAAGGGATGGGGCTGTGGGAGGGGTATGGAAGGGTTAGTGGTGGTCCCAAAAATTAGGCACACTATTATAGAACACCTGCATTTGGGCACCTAACTACTATCTGTTGGACACCAGCAGGTGTAAATGTTTATGCCCAAAGTTGGGTGTGAAATGCATGCTGAGTATTCTATAAGGCATGCTCCACAAAATACTAGCTTAGCGTGGATCATCCTAGCGCCTATCTTTGGGCACCATTTATTGAATCTAGCCCAATATCCTTAACTTGCCACAGAATTTTAGGCAATCTATTTCACTACATAATGAATATTCAGAGAGAGATTTGCATGCAGTGAAGGCAGTGCATGCAAATCTTTCTCATGAATATTCGTTGTGGATATCCTGAAAACCTCACAAGCTGGGCAGCCCCCAGGACAGGTTTGGGAACCACTGGACTGCTTTGCAAGAGAGAAGAAACACACATTAGCAGAGGTGAAAGGGGGTGTTGAATGTTGATGTCACCAAGGATGATGAAATCCTTGCAATGGCCTTGGCTCTGCAAAAGGGACTATTGCTCGATGTTCATATGTTCCATCTAACTGCAAACCAGCAGAGATACTTTAATTCAGTCCTGATTTTCCAATTTTTCCTTGCAAAACATTATGGGATTTCCCCTCCAACTTGCTCAACACAAGATGCAGAGCTATATTCTCAGGTTCACGTTTTGACCATTGCAGCAGATTTGAGGTCAAAGTGAGGAACTTGTTAGAAAACTTTAATCTACACAAAAAGATAAGAAATAACTTCAACATTTTCTTAATCTTTCTCTCAGCTGCTATTTTAGCAGTGAATTTCCCTTAGATATCTACAGTCTGGTAGTTCCCTCTGAGTGACTGACACAAACTTTCCATTTTCTTTCAGCTTCTTATTATAGCACTATTAGCCACATCCAGACCTGCCTCGAAACACACAGACAATAAGAGATTTCAGTAAATGTATTTATTTTAGTAAGTATGATTAAACTCAATAAGGCTCTGATCAAGGAGTGCCAGAGTTTAAGATTTAAAAACAACCTCAAATCATGGGATTGAAATATGGCCAGAGAAACAGGAAGAATGATGCACCCACTCAGGATGTCTGTTTTAGACATGCAAAGCAATAAGATAGTGAATATGGAGTCTAGAGGTGGCAATGAAGGCGAACAGAGATCATGAGGAGGGGTGTAAAGTGAGGTAAGAGGGGAAAGTAGGCTTAGTCCCCAGTTTTAATTCAATTCAATTCAGATCTTATATACCTATTCAGGGTTCAGTGCGGTCTACATTATAGATAGGTCAGGGTTGGGTATAATATTATAGGTAGGACATTGGTTGTGTACTATCTAGTTGTTGAATTCCATGTTAAGTGACAATAGAGGGTGTGGGAGAAGTAAGGTATTTCCTTAGTCCTGTAAGCAGTTTGGGACACCTTTTGCCAAGATTCTGAGACAAGAGTTTAAAAACTCTATGGAATTTATATGACACATAGTTATAAATTTGCATAAATTTGCATACTTTTTTATAACCTTATTAAAAAAATAATTTTCTGGCCTTTCTGGGTACCCAGTTATTTTGTTTGGCTCTTTTATATAAGGGGGGGGGGGGGGGAGAGGAGTGAATAGGAAAAGAATCCTCATAATCTGTGCTGGAAAGAGAAGAGGGGAATAGAGAATAAGGGTAAAAGAAGAAATCTTGGAATTGAGATTGCAAAAAATTAAAAAAATTAGAGCGAGATGAACATGATTGTACAGAAGGGTTTATGTATCTGTGGATATGCCCAAGGGAAGAAGGTTCAGTCAGACAGAAATGAGTTACAATTAATTTGTTACTACTACTACTATTACTACTATTTAGCATTTCTATAGCGCTACAAGGCGTACGCAGCGCTGCACAAACATAGAAGAAAGACAGTCCCTGCTCAAAGAGCTTACAATCTAATAGACAAAAAATAAAGTAATCAAATCAATTAATGTGTACAGGAAGGAGGAGAGGAGGGTAGATGGAGGTGAGTGGTTACAAGTGGTTACGAGTCAAAAGCAATGTTAAAGAGGTGGGCTTTCAGTCTAGATTTAAAGGTGGCCAAGGATGGGGCAAGACGTAGGGGCTCAGGAAGTTTATTCCAGGCGTAGGGTGCAGCGAGACAGAAGGCGCGAAGTCTGGAGTTGGCAGTAGTGGAGAAGGAAACAGATAAGAAGGATTTATCCATGGAGCGGAGTGCATGGGAAGGGGTGTAGGGAAGAACGAGTGTGGAGAGATACAGGGGAGCAGCAGAGTGAGTACATTTATAGGTTAGTAGAAGAAGTTTGAACAGGATGCGAAAACGGATAGGGAGCCAGTGAAGCGACTTGAGGAGAGGGGTAGTGTGAGTAAAGCGACCCCGGCGGAAGATGAGACGGGCAGCAGAGTTTTGAACCGATTGGAGAGGGGAGAGGTGACTAAGTGGGAGGCCAGCAAGAAGCAGATTGCAGTAGTCTAAACGAGAGGTGACAAGAGTGTGGATGAGGGTTTTGGTAGAGTGCTCGGAAAGAAAGGGGTGGATTTTACGGATGTTGTAAAGAAAGAAACGACAGGTCTTGGCGATCTGCTGGATATGAGCAGAGAAGGAGAGAGGAGAGTCAAAGATGACCCTAAGGTTTCGAGCTGAGGAAACAGGGAGAATGAGAGAGCCATCAACAGAAATAGAAAACGGGGGGAGTGGGGAGGTGGGTTTGGGGGGGGGGGGGGGAAATGAGAAGCTCGGTTTTGGTCATGTTTAATTTCAGGTGGTGTTGAGACATCCAGACAGTAATGTCAGACAAGCACGCTGAAACTTTGGTTTGGATGCAAGGTGAGTTATCAGGGGTAGAAAGGTAGATTTGGGAGTCATCAGCATAGAGATGGTAGGAAAAGCCATGGGATGAGATTAATGAACCAAGGGAAGAAGTGTAGATAGAAAAGAGGAGGGGACCAAGAACAGAACCCTGAGGTACGCCGACAGGCAGAGGGATAGAAGTAGAAGAGGATGCACCAGAGTGAACAGTGAATGTGCGGAGGGAGAGGTAGGAAGAGAACCAGGAAAGGACAGAGCCCTGGAATCCAAGTGAGGACAGGGTATCGAGGAGTATGCTGTGATCGACAGTGTCAAAAGCAGTGGAAAAATCAAGAAAAATGAGGATGGAATAGAGACCTCTGGATTTAGCCAGTAATAGGTCATTGGAGACTTTAGTAAGCGCAGTTTTGGTTGAGTGGAGAGGGCGAAAACCAGATTGTAGTGGGTCAAGAATAGCATGTGAGGAGAGAAAATCAAGGCAGCGGTGGTGAACAGCACGCTCATGTAACTTGGAGATAAAAGGGAGGAGGGAGATGGGTTGGTAATTAGAGGGACAAGTACGGTTGAGTGAAGGCTTCTTAAGGAGAGGTGTGACCACAGCATGTTTAAAGGCAGTAGGGACAGTTGCAGTGGAAAGTGAGAGGTTGAGAATGTGACAGATAAAAGGAATAAGAGCAGGTGAGATGGCATTAAGAAGGTGGGTGGGAATGGGATCAGAGGAACAAGTGGTACATTTTGAGGAAGAAAGGAGAAGTGTAGTTTCCTCTATAGTAACTTCAGGAAAGGAGGAAAAGGAATGAGGGGAAGGAGAGAGAGGGCAAGGCCCATTTTATTCCTATGGGCCCTGTCGAAGATAACTTGAGCTAAGCTTTAGTAAAAGACCCCCTAGGATTTTGTCTTTTTCCCCCCAAGAGTTTGCATAATCCTCAATATTATTTGAAATTGCAAGAGGATCCTTCTGATATGAATCTTGAGAAGTTTCAGAAGATTACAAGTGAAGATAAAATTTAGCAGCAAAACATAAGTTTTTGATATTTAAGACTGTGAAAATTCAGATTTTAAAAAATACATTCCCTAAAATTCATAAGAATCTACTCACTTCCCTCCTCTGAATGCTGACCTTCTCTCACTCACACTCCTCATTCCCTTCAATACCCTCATTTACTCTTTCCTCATGCCACACGTCTCCATACTTTTCCACCAGACTCCCTCCAATCTCCTCACTCTCCACACCTTCCTCTAATCACCTCACTCACACTCCATAGCAACTTCAATCCCCTCACTCATAAGTACATAAGTATTGCTATACTGGGAAAGACCAAAGGTCAATCGAGCCCAGCATCCTGTTTCCAACAGTGGCCAATCCAGGTCACAAATACCCAACAAGATCCCAAAAATGTACAAAACATTTTATACTGCTTATCCCAGAAATAGTAGATTTTCCTCAAGTCCATTTAATAACGGTCTATGTACTTTTCATTTAGGAAGCCGTCCAAACCTTTTTTAAACTCCACTAAGCTAACCGCCTTTACCACATTCTCTGGCAACGAATTCCAGAGTTTAATTACACGTTGAGTGAAGAAAGATTTTCTCCGATTCGTTTTAAATTTACTATAATGTAGCTTCATCGCATGCCCCCTAGTCCTAGTATTTTTGGAAAACTTGAACAGACGCTTCACGTCTACCCGTTCAACTCCACTCATTATTTTATAGACCTCTATCATATCTCCCCTCAGCCGCCTTTTCTCCAAGCTGAAGAGCCCTAGCCACTTTAGCCTTTCCTCATAGGGAAGCCGTCCCATCCCCTTTATCATTTCTGTTGCCCTTCTGTGCACCTTTTCTAATTCCACTATATCTTTTTTGAGATGTGGTGACCAGAATTCAACACAATATTCGAGGTGTGGTCGCACCATGGAGCGATACAAAGGCATTATAACATCCTCATTTTTGTTTTCCATTCCTTTCCTAATAATACCTAACATTCTATTTGCTTTCTTAGCCGCAGCAGCACACTGGGCAGAAGGTTTCAACGTATCATCAACAACAACACCTAGATCCCTTTCTTGGTCCGTGACTCCTAACGTGGAACCTTGCATGACATAGCTATAATTCGGGTTCCTCTTTCCCATATGCATCACTTTGCACTTGCTCACATTAAACGTCATCTGCCATTTAGACGTCCAGTCTCCCAGTCTAGTAAGGTCCGCTTGTAATTTTTCACAATCCTCCCGCGATTTAACGACTTTGAATAACTTTGTGTCATCAGCAAATTTAATTACCTCACTAGTTACTCCCATCTCTAGGTCATTTATAAATATGTTAAAAAGCAGCGGTACCAGCACAGAACCCTGGGGAACCCCACTAACTACCCTTCTTCATTGAGAATACTGACCATTTAACCCTACTCAATCTTCCTTGCCTCATTCCTACTCTCTCCATCACCCTTGTCCTCCATGCATTTGTTCATCTGCCCACCCTTAACCTCCCATTCAGTTAGTCACTCTTGCCACCCATTTTCTTGCATGCTTGCTCTCCACTTACCCCAACCACTGTCACTCATTCCCTTATCCGCTGACTCTTTTGGTTCCCCCATTCACTCATTAATTCTCCCCTTGTTCCCATGTATTTATTTGCTCACTCTCTCTTGCCTCCCTTCTTCTGATTCACCATTTTAGCCCATCTTTCCTATCTCAAACAAGCTCTCTCTTACATTGCCCCCATCTCCAGATATGTTCTTTGAGAAGGTCATTGGCAAGTTGACATTTCAGGCCATGTCCTCCCTCTCTGTTTTTGGGCCAGCTCAAATCTTGTAATTGGATACAGGTTGGCTATATTTAAATTATAATTGACTTTGTTAAGGCAATTTGTGACTCTGGAGCTAATTTAGGTTTGCTAGGACAAAGGGTGTGAATACTTAAGAATAAGAAACCAAGAAGTTTTGATTTCATTTGCTTTTTGGATATTTCTATACATGTTCTTTTGCACTGAAAGGGTAGAGCTGTGGTATTTACTCCCAGTCCTCAAGAACCATCAAAAGGTCGGGTTTCAGGATATCCCTACCGAATATGTATGAGAGACATTGGCATACAATGGAGGTAGTAGGCATGCAAATGCCTATCATACATAAAGATTCCCTGAAAATCTGACCCATTAGTGGCGCTCAAGGATTATGAGTTGATACTACTGGCATAGAATATGTTGTATTTAAGAATGTAATCCTCAAGTGCAGCAAACAGGCCAGGTTATCAGGATATCTCTAATCATAGGTGTTGCTATGGGGTGGCAAGGGTGGTAAGTGCCATCCCCCAAAATTAGTTTGCCACCCCTGTTTCAGTAGATATGGCTGTTTCCTGTGTGCAGCAGCAACAATAAAGGACAGTGAAGCTGTGGGGCCTTCCATCTCATGTGTACTGCTATATGCTCTGCTCATTCTGGTCCTGCCCCTCAAACAGGAAGTGGCTTGGTGGTGATGGTGGTGGTGGTGGTGGGGGGGGGGGGGGATATGATCACGATTGCAGAGTGTGCAGCAACACATATGAGATGGAAGGTCCTGTGGCTTCGTTTTTCTTTATTTCTGCTTCTGCACACTGCAGGAAGCAGTTGTAGGTGGAAGAGGCAGCAGAGAGAAGAGAGGTGCAATAATGGATTGGGAGGCCAGGGGAGGAAAGTGGAGATGCTAGATTGGGGGAGGGAGGACAGAAAGTAGATATGTTGTTTGCAAAGAGGGTGGGGATACTGGACAAGGCCTGGGCAGTAAGGTGACAGAAGGGGATGATGGGGAAGGAAGATGCTGGCTTTGGAAGGGAGAAAGAGAAAGAAGATGTTGGATGAAGGGGGTAGGAATAGGGACAGAAAAGGGTAGGTGGTAGGGATATGGGCAAGATGCTGAATATGAGAAAGGGAGGAGTAAGGAGACCAAAACGCTGGACAAAAGTTGGGAGAGGGGAAGAGAGAGGAGTTGCTGGGTCAGAGAAGGATGGAAAGAAAGGCAATATGTTTGCTCATGGGGAGAAGGAGAAATTGTAGACATGGGAAGAGCAGGGTGACAAGGGAGATGCTGGATTGGGATGGAGGAAGAGAGGGGTTCTGGAACAGGATGGGGAAGATGCTGGCTTAGAGGAGGGGAAGAAAGGAGATGCTGGATTGGGAAGGGAGGAAAAAGGGACATGGTGGTATAGGCACATAGAAAAGGAATGCTGGATATATGGGTTGTAGGGTGACAGGAAATACTGGATATGAGGTGAGTAGGGAGACAGAGGGCAGATACTGGACATGAGGGAAGTCAGAAGACAAAGAGGAGATGTTGGGTTGGATATTGGAGAGGAACAGGAACAGGGAGGGGGAAGCTAGATGTGGGAAGAATAGGGAGAAGGGGGAGATCATGACATAGGGAGAGAGAAATGGAATGAGATACTGTAACACTGATGGATGGACGAGCAGGTGTGTGTGTGTGGGGGGGGGGGGGAGGAGAAATAGGGTAACACAGTAACATAGTAGGTGACGGCAGGTGAAGATCTGTAAAAAACTCATTACATAAGGTATGATGTGATACTTGATATGTATATCTGATCTTGATTTGTCCTTGCCATTTTCGGGGCATAGACCGCAGAAGTCTGCTGGCACTGTCCTTGTTTTAAAACTTCTGAAGTTGTTATTGAAACCCCTAAAAAGCTCCACTTCAACCCAACCAAATCTATTCAGCCACAATCAGGGCACAGACTATATAAGTCTGCCATGGCTTTGCTTCTCAATTACTGCCCTCTCATGCCAAACAGTTGCCGGCAGTAGCAGCATGACAAGCTGCCTTCGGTCAGCCCCCGGGTCATCCCTTTGCCACATCCTGCCTCCTCTGATGCAATTTCCTGTGGTTGGGACATGGCAGAAGGAAGACACACGGGCTGGCCGAAGGCAGCTTGTCATGCTGCTGCTGCCAGTGACTGGCGTAAATTTTAAAGATTCACAGGAGAGTGATTGAGGAGAGGGAGCAGTGCCGGACCAGTGGGGAGGGGGCACAGAGAAACAGGACCTGGGAGGGGAGAAAGAGCAAGGGAGAGACTGGACAGGGGGAAGGGGGAGAGGACCAGTGAGGTCAGAGGCTGGGTATTTTTGTACTCTCAATTGCCAGCACCCTGGGTTAGTGCCTTACCTAGTCTAATGGTTAAGCTGGTCCACCCAACAGATTTTGGGTGGGCCTAGGCAAGAAGAGGGTGGGCACCAAGTGTTCTTCCCTTCACCCACCACCAAAAAAAAAAACTCAGCTGGTGGGAAAACGCTTCTTTCCACCTTAGCAGTCTGCAGCAGGCACACACTGAAAACTGAGCATACGCAGGTGCTGGTATCCTGGAGAATAGCGTTTTCATTACCATCAGGGGAAGTCTTCTGCTGGTGGAGCTTGGGATCCCCATGTGCTACCGCTAATACGTGTGCTGCTGTTGGGTGGGCCTGAGCCCTAATTGGGTGGGCCCCGGCCTACCCAGGCCACCTGTGGCTACGCCACTGCCTAGGTGCACCCTTTACTTCCTAGAAAGATCATAGAGACTCATATAACATCCAACATGACCTATCACAGGGGCTGACGGGGGGGGGGGGGGGGAGATAGTGGTAAGCAAATGTACTGGGGAGGGTAGAGGAGATGGGAGGGGAGGAAGATACTGGACTGAGTAGGCCCTATGCTTAGGGTTGCTTTTACCCTTTGGGCTCCCTGTTAAGCTGGGCCCAGGGCAACTGCCTCTTTGCTCATAGTAATAAGTTGCTCTGTGGCTGCTACACAGCAAAGGTTTGTAATGTCTCACCAGACTGGAAGGGAGGAAACTTCACAGGTAGGAGGATGTTTGGTGGAGTCTGGTTATGAAGAAGGCTGGAGACAGATGGTCAAGTCTGACTTGGAGAGTACTGGGGTCAGGAAGGGGGGGGGGATTTTGTGGTCTGGCTTATAGAGTATTATACTCCTATCTTAAAAAATTAAAATACTACAAGCAATACAAAGGCTTTTTTCAAATTAATTTCTAGACCGTCAGTATAAGCCATATCCTTTTCTCATAGAGCAATAGCCCGACTGGCCTTCTAAAGGAGGGGGACCCCTCGTTTGGCTCCTGGTAAAGGCAAGGGCCAAAAATATGGCCCTCTGTTAAAAGCTTTTATCATCCCTACAATAATGGATAGAATTCATGAGTCAATAACCTGGAGATTCCCAAAGGTATTGGTGGTGACTGAACAGTACTGTGGAGAAAGGTGTCTAGGAAATTATCAAATGAATGGGAATAAGAGGTCCAAGAGCTAGCAGTGGCCATACAGTAAACCATGTGGTGGGGGGGGGGGGGGGGGGGGGGGGGGGGGGGGGGAGAGGGAGATTAAGGCAAGGAGTGCAGATATGAGTCAGAGGGGTTATCAGTGTGGAAGATAAAGTTCTTGAGAGCAAGGAAACGGGAAAGTGGTTCAAAAAAACCAAGCATCAAAGATGGTAAAGAAGGAAGAGAAGGACTTAACAAAACTGTAAAATGTTAAATCACATCTCAAATCAATAAAGAAAAAGGCTGTATTTTTCTTTGGGGCCCTTTCACTAAGCGGCAGTAAGCCCTCTGTGGGCTTATCTTGTGCCAATCTGGAGCTACTGCCAGCTCAACGTGGGCACCAGTGGTAGTTCTGGAATTTCCGGCACTAGCAGAAATATTCAAAAACTATTTCTGCAAGGGGTTACTGGTAGTAATCGGGTAGCACCTCATGCTACCCGTTTACTGCCAGGTTAGCGGGAGGAGCCCTTACTGCTACATCAATGGGTAGTGGTAAGTGCTCCCCCCCTCCGCATGGCCAAATGGTAAGAGCAGTCTTACTGCATAGCCATGCCTTTTTTCGGCCTTTTAACTGGCTGCAGTAATAAGGGCCTCAGCACTTGGCAAGAACAGCCCCTGCTGCTAGCACAGGGTCGTTCTTATTGCAGCTTAGTAAAAGGGCTCTTTTGTGCTTTTAGCCTTTTGTGAGATATTAAATCAGGGCTTTTTTTGAGGGGGTACTTGGGGGTACTGAGTACCGGCACCTTTTTCATTGTCTGCTAAAATTGACCCATGGATTGCAAGTTTTAATGAAAGAGCTCAGGCTCTATACACCAATTCTGCCTTGTCATAGATTCTGTGACTGGTTGCAGGGGCCCTGGCTATTGTGGGGTGGGTCCTTCAGTGATCACTGCACCCCTGAAGGGTGGCCTAGCATTTGAGTGCCGGCACCTTTTTTGCTAGCTAAAATGCACTGTATTAAATAGAGCTTCTGTGGTATTTTGCAGCATAGAAATACTTTTTTTCTGGGGGGGGGGGGGGGGGGGGGGGGGGGGGGGGGGGGGGGGGGGGGGGGGGGGGGGGGGGGGTGGCAGTGGATTACCTGTGGATGTGAACAAAAATCACATTTGATCCTAGGCTGTGTGTTTCATAGTGGAGGTGGTTGGTTTTCTGGCAACCACACCAGTTTATGCAGTGACACTCATTCCTGCATTTTAGGTGCTCAAGCAGCAGAGGGCAGTATTAACTTGTAACTACATTAAAAACAATAAAAATCACATTCAGAAATAAAATTGTGTAGGGTAAAGTACAAAAGGTTTGGAAGCAGATTTCCTGGACATGTGTGCTAATTTTGACTTTTAAACAAAGCAAATTTATAATAGAATTGCAAGGATTGTACTAGTGTTAAGATTGTTTTGCTAAATATTTTCATGTCCATGGTGTCTTCTGATGGCCACAGGAGTATCCTTGAATCCTATAGTGCGAGAGCTGCATCACTTCTTACTTTAATGGAGAACTCATACTTCTGACTCCCAAATGCTCATGTTTTTAAGCACAAAATACACTTTACTGGAATTAAATTTTTTTTTCTCATGCTGTCTAATATATAATCAAGAAAGCTTGAAAAGTAAATGCATCCACAGTACATGAAAAAAAAAATATAAAGAAAGAATAAATGTTGTAGTCCTAAAAACAGTAATAATTTTACATGGAGAATTTGCTAACTCAGATCACTCGAAGCAGAGACAGCTCAATTCACGCCGGATTTCCAGTTTTCCAACAATGGTCTTTCTCAAGACCATATTTCTACATCTGCTTGTACCAACGTTATTGACCTTTTGATGGTCTTACACATGTCATATAAAGACTCCTGAAGCAGGCTTACTGCTGAAACACAGTGCTGTGTCGAGTCTTTACCAATAAACATTTTATCATCATTTGAAGTCTCCTCATTCGTTCCTGGTCAGCTTGGTCTAATTCCCACTCCCTTTGTCTCTCTAATTCAGATCACAACAGGAAAGAATTATACTGTCCTTTTACAGAGGCATGCTAATGGAATTAACACACACTAATGATTAGCGTGTGCTAAATGCCATGGCTTGTATGGCACTTAACACACACTAATTCATTAGCACATGCTAAATCTGTTAGCATGCCTTAGTAAAAGTTCCCCTTAATGCTTAATTGAAGTTAGTCAGGTGGCCAAATTCATTTTTTAGTTTTGAAGACTCTTCTCCCATTTTGAAAGTAATTCTATTAAGGGCATCTAGATTTAGGCACTAGGGACCCTTTTACTAAGTGGCGGTAAGCCTACTGTGGGCTTACCTCACTTCAATTTGGCGCTACCACTGGCCCAACGCAGGCACAGATGGTAGTTCCACCCCCAGCATGCGGTATTTCTGGTGCCGGTCTTTGGGCGCTGGTTAGGCTGCACACAGTCTTTCAGCAACTTCAGTCATGGCTTAGCCGTGTACTTGCAAGCCTCCAGTGGCAGCCATTTTGCAGCTCTGTGAAGGCCTACAAGCCTAATTTTTTTTTGCTTGCTGTAGTGCTCATGTCTGGGAACAGGAAATTGATTCAGGAGTAGTCTTCAAGGCTCATCGCTGCATTGTGATTCGTTCGCGGCTGCTCTAATGCTACTGTTGCCTGCCGCAGTGGTCTGACTGCTACTCTTACTGGTGCCTGCCTTGCCCGCCATGCACTGGCATGTGCCGCACACAACGTTGAAAAATCTGCTGCACTCGCAGCTGGTCACCTCCACTGTGCCTGTGTGTGCCAGCACTGAGCTCAAACCTGGACTCCCTGCTGCCTGGACTCAGCTGAAGAACAGTTATTTGGCCCTCAGTGATCAGCCTTCAGTACAGCCCCATGGCCACAAAACAGGCACAGAAGCCAGCACAGTCTGTACATACTGAAGCCCAGGTAAAATAAAGGTTTTAATTATGTGTAATGCCGTTAGGCATCTGGGTAGAGGTGGGCTCCTCACTGCCCAGGGAAAAAAAAAGGTATATTACTATATTTAATGTTGGTGGGTTTCTGGGCTCAGTGGTTGTATATTGTATGTTGATGGGTTTCTGGGTGGGGATGGTCTCTATATTGCCCAGGTTAAAATAAAAAAAAGTTTTATATTTAATGTAGGTGAGTTTCTTGGTGGGGGTGGGCTCTGCCTTACCCGGGACATTAAAAAACAAAACGTTTTATATTTAATGCTGGTGTACTTCAGGGTGGGGGTGGGGGAATTGGGAAGAGTAGGGGAGATGCCAGACTATGGGTGGATAGGTGGGGGGTAGGATATGGCTGAAGCTAGGCTATAAGGAGGACTGGGGGGGGGGGGTAGGGTAGGGCTGATGCCTAGCAATGGGATGGATGGTGGGGAAGGGAAGTTCTGATGTCGGGCTATGGGGATGGATGGAAGGGAAAAAAAATTCAAAGGTATTTACCTGTTTTATGAATACAGCTTAATCAGGTACTTACAATTGTTATAAAGCAAAGTTTGAAGGATATATACCATTGCTGTAATTATATTATAGGATCCTGTCATATGTGTTGAGATGTTTGTGATTATAGTAGACTTATGTCTGATCAAGTTTAAGATATGGGATAATATCAATTTTTCTATTGTGTATGTATGTGGTTTATGCTGATGCAGGGCAGCTGTTGGGCAGACTACTTAGAAATCCATCATCAAGTGCATTCTAAGGCATTATTTTGTAGTATCCACTAGCCTAAAAAACATTACTTATACCTATATACATAGTGCCCACCAGGGGCGTAGCCAGACTTTGGCAGGAGGGGGATTCAGAGCCTGAGGTGAGGGTGCACATTTTAGCCCCCCCCCCAGTGCCGCCGATCCCCCGTCACTTTTGACCCCCCCCAGCGCCGCCTCCTTGGTGCCAACCCTTTCAGCCCCCCTTTCCGCTGCCGCCAACCCTCCCCCACCACTTCTGTTGTCAGGTACCTTTGCTGGCAGGGGTCCCCAACCCCTGCCAGCTGAAGTCCTCTTCAGCGCCGGTCTCCGGCACGGCCGCGTTGCTGATCTATAGTGCAAGGATTCTGTTTCTGTGAGTCTGACGTTCTGCATGTTCCTACGTGCAGGACGTCAGACTCACATAAACAGAATCCTTGCACTACAGATCAGCAACGCGGCCGCGCCGGAGACTGGCGCTGAAGAGGACTTCGACTGGCGGGGGTTGGGGACCCCCACCAGCAAACGTACCTAACGACGGTGGTGGTGGGGGAGGATTGGAGGTGGCAGCAACGGGAGGGGGTTAAAGGGGTCGATGGCAGGGGGGCCAGGACCAAATCTATGGGGGCCCATGCCCCTGTGGCCCCATGTAGCTACGCCCCTGGTGCCCACCCAAATTAGCTCTGGGCCTACCCAAACTGTCAGGTCTGACTACGCCACTGTACATCTCTGGATTTACATTTAACTGTTATGTGTTATTTTCCACATTAGCAGTTGTCAGACAACAACCACACCCAGATTACCTGTGAAGCGTACTCCCTGCTCTTTAATAGCAATTTCTGTTTTAGATATTTTTATAGAAGTTCATACAAACTAACCCACAGATTCTATATTTGGCGCTCAGATTTGCACACCCAAATTTGTGCAAATCCGCGAGAAGCACGTGTAAATTAGCTGCTGAACAAACTCAATGACATCAATAATTGGGTGCTAACGACCAATTGTTGAGGTCAATTGGCGCTCATTAATATTTGTGCGTGTATCTGGCTGCATGCTATTCTATAAAGCAGTGAGCCTAACTCCCCTATCTTGAAAAGGGGCACAGCCATGGAAGTAGCATGGTCATATCAGGGGCGTTTCAAAAATTTGCACACGTAGTTATGGAATATTGGGTCAGTGTGCCTAACTTGGGTACCAGCAGTTTCAGCAGACGTAAGTCTGATGTCCAAAGGTAAGAATGACCAGTAAGATGACACAATCTCCAATGATGTACAATTGTCTTTATTGGTTGTCTTCTAAAATGATTCGACACAGGCCATTTATGCTTGCCAGACTTTTGGTGTGGTAAAAGAAAAAATGTTTTTGCATTTTTTTTGTATACTGTTAGTCAAAAATCTTTTATTTGAATTTTTAATTCTTATTGTATATACTTATTTTTTTTGTGAATGTATTTATTTTCTATTCTTTCTTTGACATTTTATGTATTTCAATAATATTTGTGGTCTCATAGGTGCTTATGTATATGGTATGTTGCTTTATATTTTATCTGCAGACTCCTGATGCAGGCTATTCAGCCGAAACACAACCCATGTCGAGTCATTGTAGAAGACAAACAATAAGGACAATTCTATATCATCGGAGAGTGTGTTGTCTTACAGGTAATCTCCACTGTTTTTGTTGTGTGCCCAAAATTATGCACAAGATCCGCATTTAAGCATTATTCCATAAAGGGTGTGCACCCGTTACAGAATAGCGTTTAGCGCTGATTTTTCTGGTGCCTAAGTTGGAGCGCCACTTATTGAATTCAGCCCTGTTTATGTGGTTTATTGTCTGCTTTCTGACCTCCACATGACCAGCTAACACAGTGGTTCCCAAACCTGGTCCTGGAGGCACCCCAGCCAGTCAGGTTTTCAGGATATCCACAATGAATATTCATGAGAGCGATTTGCGTGCCCTGTCTCCAACTCATGCAAATGTATTCATGAATATTCATTGTGGATATCCTGAAAACTTGACTGACTGGGGTGCCTCCAAGATCAGGTTTGGGAACCACTGAGCTAGCACACTAAAACCTGCATTAAACATCTATCACATCTTAGTAAATAAACCCCAAAATGTCTGCTACAGGTATGTCATTTCTTGCTGGTTTTAAAATTCTGTTGGATCCTAATCAACTGAGAAAAGTCAGTGGCACACAGGGTTTAGTACTGAGAAACATAAACCTCAAATTTACTTAGCTAGTTTGGAAGACAGACCCAGAGGAAATCACATTATTCAGAAAAGACAGGTAAGTACAGCAAGAAATCTATTTACCACTGAAGTGTTTGGATAAGAGAACTGAGATGTGTGCATATTTGCTGTCTGCATTTTAGAAATATTTAGCTTACACATTTCTGTTTTTAAAATTATGTAACATATAGTAAAATAGTAGGTGATGGCAGATAAAGACCTGTACGGTCCATCCAGTCTGCCCAACGAGATAAACTCATTTTACTTGAAACGCAATAATTTATATGTATATCCAAGTTTGATTTGTCCTTGCCATTCTCACGGCACAAGTCTGCCCAGCACTCTTTTTGTACTAAAAGTTCTGAAGCTAACATTGAAGCCCCTTAAAATTTACACTCAAGCCCATCCCTATTTACTCAGTCACGATCAGGGCGTACCTTGAACCTTGCGCTTTGTTCTTATCTGACTCTACTTCAGAGCATTAGAGAAATTCATTGTCATGCCATTGGATTTTGTATATCTGAGAAAGGATCATTTGACCTTGAATCATAGCCTGTATCAAGAATCCCCCAACTTGAGCAAAAAAGCTGCATGAATAAATGTTTAATGAACAGGGTCCTTAAGATTTATAAAGAATCTGGATTTATATTCCTTTAACCCTGATCTTCACAGCCTAATTAGTTACTAACTTCACCCTTGCTTGTAATAAAACCATTTTATGTGCAATAATAATAAAATTTGTGTAAACCTTACTCTTTATTAATAAACATTACATGCGTCGGACTTGTGAAAGATGGCAGTAAACATCTTGTGTCTCAAATTCCCGACTGCTTGTACCATAAAATTAAGAATGGGAGGGATTGTGTTGTGAATTATGAACACAACACAAATTTCAAGTTAACTTGACAGGTTTTTTTTTTTTTAACAAGGAGAACACTGATCTGAATTTTAGCAACCTCAGCAGCAAGAAGTCAAGTGCATCCCGCATTTCCCTTAACCTTGGAATTAACTAATGCAGTTTCCGTGTTAGTCTGCGCAGAGGTGTAGAAATAATGACCAACAAACCAGTTGTAGGTAATATATTTGTGATTAATTTGAGGTTTGTCTACTAAAGTGCACTAGGAAATAGACTTAGTGCGTGCTAACGTGAGACTCCCACGCACTAAGTCCATTTCTAGCAAACCCAGGAAATTGGGCATTTTCAAGTATTTCTCTTTTGGGTTGTGTGCTAATGTTTGCCTTAGTAAGCGTAACCTGAAAAAGATTAATGCAGGAGCATTTAACACCACCTATTTAGGAAGAGCTCACACGTTAAGCCAGTGTTAACCCGATAGCAAACACTAATGTGGACCTACTATCTGGTTAACATTTCCCCGCCCATTCCCTGCCCATGCCATGCCCCCAGCAAAAAAAAAAAAAATCATGGAGTGTTTTCATATGCGCTAAGCATGTGCTAGGCTTAATGTCTTTTAATAGACATAGAGGGGCATAATCGAATGTGAACGCTCATCTCCATGGGCGCCTATCTCTGAGGACGGATACGCGAAGGGGCGGGCCAGACTGTATTTTTGAAAAAGATGGTCATCCATCTTTTGTTTCGATAATACGGTTTGTGCCGGGCAAATGCATTGCATTTGGGCGGATTTGAGCTGGGCAGTATCGGTTTTCAGCGATAATGGAAACCGAAGGCGCCCAGCTCAAAAACGAACAAATGCAGTTGGTTGTGGGAGGGGCCAGGATTTGTAGTGCACTGGTCCCCCTCACATGCCAGAACACCAACTGGGCACCCTAGGGGGCACTTGTAACAATTAAAAACAAAAATGAAAATACCTCCCAAGTCCATAGCTCCCTTACCTTGAGTGCTGAGCCCCCAAAATCCCCCCAAAACTCACTCCCCATAACTCTACACCATTACCATAGCACTTATGGCTGAAGGGGGGCACCTAGATGTGGGTACAGTGGGTTTTAGGGGCAGTTTGGAGGGCTCCCATTTACCAGTACAAGTGTAACAGGTGGGGGGGGGGGGATGGGCCTGGGTCCACTTGCCTGAAGTCCACTGCACCCACTAACAACTGCTCCATACTGCTGTCATGGAGCTGGGTATGACATTTGAGGCTGGCATACAGGTTGGAAAAAAAAAGTTTTTAAAGTTCTTTTTTTTGGTGGGAGGGGGTTAGTGACCACTGAGGGAGTCAGGGGAGGTGATCCCCGATTCCCTCCAGTGGTCATCTGGTCAGTTCGGGCACTTTTTGGGGACTTGTTCGTGAAAAAAAAGGGTCCAGAAAAAGTGATCCAAATTCTTGCTTCTGGTGCATTCTTTTTTCCATTATCGGCCGAGCGCGCCCATCTCTCCTCGGCCGATAAACACGCCCCAGTCCTGCCTTCACCACGCCTCTGACATGCCCCCATCAACTTTGTTCATTCCCACGACAGACTGCAGTTGGAGGCGCCCAAAATCGGCTTTCGATTATACCGATTTGGGCGCCCATGGGAGAAAGGCGCCCATCTCCTGATTTGGGTCGAAATATGGGCGTCTTTCTGTTTCAAAATAAGCTGGATAGAGGGGCATTTTTGATGTGACATCTAAATCCAACTTTGGACATTTTGCTGAAAATGTCCAAAATCAAGCAGTGAAAATGAGCATTTTCAAACCAGAAAAATGTCTATCTTTGAAAATGACCATTTCCTAGATGTTGTTGTACTTAGTAGGTCTATCTTTTTGGCCCATTCTCCCCCTCCCCCCCCCCCCACAAACCATCCAAGTGAAAAACACACAAAATCAAGCCACATAGGCATCCCAGTAGAGCAGTGGGGCACTCTATGGGGCACTGCAGTAGACTTCAGATCAAAGCTCCCAGTTACACATCTCACCATTGTCCAGTTATATTGTATGGGAAGCACTACAAAAACCATGAAAAACCTACTATACCCAATTATACACCACTGCAATAGCCCTTACGGTGCAGGTGTCACCTATATGTGGCTACTGTAGGTTGGGGGGGGGGGGCTGACATTTTCCACCACAAGTGTAATAGAGTGGATTATGGGCCTGGGTCACCTTCTCTACAGTGCACTGCACCCACCACTAGGCTATTCCAGGAACCTGCTTGCTGTCATAGAGGGTGGATTATACTGTTTCATTTACATCTTTGCGGGGTTGGAGGGGGTCAGGACCACTGAAGAAGTATGGGGGTGTTATTCCTTTATTCCTGCAGTGGCCATTCTGGTCATTTAGGGCACATTTTTGTGGTTTATTCATTAATAAAACAGGTCTAGACCAAAATGTCACTTATAGCCCTGGATGATCCATTATGGCAGAAAGACGTCCAAGTGTTAAGAATGCCCAGATCCCACTCTTAACATGCCCCTGGCATGTCCCATTGTGATTTGAATGCACTTCTGATGGACTTCATAGAGAAACATCTAGAACTTGATTTTGAAAATACCAATTTGGATGTTTTTGTGAGAAAAACGTTCAAATGCAGATTTATGCCACTTTTTAGACATTTTTCTCTTTTGAAAATGAGCCCCATACTCCTTTGACAATGATATGTTCATCAACATGTCAGGCATATTGTAGCCTAAGAATAGTTGATATTTAAAATGATTTATTCAGTTAACTTCAGAGTAGGGCAGCCAACCATGTGCAATAACTTTTGTCCAGATATCTCAATGTCTGACCAAACGTTATGTGGGATTGCAGATGTTCTGAGGAGAATTCTATAAATGGTGCTCACAATTCGGCACCGGAAAAAAATCAATGGTAGGGGTAATTCAATAAAGGCCATGTGCCCTTTATAGAATTGCACTTAGCCTAGATTCCCGCACCTAACTTTAATCACCAGCATTTATGCCTGCTGAAACCTGGCATAAATGCTGGTGCCTAAATTAGGTGTGCTGAGACAGTATTCTGTAACTATGCATGCTACTTTTTGTAATGCCCCTGACATGCCTGTGGCCATGCCCCCTATTGAGTTATGTGCTGGAAGAGTTCGGTGCCATGCCTTATAGAATAGCGTGCAGCCAGATGTGCACATAAATTTTAACGCGTGCCAATTAACTTCAATAATTGGTCGTTAGCACCCAATTATTAAGTTGCGTACATATCTTGAGCATGTACCCAACTTTGGGCATGCAAATCTGGGTGCCATATTGGGAATTTGGGGGCAAGGCTAAAAAATAACCCAAGAGGGCCGATATTCAGTGCTATTTGGTTACCTTATACACCGTATAAATAGCTGTCCTAACTAAAATGGACAGTTTATCTGATTAGGTTTAAAAATTGATTTAAGATGAATCAGATTAGTAATCTGATATTTTACTGTTAACCCAAGTTATTAGTAAGTAGGCCTCATTGCATCAAATGGGACCTGTGGTAAAATAGCTTGAGTTAGAGGTAAAATAACTCATCTTAACTGTAGCCCATGTTGATAATTGCATCCCTAAGTGGATTTGTTTCAGCTGAAGAACAGCTCCAGGATTTTTACCAGGGATACACATTGGTTTTTGTAAGAGTGAATGGTAGAGCAGAATTTATCAAAACCCAAAAGTGCAAGTAAAGTTATTTAATTCCAATGAGTATTTTCAAAAACTGGAGGAAAAAACTTTAGATACTCAGTTACTAGTGCAAAATATTCACAGTTTCACTGAGGAGCTTCTTCACAAGTCAGAAAATCCTCCAATTTATTTTTTATTATTTTCTAACAAAGTCTGTTCTTCAACTTCTTCATATATTTTACTTTCATAAGATTTAAAAATTGTAATTAACAGAGTAGAAATATCTGGCAAAACAATGGACTTGGATATGCTCAGAGCAGAATTTATCAAATCCCTATTCATGCCTAACATTTTCAGTGTCACGGCATGTTCCATAGGATCAGATACAGTGGAGTCAGTTTTGGAGGGGGGAAAAGACAGAAGCAGGCGGCATTACACCAATGATGTTGAAGATTTATAAAAAGTAGGCAAACAAGGCTATCCCTGTCTGCCTTATCTGAAATCCTGTGGGTTACGATGGCTGTAGCTAAACAGGAAAGAGAACACTACACTAGGAGAGCATCATTTTCTCTCAGGCTCAGTTCATGCATGAAGCTGAGCATGTATGGCCAGAGTACTGACACTGGTGGCTGGAAGTGTGACTAACAACTGCCACAGCATTCAGAAGGCCCAGGGGTTCTGCAGAGATTGTCTTTCGCTGGCAGGGCTTGGGGATCCCCACCAGCCAAGGTATTAATTGCTCACATTTGGTGGTGGGAGGAGCACGGGCCTAGAGGAAATGTGTGTGCCCACTCACTCTACTCTTGGGCCCACCCACAAAATTGTTTTCTGCCTATGCCACTCCATTCCACTCTGTACACTCCTTTCCATTCAATTGAAAGAGGCCCACTTCCTTTGCATCTATGTCATGGATGTATTTAAAGGTCTCTGTCATATCTCCTCTCTTCCATTTATATATATATATTGTAATAAGGAAGAGGCTGTCTTACCCTGGTTAGGCCCCTAGAGGGCGGTGTTGCCCTAAAATGTCCAGGGAGAAGGGCTGGGTGAGTTGCTGAAGGGAGCCAGAAAGGGGAGGTATAGCTGGAGGTCGCTAGGACCGGGGAGAGTCCTGGAGATGGAAACAGGTGCAGCAGGTTATGGGCTGGGTCCTGTTTGGCCTTAACCACTTAGTACCCCGCCTGAGGGAGAAGGGGGAAAGGAGAGCTGGCAGCTGAAAAAGGGGCTGGTAGCTGAAGCCAGGGAATCCCCATGAGAAGTACTGGCTGTGTCCTTTGGCCTGGTAGTAGAACGGTGTGTCCCCAGAAGGAAGCTGGCTGGGGTAAGAAGGCCCTGGAGTAGCCAGGTATAAGAACTATGTGTTCAAAGAGGTACTGTGTGTCCAAAACAGTGAAGAGGTACTGTGTGTCCGGGGACTGAGTTAGTCCGGGGACTGAGTTAGTACTGAGCCCAAAGGCCTGTGGGAGACAGCTCAGTGAGAAGAGTCCAAGGACTGAGTTAAGACTGAGCCCAAATGGCTGTGTGAGAGGGCTCAGGGGGAAGAAATCTATGGATAATGAACTGTGCAAGAAGAAATGTTTAAAATGGAAGATTGCACTGAGTAGGAAGAAATGGTTAAGCTGGAAGAACTGTTAAAGCTTGTGAAAGTGTTTTAAGCTAAAAGAAGTGTGCCCCAGAGGCTGAAATAAAGATGTGTTTGCAAATAACCTGATTGGTGAGACCTGTCTATGCTGACTATGTTTGCCTTGTGAGAAGCAGGTCACCCTGAGCAGAAAAGGGTAGTAGATTAATTTGCATAAAATCTGCATACTGAGAACCAGCTCACCCTGAGTGAAAGAGGGACCTGGGATCCTGAGGTGGGAGCTTCATTATCACACAAGCCTCATCATTTTCACAATATATATATATATATTTACAGAGAGAGAGAGAGAGAGAGAGAGAGAACTTATATCTGTCCTCATATGCTTTATGATGAAGACTGCTGATATTTTAGCAGCCGCCCTCTGGACCAACTGCATCTTATTTATATGTTTATAAAGGTGCGGTCTCCAAGATTGCATGAGGTCTTATAGATTTGCACTATCACCTCCTTTTTCCTCCTGGCCTTTCTTCTTCTCCCTATGCACCCAAGCATCCTTTTGGTTTTTGCTGTTGTCTTTTCTACCTGTTTAGCAACCTTAAGATCATCAGATACAATCACCCCAGATCCTGCTCTTCTTTTGTGCATAGAAGCACTTCACCCCATACTGTAATGATTGATTGCTTTTTTTTTTTTCAGCCCAGCTGCAAAACTGCTAAATTCTAGACCAATCTTCAAATTTTTCTAGAGATCTCTTCATGTTATCTACACCTTCCAGAGTGTCTCCTATTGTCGATGTTGGTATCATCCACAAACAGGCAAACCTTAGTAGACAACCATTCCACAATATCTCTTACAAAATGTTAAAGACCCAGGCCAAGGACTGATCTCTGTGGCACACCACTGGTATGCTCTTATTGAACTCCTCATTGGGGTGGAATGCAGAAGGGCCTTCAAAAGCACATGCACTCAAAGCCCCTGCTGCACATGCGTCTATTCTTTTATGTCTGCTGCAGCGTCAACAGGTTGACAAGAGATGGCAGCAGTGACAGAGGGAGGGAATAAGAGAGGGAGGTACATTTAAAATTTGGAAGGACCAGGGTTCCTGTGGCCTACCATGTTCTGACACCTGCGGTAGTAATGCTTCTTATAGGCTGAGGCATTGTTGGTTAACTTGTCTCAGTGATAGTGTTTTTGCTTCATGGCATTCCTGCTTCAAATCCCTGTTACTGTTTGGTAAATCACAGTGATATTTGTCTGCTTACACTGTCCATCAATTAAGTGGTTTGTGACACCTAGAATCACTGCATGATTCTTGATGCAAGTTCTGGTTACTGAAACACGACCATGTCGAGACCTTTGAGTCTTCTAGCTTTTGCTACAAGATATATTTTGATGGACTGAACATTAAATACTTTTTACCCTTTTATTAGACTAGTTCTTCTGGGTGCTGCTGCTGTTTTACCTGGTTTGTGGTTCTGTGGAGCTTTATCCTTCTTCTACATTTGTTTTAACTTGTCTCTATGCCGTAGTCTGTCTGCATGATGTGCAAGAGCTGCAGAGGCATCGCTACAGGGGTGCAAAGGGGTGCAAATGCAACCCCCAAAATCTTCATTGCACCCACTTTGCACCCCCAGTGAAAGCCATACGCAAAAGCCCCAAGTCCTTAGGCCTATTCGAAGGTCTGGGGACTTGGGGCTTTCCCCAATTCATGGAGGGCGTTTTGGTGTTGGTCAGGCAGCAGCAATCCCCCCCAATTGCTGCTTCCTGTGCCTGCTCCGCAGTTCTAAATGGTGGCCCAAACTCTCACAAGACTACTGCGAGAGGTTACAGCTGCCATTTTGATTCTCAGAGCTGGTATGGGCAGCGGTGACTGGGGATTACTGCTGCCTGAGGAAGAGAGGTGCTGCATCAGGGGCAAGGAAGGAGAGGTGCTACATGATGGGAATGGAGAGGGGGAAGGCTGCATTTGAATATGAGGGCAGGGAAGGGAGAGGGGGAAAGGCTGCTTTTGGATAAGAGGGAAGGGAAAGAGAGAAAGGATGCACATGAATGGAACGTAAGGGAAGGGAGAAATTGCTGCACTTGAATAGGAGGGCAGTGAAGAGGGGGGGGAGGCTGCATATGAATGGAAGGGAGGGGGGAATGTATGGATGAAAGGGAAGGGAAGGGGAAAGACTGCACTTGGACAGGAGGGCAGGAAAAGGGGGAATGCACATGAATGGAAGGGAAAGGGGCAAAGGCTGCACATAAATGGAATTGAAGGGATAGGGAGGAAATGCTGCACTTACTTGGATGTAGATATCCCAAAAACCTGAATGACAGGATGTGCCTGGGTTGAGAAATACTGCGGTAGAATCACCATACAAACAAAAACCATGTACTTTAAACAAAGTATCTGGCAGTGGAAGGAGTATGTGCTGTTCCTGAGTTGATTGTCATAATATGAATTTTTTTTGTGTGGCCAGTTGTAAGGGGGTAGCTTCATTGTTGGGGAATAGGAGTTTGTGATACAGAACTGGAGCTTTAAGGTTTATATTGCGATTCTGACCATCCTGTAGAGAATCCAAACTTCACGCCCACATAGAAGAATTTGTTGAATGATGCTATCAATTATATAATGTTGGTTTTTTACCAGTTAGTTTAAAGAGGCTGGGGGGGGGGGGGGGGGGGGGAAGGTTTCTTTTATGTATAGAAGATTGCTAATTTAAGAGGGAAGGGAAGAAGGGGGTTATGTATGGAAATGTCACATTGACTTGCCCCTCTCCCACATACCTAGCTTGCCCCATTGTTGCCACCCCAAATATTTATGTCTAGAGATGCCATTGTAGAGCTGGAGGAGAAAGCAGGAATTAGGTCACTCTTTAGAGCCAAGGGAGGAGCAGTAGTGAGTAAAACAGAACCCCCCCCCCAAAAAACCAAACAGCATTCATCAGACAGTATCTTCATAGTTGTGAATGTGCATATTGTATAGGAGTATATGGGTCAGACATTTTGGTGTTGTGTTGTTTCCCATGCACTGGGATACACTGGGCGGGGCTGGGCACCGCCATTTTGCGGCGTCGCAGGAAGAGGATGGAGGCAGGCTACCCTCCCTCCTCCAACACACAAGGTAGGGGGGACTGGACCACCAGGGACCCCTCGCTGGGGGACTGGGGGGGGGCTGGAGATCCACCAGATCTCCAGCCCTCTCTGAACCTGGGGGAGGGATTGTAAGGGGGGACTGGAGGTCCAGCGGACCTCCAGTCCCTCTGTCGCTGGGGGGGGGGGGGGGGGGGTTGGTTGGTCACCTTTGCAGGGGGAGTTAGGGGGGACTGGAGACCCACCGGATCTCCAGCCCTCCCTGAACCTGGGGGGGGGGGGGGGGGGGGGTTGTCGGGGGGACCAGAGGTCCGCCAGACCTCCAGCCCCCTGTCGCTGGCAGGTTTGTTGTTGGGGGGAATGGGGGCCTGCCAGCATGCAAATGCCTGCTGGACAGGGCTCACCATTCCTCCCCAATGATCTGCAAACCCTAACACCAGCTCGGAGCTGGCGACCCAAGTTTTGACTGAAAAAATGGTAAAGCGGCTGAGGATACACCAGAGGTTGAGCTAGCTGCACACTGAGGGGTGCAGCTATCAGCATGGGCGACTGAAAGGACATGCTGTTTTACCATTAACTTGTGCTTTTTTTAGGGAGAGAGGCCCCATTTTATGCAATGAGACCTAGTTACTAATAGCTGGGGTTAACAGTAAAATAACACATCTTAATGGTAGTCCGTGTTGATAATTTCCCCCCTGAATGAAGTGGGGTCTGTTAGATATTTGTGTACAGTGAGAATAAAAACATACGCAGTCTAAGAAAATGAATCAGAACAAGGAAAACCCACTTAATACACTTGTAATCAGTCACGTTTCACAAGCTAACAAATGCTGACTACATGTATCACAAAGGGCTCAGCAGACTGGTATGCTATCAATGTGAGATGACCCTGATGTACTGCAGTCAAGTGTATTTCACTTATGGAAGTTGCCTCTTTTGACTGTTTCTTTTTTTCTAATGGTTGTTTTCTTTTATTCCCTTTCCTTTGTATGAAAAAAGCAAGAGAGAACCTCCCATGAATAGTTCTCAGCACAAGTTCTGTCTTTTTGCTTGAGACTTTGAACATAATAGCACCTATGAATGAAACCTCCTGGTGCTGTGCAGTCATCCCTGCAAGGGCTGAAACTTTAGAAACTGGGCTACAGGTCATCAGCCTGCCACCTGAGAAATGCAAGCCACTTTATAGAGCCAATGTGGGTGTGTACAAAATCACTCAGAAGCCTCTAACACACACTCTCATTCAGAGAGAGTAGAGTGATTTAGAACAGAACTGAAACACACCCAGCAATGTGTCTGCATGCTGGGTATTGAGCAGGGGCATAGCTATGTGGGGCCTTGAGGCCGCAGGCCCCCCATTCCTGGCTTAGGGCCCCCCATAGCTAGCTCAGGTATCAGACTGCATGCACGCGCCCCTCCTCCCCCTGCTCCAGTATCTCTCTCCCTTCCCTTCTTTCGCGGTCCGGCATCTCTTTCCTTCCTGTTTCCACCCCTGACACTGCAATCCTCTAACTTTTGGCAGTGCAGCATCAGCAATCAAAGCAGCCTCTCCTCCTGCCAGCCCCGGAAGCTTTCTCTATGCAGTACCCTGCCCATGTGGTAACAGGAAGTTGCGCAGAGGGAAAGTTTCCAGGGCTGGCAGGAGGAGAGGCTGCTTTGATTGCTGATGCTGCACTGCCAAAAGTTAGAGGATTGCAGTGTCAGGGGTGGAAACAGGAAGGAAAGAGATGCCGGACCGCGAAAGAAGGGAAGGGAGAGATACTGGAGCAGGGGGAGGAGGGGCGCGTGCTGCTTTTATTGTTGATGCTGCACTGCCAAAAGTTAGAGGATTGCAGCATCAGGGGTAGGAACAGAAAAGAAAGAGACGCTGGACAGCAAAAGAAGGGAAGGGAGAGAGAGACACCGAAGTGTGGGCGGGGGGGGGGGGGGGGGAAGTGAGAGAGAGAGAGCGAGATAGATAACTAACCCACAGGTGGCAGGGGAAGGAGGAATGGAAGGGTAAAAATATATCAGATGGGGGAGAAACAGAGAGAGATGCCAGATCATGGGGGCTGGGGGAGGGAGAGGAAGAGAGAACTGGAATGATGGTGGGGAGGATGACAGGGGGATAGACCCTGGACCCTCTGAGTGGGAAAGGGGGTAAAGATAGATGTTGGGATGGAGGATGAGGTTTGAATGGAGGGAAAAGAGCAAGAGATCAGCCAAGGAGAAGACTGGGGAGAGATGCTGGATCTATGGAGGGAGAGATGGGGCCCCAGGATGGGAGTGCAAGAGAAAAGGAACAGAGGGAGAGAGGCAGGATACAGTGAGGCACAGGAACATGGAGAGAATGATGATGAACATAGACACAGAAGAACTATGAAATGGACAGGAGACCCTGGAAAGAGCAGATGGATGGGACTGTGGGTGGGTGTTAGAAGAATGAGAACAGAGAAGCAGATGGATAGATAGGTGGGTGGGGAAGAAAGAGAATATAACAGAAGATAGATGGGACTGTGGGTGGGTAGGTAGGGGAAGAAGAGGAACACTGCAGAAGATGGATGGGAATGTAGGTGGTTGGTTGAGGTAAAGAGGAATGGAGTAGAAGATGGATGGGACTGTGGGTGGGTGGGTGAGGGCAAAAGGGGAACAGAGCAAAAGATGGATAGTACTGTGGGTGGGTGGGGGAAAAGAAAAAGGCCAAAAGATGGTTGGGACTGTGGGTGGATGGGTGAGTGGAGAGGGGAAAGGAAAAAGACCAAAAGATGGATGGGGCTGGGGGGAGAGGGAGAACAGAGCAAATTAATAGGACTTGGGGGTAAGGGAATAGAGCAGAAGCTGACTGGGACTTGGTGATTTAATGGGAGAGTGTTGGGGAGCAGAGCAGAGAATTATGGATGGGAGAGATGGAGTGGGAATTTTGAGGGGATAATGAGTACTTGGCAACTGGTAGGTAGGAGTGGGGATATGTTGATGGGTTGGGGAAATGAGTGAGGGAATGAAATGAGGAATAAGAGAAAGGGGATGAGTGAGCGGAAAGATTGAAATATAGTGTGAATGACCTCTGCAAAGGATGAGAGACATTGAAAAGGGATGGGGTACTGGATAGGAATGTGAGAGGATGAGGATAGGTCTCTGAAGGGGTTGAGTAAGGGAAGAAATGGGGTTAAAAGATGGTAAAAGAGAGGCAAGTGGAGATGGAGTGGAGGGAAAAGAAGAATGGCATGGAGGCAAGAGAAGGAAGAACAGACTGGGATTGAGCTGGGGTTGAGAGTGTGAGTACAGTGGATAGAAATGGGGGACTAGGGACTGGGTGAAAGATGAGGGGTGGATAGGAGATTGGGGAAGGGGAGAGACAGGGGGGGGGCCAATGGGAGTGCTAGAGAGGGAAATGGGAAAAGTCAATAGGTAGATGAGGTGTGAAAAGGAGGAGACTAAGGACTAGAGGGTGAGAAAAAATAGAGAATGAGGGTAAAATCAAATGGGCAGATGTAAACCTAGAGAAGGAAAGAGAAAAATGGGACCCCCCCCCCCCCCCATAAAGATCAGTGCCAGGCAGATACAGAGAAGGAAAGGAAGAAAACAAGAGGAGAGAGAAGAACTGGAAAGTCAAACCTGGAAAAGAATTTAGGAGAATGACACAAGGAATGTGGAAAAGAGACTGGCCAACCTGTTAGAAAAGTAAAATGCACAAACAGAAAAAGGGGAGATGATAGACATGGGGGAGTAGGGTGACAGAAGGGAGATGCTGGATTGGGATGGGTGGAAGACAGGGGAAGTACTGGGATGGGGAATGGGATGGGAAGGGGAAGATGCTGGCTTAGAGGAGGGGGAAAAGAGAGGGGATGCTAGATCAGAGAGGAAAAAGGATATGGGAGGATACCAGTTGTGGGGGTGAGGGTAGGGGGGGAGTTCTAGGGTGAAAGGAAATACTGGACATGGGGTGAGTAGGAAGACAAAGGGGAAATGCTGGGCATGGGTGGAATAAGAAGACAAAGCTGGGGGTGCTGCACATTGGATGGGGATGGGAGGAATAGGGAGCTAGGGGAGATGATGACAAGGAAGTGGGAAAGGGACACACAGGGATGCTGGATACAAGGGGGATGAGGGTGACAGGGAGAGATGCTGGATGGAGGTGGGGAACATGATATGCTGGACAGAAGGAGCAAGAGAAAGAAGATATTGGTCAGAAGAATGAAAATAGAGGGTGATGTACAGAGGGGAGGAAAGAGAGAAAGAAGGTGCTCAAAGAGAGGGGGAGGTAGCAAAAAAAATGGGGAATGATAGGATAAAGAATGGGAGGGTTGAGTTGAGGGAGATGAAAAGCTGCAGGCAGATGCATTAAAAAAAGGAAGATTGAAGACTGCATTGTAAGAACGAATGAAGTCTGAGCAGATAGAAAGGTAAAAAAATAAATGAAGGAAAGCTGAAAGGAAAAGATCAAAGTCAGAGATGGATATAGGAAAGGACATGAAGAAGACAAGAAGGGAGAGAAGAAGTGGCAGATGGACTGGAGACTTTGGAAAGAAGTCAGAGGAAAGCAGAAACTGCAGACCGGGATAAACATAATCAGAAAAAAAACCCAAAATGGCCAGACAGCAAAGGTAGAAAGAAGAATTTTATTTTTAATTCAATAAACAGAAAATGTCAGTTTATTGTAGATTTACACTACTTTATTTATATTTTGCAGAGTGCAGGGCACCTTTTCTCTTTCTTTTCTCTAGTGTTGCACTGCCTGCACAGGGTGGCTTCTTGGGGTTTAATTTCTGTCTACATATTCATATTTTAAGTTTGTGGACACTTTTCCTGTACTTGGCAAGGGTCTATTTGAGTTCAGTATTTGTGACCAAGACCAGGAATTCTGTATGGAGTTTCTATTTAAGCATCTGTAATAATTCAGCGTTCAGTTTCCCAATAGGCATACTGACATTCTAGGCCCCATTGCAATATTTACTGTGCTACTTTTTTCTAGTTAGGGTCCTTGTTGTGCTACGTCTGTAAATTAGTGGTGTTATAGTGAACTAGATTAGCTCTATAGGTCCTGAGTGATTTTTGTAGGTTTTGTATTACAGGTACTTCACAATATGCTTGGGACTGGAAAGGGTTTATATTTTTATAGAGATTACACCAAAATCAGAACTCTCTTTGTATGGTGAGTTCCTGGGGAATAAGGCGTTTATATTTGTTATAAAGCAAAGTTGAAGGATATGTGCCATTGTGGTAATTATTTTGCAGGATACTGTGATGTGTGTTGAGATGTTGACCAGACTCAAGTCTACTATAATGGCAAAGTTTAAGTTATGGGATAATGCGACTTTATTTAAGAATGACAGTGAACTTCCAAGTTTCCATAAGTGTCGTGTGTATGTGGTTTATGTTGATGCAGGACAGACTGTTTACTTAGAAATCCATCATCAAGTACACTCCTAAGGCATTATTTAGGAATATATCAAGAACTACTCACACCTATATCCCATGTTAACTCTGCCCCCCCCCCCCCAAAAAAAAAAATGTCAGGTCTGGCTACGCCACTGGTATTGAGTCCATACTTTGGGTAGGGAGGAAGGGATATGAACTACATCTGCACTTGCTTGACATGAATATTTTTGTAGCTCATAAATGAAAGATTCTGAACCATGCCACAGAGTACCAATAAATTCAAAAGGATAGGTCTAGCACATAAAATCCTTCCAATTTTCTCCAAGAACTTTGATTGAATACAGCCAGAGTGCAGACACTGATGGACTCTGGGTACCCACCCATACAGATGAGCATGGAAAGGATCCATCTTTGTTTCTTAAATTCTTTTATCCACTGCTGATGAAGCCAGTAGCTTTTTTGTTTCTTTGTTTTAACTTGGCAGTTTTGTCCTGCTCTTTGGGGCTTCCAGCTCAATTGGAACCAGACTCTACTGGGCTTGTGGTGCCATCGGCCTTCATTCACAACACAAGCCTTTCCAGCAGTTTAAATTTGACTAGCCTTGACGTATATGGCAGCTCATTTCTATTTTATGTATTTAGTATTTTAAAGTGTTTTAGGTACTATTTGCCTTAAAACTAGTGTTTTTATGATTTACTTGATTATGTATGTATACTTGAAATCCACCCAGGAATATAGGCAGAATATAAATCTAATAAAGAAATATATAAACGAACAAACCAATCACCAAATTGTTTTTCCTTTTATGTTATCTCCAAGGCTTCTAATATTTGGTTATTTATTTATTAGGATTTATTAACCACCTTTATGAAGAGATTCACCCAAGGCGGTATACAGCAGGTAGTTTAACATAAAACTTACAATTTTGTTTACAGCATAACAATAATAAAATGACCAAGTATAAACATAAATACAATACTTGAGGTAAACTTGAAAACAGCAAATTAAAACCTAATACTAGGACTACCGTGAGTAATCCCCCCCCCCAAAAAAAAACCCCAAACCCTGATAAAACAATCTCTGTGAGGAAACAATCATCTGAAAAATAGGTCTGCCTCTTCATAGTTGTTCTCAGTAGTCAAAATAGAAGCATTAGGAATGGGTTGTTGTTTGAAACGAATGTCATCCACCGGTAATAATGCCTCCTCTTCTTAAATTGCACACTCCCCCCCCCCCCACCCAGGGTACATGTGAAAACTATTATGTATGCACGAACCATTGTGCATGTGCATCCTACTGGGAGAGAGTGCGCAAGCAGATCAGCCCGCATTGCCGATTTGTGTGCGCAACTTAATTGATTAATGAGCCAATCAGCACCAATAACTGGCAGCTAACAACCAACTATTGGTGTTAATTGGCTTTAATTGGGAGGTATGCACACATCATATTCTATAACACTGTGTGCGGAACTCCTGTAGTACATAATTTCAAGGGAATGTGGACAGGGGTGTTCCCAGAATTTACAAACATTGTTACAGAATAGACTCAATCGGTGCCTAACTTAGGCACTGGTAGGTACACCTGCTTTCAGCAGGCGTAATTGCTGGTGTCTAAAGTTAGGCATCATTTATGTGCTTAGTGCTATTGTATAAAGGACAAATAGAAAATGTGATGAAACTACAGTGTAGTAAATTTAAAACAAATCGGAGAAAATATTTCTTCACCCAACGCATAATTAAACTCTGGAATTCGTTGCCGGAGAACGTAGTGAAGGCGGTTAGCTTAGCAGAGTTTAAAAAGAGGTTAGACGGTTCCCTAAAGGACAAGTCCATAAACCACTACTAAATGGACTTGGGAAAAATCCACAATTCCAGGAATAACATGTATACAATGTACGTTTGGGAAGCTCACCAGGTGCCCTTGGCCTGGATTGGCCGCTGTCGTGGGCAGGGTGCTGGGCTCGATGGACCCGTGGTCTTTCCCAGTGTGGCATTACTTATGTACTTATGTAGTGCTCAGCACTTCCATTTTCAGCACAATTTACAGAATCTAGTCCTATGTGCACATAGTGCATATGTTTTAAGAAGAGTAGGGTTAAATGGTCAATGGAGAAGGGTAGATAGTGGGGTTCCACAGGGGTCTGTGCTGGGTCGCTGTTTTTCAACATATTTATAAATGAGCTTGAAATGGGAATAACGAGTGAGGTGATTAAATTTGCTGATGACAAAAAGTTATTCAAAGTTGTTAAATCAGAAGAGGATTGTGAAAAATTGCAAGAGGACTTTACAAGATTGGGAGACTAGTCATCCAAATGACATATGACATTTAGAGGGGAAGTTATCAATGTGGGCTACTGTAAAATCGTGTTATTTTACCACAAATCATGTTATTGTACCACAAGTTGGATTATTTTAGCACACGGTCTCATTGCATAAAATGGGACCTTGTGGTAAAATAACCTGACTTCACAGTAGCCCATGTTTATTTATTTGTAGCATTTGTATCCCACATTTTCCCACCAATTTGCAGGCTTAATGTGGCTTACATTTGCCATAGTGACGGATGCCATTTTCAGGTAACAGGATTACAAATGGTAATGCGTTAATGTGCATACATACATGGTAACATATATGGATCATAGCATATGTGGTACAGATCATGGTATATATATATATATATATATACCATGTGCATACATACATTGTAGAGAAGAATGCATTATGATATAGCATAAAGGTTCCTGATTTATACATTGGATTGAAACGTATATTAGGTCATCGACTAAGGAGAGTCCATGTTCGACATAAGGATAGAAGTGATGTTATTTGTTCATTAGTATCAAAGAGGTTGATCAGTGATAAGATTTCAGTTTTGTCTAGTTGATAATTCCCCCCTCCCCTAATGTGAACAAATGCAAAGGGATGCATGCAGGAAAGAGGAACCCACACTATTGTTACATGATGCACGGTTCCACATTAAGGGTCATCGCCCAGGAAATGGATTTAGTTGATAGTTGATAATATGTCAAAACCCTTTGCTCAGCAATGGCAGCTAAGAAAGTAAATAGAATGTTAGGAATTATTAGGAAAGGAATGGAGAACAAAACTGAGAATATTATAATGGCTTTGTATTGCTCCATGGTGTGACCATAACTCAAATATTATGAGCAGTTTTGGTCATGGGATCTCAAAAAGGATATAGTGGAAGTAGAAAAGGTACAGAGAAGGGCGATGATGAAGAGGATGCAGAGATTTCCCTAAGAAGAAAGGCTAAAAAGGCTAGGGCTCTTCAGCTTGGAGATGACTGAGGGGAGATATGATAGAGGTCTATAAAATACCGAGTGGAGTTGAACAGGTAGACATGAATTGCTTGTTTACTCTTTTCAAAAATACAAGCGAGGAGGCCATGTGATGTGTTGGCCTAAAGAGCAGCAGTTTTAGAAAACACTGGGGTCATTCCCAATGGAATCCCTTCCATTATTCACTGTCTGGCCATCCTATTCTATTTGGAACATAGGTAAATCCTCCTCACTCTATTGGTGCTGATATGACTACAACATTGGAATAAAGGCCATGAAGTGTGATGCGGGACCAGAAGGATCCAAGATGGTGGAAGCAATGGAGAACTGCTGAATCCGGAGATTATCTATCAAATTATAGATGAAGTAATTAAAGTTCTGGACTCCCAATTTGAGCAGTTAGTTGAGTAAGTAAGTGGCCTCACTCAATTGTTTGCAGATCTTAGTGGCCAAACGACAGAGCTTGAGCAACATGCCAGTTACACAGAGGAAGAGGTGGGTATTGTAACAGCTGATCTGGCCCATGTGAAAGTAGCTCTCACCAAGTGTGAGGAAAAAATGGAGGACTTAGAGATGGAATAACACCCACTTGGTAGGCCTTCCTGAAAGTCTGAAAGATGCAAAATTATTGATTTTTTTTAGAAGCATAGCTGACCAAGGAACTGCTGCCAGATTGCCACCCAGACCTACTCAGAATAGAATGAGCACATTGTTTAGAAAGATTTTCCAGCAGAGATGAGGCCATATGTAGTAATTGCACACATTCTGAAATTTGCACATAAAGATCTTACAATAATAGCAGGAAGAAAGAACTTATCAGAAACGAAAAGTCCTGCTTTTCCAAGATTATTCTGACAGAGTAGATGCTTGTTGCTGTAATTTTGCATTGATTTTCAGGGATGGGCAGGGGAGGAATACTAGGGGGGAGATGGGAAGATGCCATGCGGGATACTGGGTATATATATGTATATTTTATAGAGACCTTCATTGCTTGTGTTGTTTGGGATGAAATAGATGGTGTAGGGTTGAGGCTGGGCACCTGGCACTTCTTAGTTACAATATGTTTGACTTCTGGTTCCTTAATACTCACCTGTTCCTGGATCTTTAATGCCTACATGGAATTTGTCGGGTATTGGATAGCCCACAAAACGTTACAAAATTCTCACAGACCTTAGACGTAAGAAGGCACATTTGGCTTTTCTGTAGGAAACATTGCTGGATGATACTGAGCTCAAAAGCTGAAAAGAGATTGAGTGAGGGAAGTCATTGCTGCTTCCTGAAGAAAGCAGAGGGTGGCAATAGCCATGTGGAATCCATGGTGGTAGACCCAGAGGAGAAATATGTGCTGGTGCCGCAGTCTTGTTGTGGCAGAGTAGTAAATTTCTAATTACAAATATTATTGTCCTGATATCTCTGGATATGCTTTTTTGGTACAGATAATAACTAAGAGAATAGCTCTGGGAGATTATCCACTATTACTATTTGGAGAATTTAACATGACAGTGGATCCTGCCATGGATAGGATGTCAACACACACAAACAGTGGATCCAAAAAAGAGTCCTCTCACAGATGGTGTTTCCTGAACAAGGTCTTTATTTAAATTAATAAAACTGACCCGACACGAGTCGTGTTTCGGCCTTAAAGGCCTGCGTCAGGGGTCTACAAGTTTCCAATAAAGAAAATAATCTTGCAGAATGAATAACACACAGTTAACTTTCTGCTAACTGAGAAATCGCATCAAAGTACTGCTAGGCAAACAACTCCGTAACCATCGGATATACCAAAATGAATGATGGAAACGGATAGGATGCCAGCATCTTTGGAGTGGGTGAGCCCTCATTGGGGGCTGTCCTATCTTTGTAACACCTTGGAAGTAGTGGATGCTTGGCATGCCCTACATCCTTTTCATAAAAAATTTATACATATTGCTCAAGCCTATGTTTCAGCTTCCCGATTGGTTTATATTTTTATCTCTAGCTCTTGGTTAAGCTGAGTGCAGCAGGCTGAGATAGGCCCAATAGTGATATTGGGGTATTTGGGGTGAGGGGATGTATCAGGGATTCAGGGGGGCTCAAGTAAAAAAAATTGCTTATGTGGGTCCTGCTCTATATTCAGCCTGGGCCTCATAACTCTTATGCGGTTTCCGGCTAAATATCGGCTGGGCCTGCATAAGTTCCACTGCCCAGCCCGTCCACATGTAGCCCCCAATATTCAGTGCCTGTGCCCAGACATGTCCTGGCACTGAATATTGGGAGCTAATTTAGCTGGCAACGGTAAGCGTTTAAAAAAACCTGACTTGCTGGCTGAATATCTGGGGCATAGGGTCTATTTTAGATGATAATGATATTATGCACACTATACCTAAAGAGATATTAAATCATTTTGAAAGGTTTTTGCCAAATTAAGTGCAGGGCCCTCTTGCTCTTCCTAATTGGAGGGGTTTAATTTGGAGAGACTGGATCTTTCTAGGCACACAGATGCCAAGTTGTGACCTGTTCTTTGAACTTGCATAAAGTGGCTGGTCCAGAAGGATTCTCTGGAGAATTTTATCATTTATTGGAGGATCAGATTAGTGAGTCTCTGGTAGTCTATTATACACAAGTTGTAGAAAGACAGGTTTTCTCAATGGAGGCAAATCATGCCCTTATTACTCTTATAGCTAAACCTGGAAAAGATAAGACCATGGTATTTTCTTATCATGCTATTTCACTTTTAAATATGGATTAAAAATTTTTTGCGAAGGTGTTGGACCTTTGCTTGGGAAATATACTGCGCCATTTAATGCACAGCGATCAAGTGGATTTTGTAAAGGGTCGTCATGTTGTTTACAATATTCGTATGTTATTAGCAGCCTGGGAACACCATTTGCACCACAAGGTACAGACATTGATAGCAAATTGTGATGCTGAAAAAGCTGATATCAGCGCTTATTAGCTTGTTAAGCCAATTAAGTTATGCGCCGATTTCAGTGCCTAAATCTAAGCACACTATATAGAATCTGGGGGTTAGTGGATGATTCAGGGAAGATGTGCTCTTTTGAGCACTTATGACATAAATACCATTTACAACAGCTAGGCCATTTTGCGTATGTGCAAGCAAAATATTATATTCAATCTTTGGATCTACAGTACTTGAGCTGCCCCCATTTAAGTGTGAGCAGGTTATATTGTTTGTATATATAAGGTACTATTTTGCTGTTTTTTTTTTTTTTTTTTGCATTTTTAGATAACTGGCCTTTTCTGAGCTCCCAGTGCCTTATGAGCTTTCCTTATTGACTTGCCTTGTCTCAAAGCATGCTGGCTAAGGAGCATGTTCCTCCCTCCCATCAAGTCTATAGAGAACCAGAATCTTCACATGCTGTGATCTTTCTGCTTAGCTGTTTCAAGTCCCTGTGACTTCATTCCCCCAATATTCAGCTGGTGGTGGGCAGAGCTTTTGCTGTCCACCACCTGCATTAAACCCAGATTTTCAAAGCCAGGCCATTTCTGGTGACCAGCATTGAATATCTGGATTCATTTTCGACCATGGTAACTTAATTGGTTAAGCCAATGTTCCAGCACTAACTGGTTAAGTGCTTAGCGGTTGAAGATGGGCCTGCTATTTATGCAGCTTATTTTAACTGCTAAACATATCTAGTTTGGCGCTGAATATCCATGCTTAACCGACTATGTTGCATGATATAGCCGGTTAACTGCTAACTGCGGATATTCAGCAGGAGATAACTGGTTATCTTCTGTTGAATATCCACGGTTAGGCACTAAAATGCAATTTAACCGGCCAGGAGCATGCCATCCCGGCATGCACCCGGGGCAGACCGCACCCACCGCCCCCCCCCCCCCCAGGAACCTCACTGTCCTGTGGTTAAAAGTTGAAGAATAAACTGTTTGAGTTTTAAGCTGCTGCCTGCGGAGTGGTCATTTGGATTAACAGGTGAACAGTTGTCTCCCCCTCAGACAACTTATCTTAACTGCCAACCTTGTTTCCTATAGAGATTTGGACCTTAACTTTCTGGTTCCTGGGGGAGAAGAGGGTCATCCCACCTGTTAACACTTCTTTCCCCAGGTAGAGGCACCGCATGTCAAGTGAGTAGTACTAAGTGCTGTGAGCCTATATATGTAAATACAATATACTTTCTATATATCCAAACCCATGTGGATTGTGCATTTTTGGGAAACCCACTGCCTCTATGGACTGGACCCAGGACCACAAATGCTGACAGCAGACACCAGCCACTGTTCTTCAGGCTGGACTATATTAAACAGAACCACCTTAACAAAGAATTAGAGTCAAATAGCCCTGCCAAGCTTAAGAACAGGGAAACTATGGGTGATGGCTTTAATTTAAGATGGCCACCAGGAGAGGCTACATCTCTTTTAGGTCCATGAGGTCAGACTAGGGAGAATCAGGTGATGGACCCAGGTGAACTCTTTAATAGCAAAGGTCCCAAAGTGAAAGAGTGTTTTCCCTGAAGGGAGACAAATTTGTGCCTGAAGTGAAAGAGGGAGAGAGTTTTCCTAGCAGTGAGAAGGAACTTTGCACACAGACAAAAATGCCAGAGGAGGAAAGTAATGAAAATTGAGAAGCCAGAGACTTTGCTGTTTGTGATGAGCAGGAGTGTGCAGGTTTGATCATTGTGTGAGAAATAAGGAACCACTCTAAATGCTGGTGGGAGGTTGCTTGGTTGAATTTCTTCTGGGTCTCTTTCAACTACCTTGAGTGGATGCAAAACCAGTCTTTTACCCTTTAGTCAAAAAAAGGGGGGGTGGGGAAGAGAAAGAGAGAGAGAGAGAGAGAGAGAGAGAGAGAGAGAGAGAGAGAGAGAGAGAGAGAGAGAGAGAGAGAGAGACTCTGGACTGGATTGTTGTGCTGGAAATATTTGAACCACTAGAACATGGTTTTTGTTTGAAGTGAGAATATAAACTTTCTGTCAAGGACTCGGGCTGAAGCCTGACTAGAGCTGGGAGTTGTGGCTGTGCTTATAAAGGCTGGGTTGCAAGAGAAATCCAGAGGGAGATAACTGCTGAGAATGTTTATAGTTTTGCATTACTAATATTTTGTTGTGACTATTGGATACTTTGTTTACAGTACATTAGTGCAACCAGAAAGGCCACATGGAGAACTGCTCAGACTTTGAGGAGGCCTCTAGAATGAAAGGCATAGTATCACAATTCTGTGACAGTTGCTTCTCTAGGTAGTTGCTCTTTGCCAGGATTTTCCCTCCTCCTCTAGAATTTGTGGGAAAGGATGTGAAGAGTAAGTTTCTTATGTGCATGTCTGGAATATGGGTAAGAATTTTTGGAAAATGTGGGGACTGAAGCAAATAATATTCTGGGGGAAAGGGTAAGTCTTACATTGGAGCTCTATTTGCTGGAAATCTAAGGAAATACTTAATGTGGAAAGGGTGATAGATCCATGGAATGGCCTCCTGGTGGAGGTCGCGGAGATGAAGATTGTATCTGAATTCAAGAAAGCATGGGACAAGCATGTAGGGTCTCTAAGAGAGAGGAAGAGAGTAGATGGTTTGGATAGGCAGACTGGTCTTTATCTGCCATCATTTTCTCTGTTTCTGTGTTTCGATGACATGACACTTTGAGTGCCTCAACACCACCTATATTGTAATGGTATCGAACATTTAAATTATTTCCGGTAACAATATAACCAATTGATTCATGCATCTGATGGCCCAGTGGTGCAAGTGACTCCAAGATAATGCAAAGATTGAAAGGTTTGCTTTTATGTTGAAAAAGGTACAGCTGCATATGAAAACATTTGGTGAAGATACTGGGCAGAGGTTAGGCAGAATCCCACATGATGTTATATGTCTATTTTCATATTTGTATGTGATCTTTGTGAGTTGCTTAAAATGCAGTTTTATAATATGGACTGGATGATACTCCATGTATACTCCACACATTGGAAATGTTTTCCTTTGTTATTGTTGAAGCAGAAGAATATTTTGTAATGTCTTTTAAATGTAACTTGGGATACCTTGTTTTGATGGCACAGGATGTGTGATGGGGTAAAGTTGGCTATTTCACATCCCATACCCTCGGGTCTGCTGCTAGAAGATGGGGATCAATCTTCCACGGTCTTGACTTTGTGGTACTCATCAAATTAGATCTGTTATGTCACCATTCCCAAAACAATCAACACTAACACTAGTTTGATTGCTCAAAAGAAAGTGGATTTTTGCACTGACTTCTTGAAGTGGCAGAATCAACACCGATAAAAGCAAATCAGTCAAGGTAGTCCTTGGTACATTTCAATTCACAGAGACCAGAGGGAAATCAAGGGAAGAGAAAATGCACCTTCCAATATCTTATGACTTCATAGGACTCCAGATTTTCTTCTTATGGAAGACACAAATCCTATGGGTCTCACATCTTCTGCTGATCCACTTTGGGTTTGCTGCCCGCAGTCCAGAGAATTGTTTTTAAATCAACTATATTGAAAAGCAGTAAATATGAACATAATTACTAGAAATGAACTGATAATAGACATACGTGTATTGTGTAATAACATTTCAACCTATTTTATATAATTTTCCGGCCCTCCCCAGTCAATTCTAACACAACTCCCCCCCTTTCCCCCTCTTCCCCTATGTAAATACTAAGGTTTCAGACCTGGTAGTTCTTATCCAGGTCTGAAACGAACTAAATTGACTACGAATGAGTGAATCAAACAATTGAGAATCCAATTATGTACATAATTAGGCATCACTGTCCAAACAGGTTCCCAAATCGCAAAGGGTGGGACCATCCAGCCTTGTGACACTCTATAACCATGGTGGCATACACCAGATTCTGCAGTTGCATAACATGAGGAGCCAATATATCTATCCAATGGAGCAAAATTACAAGCATTGCCAATAAAAAACAAATAGTGAAGGAGAGTCTGCATAGTTTTGTTTGTTTTTTGGGTAGCAACAGAATAATCATCAAATAAGAAGATCTGTGGAGAGATAGGGAGAGTTATATGCAAGATATGTGCAACCTTTATAGCAACATCCTTCCAGAATTGCTGCACATGTACCCATGCCCAAAACATATGGCCTAAAGAGGCAGCTATAGTACATTTTAAACAATTGTCTGTCAGGGCAACAGATTCCTTCTTTAAAAGATCCTCCATCTTCACAATTTCTTACCTAGAATTATTGGGTAAACAATTACCCTATTCTTATTTCTTGATACTCTTCCTGACATCTTCTACATTCCCTTAAGCTCTCCAGGCACAGGGACCCACTCTTTAAAGCCTTGGTATTCATTTGCAGTCCTTAAGGGCCACCAATGGATCAAGTTTTCAAGATAGCCCTAAAAAATATACATGAGAGAGATTTGCATGCTTACTGCCTCCATTATATGCATTAGGGAAATCCTGAAAACCTAAACCATTGGTGACCCTCCAGGACTAGAAGTGATTACCAAGGCCCTTGAGCCTGGGTTCTTTCCCTGAGCAGCAGTACACCTAGGGAAGGGTGGAGAAGAAAGGCACAGAATTACACTCAACACATTGATTTACTAAACACACTTTACCCATGATTCCTCCCCTTTTAGAGTGCTATCATCTCTTCTCCTCTCACTGTGACTTCATTATAAGCAGAGCTTGTTTAAACTCTAAATCACTCTTTAGCAAGGTGAAACTTGTTGACTCTCTTACATCAAAATAATAATAATAATAAAAAAGAAAATGGCCTTTTTCAACCTAGGACTTTACCCAGGAAGAGCTATTTGGTCCTGTGAGGCCCCTTCAGCCTGGTGCATTAAACTGTCTGGTGGACAGCTTCCATTCTCACAAATGCATAGAACTGATTTTTACAAAAGTAATATGATTCAGTTTATTCTGAGCAAACAGTATGAAGAATGTTTTTTTTTGTTTTATATGGTAACGTGTGTAACGTGGTAAACTGGATGGACTGTACGGTCCATCCAGTCTGCCCAACAAGATAAACTCATTTTACATGGTATGTGTTTTGTTTTGTTACTTATATTTGATTTTCCAAAAAGAAGGGTATAAATATACACACTTGAACAAGAATATAACATATGCTTCAAACCAGGCTTATCTAAATTCAGTGCTTGAGGGTTCCAAATAGGCCAGATTTTCAGGCTATCCCTAATTAATATTAATTAGATGGAGTTTACCACACACTTTGGGCTGCATTCCCAAACAACCTGACTCTGAGAAAATTAATATGCATGTGAGATGTGCATGCTTGCTTTACAAATGCTGAACCAGACAGTACCCCAAGGCCTTCCATCAATCTGTACTATTGAATATCTACACCCTGGGGTTCTTTCAGCAGCTTTATGTTCTTCATATTTAGACCTTTGCTTCAAATTCATTTCACACATTAAGGACAACTTGATTCTTCATCCAGGGCTTTTCAAGTCAGCCCAACCATTGTGATGGAGGGGAGGAATAGCCTATTGTTCCCAACAGTGAGATAACACTCAATGAAATTACATGGACATACTTTTAAAACAAAGTGGAGGAAATATTTTTTCACTCAAAGAATAGTTAAGCTCTGGAACTTACTGCTGGGGATGTGGTAACAGTGGTCAGCGATTCTGGGTTTTAAAAAAGGTTTGGACAAGTTCCTGGAGGAAAAGTCCATATTCTGTTATTGAGATGGACAGGGGGAAGCCACTGCTTGCCCCAGGATTTGTAGCATGGAATGGTGCTACTAATTGGGTTTCTGCCAGGTACTTGTGATCTGGATTGGCCACTGGTGGAAGCAGGATACTGGGCTAGATGAACCACTGGTCTGACCCAGTATGGCTATTCTTATGTTCTTAATGTAACATAACATACATTTTCAAACTTATATTCTGCTATGCTTCTCAGTTCTTAGCGGAGTACAATCCTAAGAACTGGAAATTACCAGAAATTACTCATGGAAAATAATAATACAATCATAATTCTACTGCAAATGTCTATACCATAATCAATCATTCTTAGTTTTCTCTGCCCAGTACATATCGTTGAAAAAGGAACATTTTAACATTTTATCAAAATAGTTTATAATTCAGCGAAGAAGGTAGTGTAATGGTCTGAGAACCACGTGAAGAGGGTTCATTTCCCACTGCAGCTCCTTGTGACTCTGGGCAAGTAACTTAACCCTCTGTTGCCTCAGGTACAAAATAAATACGTGTATATGATATGCAAACCGCTTTGATTGTAACCACAGAAAGGTGGTATACCAAATCTCATTCCCTTGCCCTTTCAATTTTTTGCTTCCTGAAAGGCAAATAATTTCTCAAACAGTTTTAATCTCTTTATATCTCTAGATGTTGGAAAACAAAGGAAATTAGGCTTCCTGTATGACTTAGATGGATTAGTAATAGGGGGCTGTTCCATTTAAGATTTTAAATAAGAAACATATGACCCAGGGAAGCCAAGGATAAAATCCCATTGATATTTCTTTTTCCTTTGGGCAATTCACTTACCTTCTATTGGCTCATATACAAAAATACATTATAAGCCTTGCAGGAACCAGGGAAATACCTATTGTACCTGAATATAGATCACCTTGAACCACTATTAAAAAGGCATGGTTCAATTTACTTTATGGATGTTAAGGTAATTTTTGGAAGTGGAGCTAATTTGAGTTTACTATAACAAAGGGTGTGAAAACATATAATCGAGAGTTTTGGATTTTGTATTCTTGATTAGTTTTAAAATATTTCTATAACTGTTCTTTAACATTCAATGTACAGAGTATGTTGTATACTTGCACTGGTTAGTGACAGGGCCACCGAGAGACTGAACCGGGCCCGGGGCAGAGCTGCCCCCCCCCCCCGGATCACTGCCGCCCTACACAATCCAATTATTTTCGCTGGCGGGGATCCCAAGGCCCCACCAGCAGAAAACGTGTTCCTCAAGTGCTGCTCTTGGCCGTGGCACCGGAGTTTTCTCTCTCCTGCTCCTGTATGGACATGATCACTCGGGTCCCGTCAGGAGCAAGAGAGAGAGAGAGAGAGAGAGAGAGAGAGAGAGAGAGAGCGAGACCCTGGTGCCGGGTCCCCCTTGATGTCTCGAGCCCAGGGAATTTTGTCCCCAGTGCCCCCCCCTCTCGGTGGCTATGATTAGTGAAACAAACTCTTCTTTTAATAAATTTTGAATTGTATTTGTTGGACATCTGAATGGAAAATCTGTTAGGATATGAAGACTTATACAAGGCATTGTATATAAAAATCCCATATCTTGAATTCTAGCTGTTTCATTATTTGACTTTAAACACTTGCAAACTCACTGTTCTTTCTGAACAAATTGTCGCCCAGAATAACTGTATTCCATAAGTATTGCCATACTGGGAAAGACCAAAGGTCCATCGAGCCCAGCATCCTGTTTCCAACAGTGGCCAATCCAGGTCACAGATACCCGGCAAGATCCCAAAAATGTACAACACATTTTATACTGCTTATCCCAGAAATAGTGGATTTTCCCCAAGTACAGGACTTTTCCTTTAGGAAGCCGTCCAAACCTTTTTAAAACTCTGCTAAGCTAACCGCCTTTACCACATTCTCTGGCAACGAATTCCAGAGTTTAATTACACGTTGAGTGAAGAAATATTTTCTCCAAATCGTTTTAAATTTACTACATTGTAGCTTCATCGCATGCCTTCTAGTCCTAGTATTTTTGGAAAGCGTGAACAGACGCTTCACATCTACCCGTTCAACTCCACTCATTATTTTATAGACCTCTATCATATCTCCCCTCAGCTGCCTTTTCTCCAAGCTGAAGAGCCCTAGCCGCTTTAGCCTTTCCTCATAGGGAAGTCGTCCCATTCCCTTTATCATTTTCGTCGCCCTTCTCTGCACCTTTTCAGTTATGATTCTCCATGTACTATGCCTCCATGACTGCCACTATTTCCAAGTCAGCCTCTTCCATGACCACCTCTAGATCCAGGATTTAATTTCCTGCACAATAAGACATTCGAATGCAGAGTTTTCCAGGGAAGAGTAGGTGTTAAGACAGAACAAGCATTTACTTTCCCCACTCCATAAGCTGGTTCTAATGGTCCCTAACCTTATGGCACTTACAATGATTATTCGGATGTTGGTCTTGGAGAAGGCCTCATAGAATTCTATGACACTGTGTATCTATCCTACAGAAACAGAGCTATCACTCAGCACATGTCACAGTTTATTTCTTACATACAAGATCAGCCTCTGAGTTCTGCTCTGCGCTGGTTTTTGTAGTTCTTACCTGCCATGCAAACCCTCTCTGGGAAAAAGAAAGATCTCCTATTCCAGCCTTGAGATTATGTCTTATGCATATGTCAATGACACAGTAGCCATTTTGAAACTACTTATTGTAAATAGGGTTATATCTTTCATTAGTAAGAAATAGTGTTTATATTCCTAGTGCTTAAATGGGCAAAAAAAAAAATCTATGACTAACCAATGTCTTCTAAAATACAAACTAAACCTCAAAAAATGAGCTCAATTGGATATCTAAATAAATCGATGGTACACATAACAAAGAATGATATCCCTTAGTAATTCTGATGTGAACCAGCAAAATTTTATAATAGGAGGAAAAAACCTCAAATTTTAAGGGAACACTCCTTCGTTGATACCACCAACATTAGGGAGGTCCCTTAAATCATCATGGGTAAAAAAACCTCCTTCTACTATTCTGCTGTTTCAAAAAAATATGTATGGCTTTTGCTCTAATACTTTAAGTAACAAACCATCTGTATAAATATAGTACGGATCAATTGCACTTATCTTTTCAATCTACAGTCAACTAGACACCTCCCACGGCCTGACTTAGGCCTTAGTTTCGAATCCTTCCTCATGGTCCGTGGTGTCTGACTGATCGAATCTGTAGAAAAAACGCAAAGTAACATCAGCTTCATTTTTCAATAACATGGCTACAAAAATTATACTTAACTCGGTGATCCTTACAAAGTGCTCTGTTGCTGATATATCTACGCTTTCACAACCCTCCAAAAAATGGCTGCGATTTATTTATGTTGATGTCAGACGCCTCCATAGTAAGCCCCTCCCTTGCAAATGTCTATCAAATGACGTTACTCTATAGTTTCGCGCGAAGGCGGAACCAAAAGATGCGGAGAGTGTAGTATGTGTGATATTATGTTAAACATCAATGAATTTGTAGATCCCCAATTGAAGAAAAAATACATTTTGCAACAAAGCACTTCATGCTTGTCAGATTGGGTTGTTTATTGCATTGTTTGCAGTTGTAATAAACTCTATATTGGTCAAACATCTAGAAGATTATCTACTAGGCTGATTGAACACAAAAGTGATATTAACATAAAAAAACTACAGCACCTCTAGCAGCTCATTGCAATAAAGAAAGACACTCCTTTGAGAGTTTAAGATGTTTTGTACTTCAACAATTGAAATGGCAGATAGGAGGGGGTGATAAGAAACTCCTCCTATTGAGACAAGAACAGTGCTGGATTTTTCGATTACACACACTACATCCATTCGGTATGAAGACTAAGATAGAATGGAATAAATTTTTTTGAATCAAGCGCGAAACTATAGAGTAACGTCATTTGATTGACATTTGCAAGGGAGGGGCTTACTATGGAGGCGTCTGACATCAACATAAATAAATCGCAGCCATTTTTTGGAGGGTTGTGAAAGCGTAGATATATCAGCAACAGAGCACTTTGTAAGGATCACCGAGTTAAGTATAATTTTTGTAGCCATGTTATTGAAAAATGAAGCTGATGTTACTTTGCGCTTTTTCTAAAGATTTGATCAGTCAGACACCACGGACCCTGAGGAAGGATTCAAAACTAAGGCCTAAGTCGGGCCGTGGGAGGTGTCTAGTTGACTGTAGATTGAAAAGATAAGTGTAATTGATCCGTACTATATTTATAGACGGTTTGTTACTTAAAGTATTAGAGCAAAAGCCATAACGTATTTTTTGAAACAGCAGAATAGTAGAAGGAGGATTTTTATCCATGATGATTTAAGGGACCTCCCTAATGTTGGTGGTATCAACGAAGGAGTGTTCCCTTAAAATTTGAGGTTTTTTCCTCCTATTATAAAATTTTGCTGGTTCATATCAGAATTACTAAGGGATATCATTCTTTGTTATGTGTTCTAAAATACAAAGACATTACAAAAGTGGAATTTGCCATGATCATAAATTTTTATTCATACTCCATGTGACTGAGGCATAAATGGCATTGAACAGTCATATATGTAATTCTGTAGCACTAACTCACAACAAACTTTCATAGCTGATAATGTATCGCAGTGGTAGATATAATAAAAGATTATTCTATGGCTCTTGGACTCTATATATACATGCCCTAGTAGTAGTTACTGCAATTTATTGGCTTAACATTTTCAACAGCACTTGTACCTTATTTAATTATATAGATGATGGGTTCATTCCTTCATCTGTTATGAGTTTCCTTTAAGATAATACAATTGATGTCCTCTGGTGTTGGACGAGATAAGTGGGCAATGCGCACGTGACTCAGTTGAGGGTGAGCTAGTCAATACCTCTAGCAAAGAGTTTTACAGAAGATTATGCATTATACTAATATACTTTATGGGTCTTGATAATGATAGGTTGGCAGACTTCTAAGAGAGCTATAACACTTTTAATGACCAGAAAGCTGTTTGTTTCATTAGATCTCAAAATTCCTACTGCTGCAGATGGTCTCAAAACAATTTCAGTTTATATATCTTTAAAATAGCTTGTTAAACGATCAAAAAGTACTTTAATGATGTTAAAGCACTCTATGGATTGGATTACCTTTGTTTCTCCATCATCATGGAGAAAAGTAAGGTTGTCAAATGACTCTACTTATCAGGTTCAAAGAACAACTAGCACCCCCCAAATAATAGGGCACATGGAGAGGCATTTTTGATAGTGCATCTAAGTCAGACTTTGGATGTTTTGCACTAAATAAATCTTCCTACAAGCTATGGTAAGTGCTAGTGTGTGCTTATCACAAAAGAGCTTACCATGGGGCACACTCAGGCATCCTGTAGTAAGATCCAGGTTAGCACTTTCATGCCATGCGGTAAAATATTATTTGTATTTTTACCATGCAGGCTTGTTTCTTGTGGCAGAGAGTGGGCATTTCTGTAGTAATCAGTTGGTTTAGCCACATTACTACGCAGTAAGGTGTCTTTTTACCAAGCTGCGGTAAAAAGGGCCCTGCGGTAGCTGTTTTTGCCATGCACTGAGGACCTTTTTACCGCAGCGGGTAAAAAGCCCCTAAAAAGACATGGCCATGCGGTAAGATTATTCTTATTGCATTGCCATGTGGGGGAGAGCACTTACCACCACCCATTGAGGTGGTAAGGGCTCCTGTGGTAACCTGGCAGTAACCAGCCAATGCATGGCACTACCCGATTACTGCTGGGTTAGTGCTGTGCTAGAAATTACAGAATTATTTTCCTTAGCGCCAGAAATGGTGCACGCTCGAGGTGGAACTACTGCCGGCAGCCGCGATGGACCGGCAGTAGTTCCAGGTTGCCGCGCAGCAACCCTTTAGTAAAAGGGTCCCTAACTGATTACAATGAATGATTTATTAAAATTTGATATACCACCAAGCCCCTATGGATTTTGGCAGCCGCGCAGCAACCCTTTAGTAAAAGGGTCCCTAACTGATTACAATGAATGATTTATTAAAATTTGATATACCACCAAGCCCCTATGGATTTTGGCATTTTACAATAAAATAAAATATTAGACAAAGAAAGCCATAAGCTTTAAAGAGACCTAATTCATACATTCCAAAAAAACAAAAATAAAAAATCATATTACATCTTATTACTCTGCATTCCCAGGTATGCTAGTAAACCTTCCACTCCTCCTCAGACTGTACATTGAATTCCAATTTAAAAATATAAGTTTTTAGTAACATTTTACATTTTTTCAAAACCATTTCTATTCAATTAATTTTGGGTAAATTGTCCATGCAAAAGCACTCGTGCATGTGAATTCCCATTGAGCACTAGCATCTGGTGGTAGGATCATTCTGTGGTCTTGAAAGGATCTCAAAGCTCTTGATGGCATGTGTGGAATAGCAAGATTACTTAAATAAGTCGGGATACATTCATAGTATGTTTTATGAGCAATGATAAGAATTTTAAAACAAATTTTACAGTATATAGGTAACCAATGAAAATGTAAAAAAGGGTAAGTAATGTGGCCAAACTTCCTCACATTGCCCAAAATTCTCAGAGCGGCATTTTGAATCATTTGTAAATACTTAAGATTGTAATGAGAAATACCAATATAGATCATATTTCCATAATCTAATTTAGGGGCCCTTTTACTAAGCTGTGTAGGTGCGTACGTGCATCCTACATGCATCAATTTAGAGTTACCGCCCGGCTATCGCGTGGCCCGGGTGATAATTTCATTTTTTACGTGTGTCCGCTACGCGTGCCAGAAAAGAATTTTTATTTTCCTGCACGCGGCAGAAACTGGGCGGTAATCATCATTCTACGCATGTAGATGATTACCACACGGTTACCTTGTGAGACCTTACCGCTAAGTCAATGGCTGGAAGTAAGGTCTCAGACCCAAAATGGACGCGTGCCAATTTTTATTTTGCTGCATGTCCATTTTTGGCAAAAATTTAAAAAAGGCCTTTTTTACAGGCACGCTGAAAAATGGATCTGCGTGCACCCAAAACATGCGCCTACACTAGCACAGCCCATTTTTCAGCGCACCTTAATAAAAGGTCCCCTTAGAAACTAAAAATGCATGAACCAATGTATGTAATGCAGCTTCATTAAAATAATGTTTGATAGATCGTAATTGTCGTAGTATACAAAAACATCACTTTGACAAAGCTCAGCAGAAAAGGCCAATTTATGATAAAAAATAATCTCTATATTGCAAAAACTATTCACTATTGGAATAGGTTGACCAAAGAGAATAGGAGAATGGTTTGGTCTATTGTTTTATCTGCGTTTAAATCTAAGTTGTAATCATTGAGCCATACAGCAATTGATTCCAAACATACCTGAAAATTAGCAAAATCAAAAGTAGTCAAGGAGACTGTAGTAACTAATTACTTGGTATCGGAAGCAGGCTTTTGTGGCAAAACAACAGTGTAGTAGGGTAGTTTAATATAACTAGTTCCTTGGTTGCTTAGTCCGTCCCACCCTGCCCCTCAGACCACACCCCCCCCCCCCCAGGGATGCCACTTCCTATATAGTTGCCTAATCCACTGTCTACATTTCAAGAGAACTAATTTTGCCGAGATGGTGGAATTTCTCAAGGAAGAGTTGGTTAAATGGGAACAGCTGAAGGAAGTAGAACAGCAGTGGGCAAAACTGAAAGGAGCTGTTTTAAAAGTGACTAACCTTAATGTTAGAAAATTACATAAGAGTAAGAGGAAAAGAAGGCCACTCTGGTTCTCAAACACAGTAGCTGAAAAGGTAAGGGAAAGAAGATTAGCCTTCACAAGTTACAAGAGGACTCAGAAAGAGGTAGACAGGCAAAAATACCTAGAAAAGCTAAGAGAAGCTGGAAAAACTGTCAGGAAAGTGAAGAGACAAATGGAATAAAAGATAGCTGATACAGTAAAATTGGGGGACAAGACATTTTTCAGATATATAACTGACAGGAGGAAGTGCCAAAATAGCATTGTGAGGCTCAAAGCTGAGGGGGAGAAATATGTAGAAGCTGATAAGGATAAAGCTGAACGGCTTAACAATGATTTCTGTTCTGTGTTCACAGATGAAAGATCAGGGTTAGGACCACAGAAAACAAATGCTAAGGAGGATGGATGTGTGGTAGACCGGGACCTGTTCTCAGAAGACTGTGTTCGTGAGGAGCTATCTAAACTAAAAGTAGACAAAGAGATGGGGTCTGATGGGATACATCCGAGGGAGCTCAAGGAACTTGGAGATGTTCTGGTAGCTCAGCTGTCTGACCTCTTCAATGCCTCCTTAGAGTCTAGAGTGGTCATGGAGGACTGGAGAAGGGTAGATGTGGTCCCTCTGCACAAGAGCAGAAGTAAGGAGGAGGTTAGGAATTACAGACCAGTCAGACTGACCTCGGTGGTGAGTAAACTAATAGAAACACTTCTAAAGCGAAGGATCGTAAGGTTTCTGAAATTGAATGGACTGCAGGACCCGAGGCAGCCTGGCTTCACTAGAAGCATGTCATGTCACACAAATCTGATTGATTTCATTGTCTGGGTTACCAAACAGTTAGATGCGGGAGGGACAATAGATGTGGTGTACTTGGATTTTAGCAAAGCATTTGACATGGATGAAGTTAAGAGGAAATAGGCTTAGGAAGAATCTAAGAAAATACTATTTCACGGAAAGGGTGGTGGATGCATGGAATAGCCTTCCGGTGGAGGTTGTGGAGATGAGGACTGTGTTGGAATTTAAGAAATCATGTGATGACTTTATTTTAAGAACTCAAATAAAGTATTTTGTGGTCAAAAAATCTGGATCTTCCCAGATGTGGTTAGATCCACACAAGATCGTAGAAAAGCTTTTCTTGCCTACAGAGAAGAGGTTAAAGCAATGGGAGCTTCATTTGTGTTAGCTTATCCATGCAAATGCTGTATTAAATACCTGGGAAATAAGTACATCTTTTTTGAACCAGGTCAGCTTAAAACGTTTATAGATAGTAGGAAGCTGTCCAGATAGTGATTGATGAGTATTAAGAAATAATATATGAAGTTGGGGATGTTCGAGCCAGGCTATTTACTTTAAAGTATTACTTCTGTATTTCTCCTTTAATTAGATTTCTCCTCTCCCTACATTGATGGTGGTCTAAGAAAGCGATTTATTTTTTTTCTTTCATGTCTATTTTACTAATTTTTTTGTCAGAGAAAGCAAATATTAGTTAAGTGGAGAAACTTTTTTTTTCCTTTCTTTGTATTGATGAATAATGCTATCTCTGTAATAATCCCGCTGTACTTCCGATTTATAAGTACTATCTTGTAAATTTTGAAAACGTAATAAAGAATAATAAAAAAAAAAAGAAATCATGTGACAAGCACATGGGATCCCTTAGCAAAAGGAGAAGCCAGTGGTTACTGAGGAAGGGCAGACTGGATGGGTCATTTGGCCCTTATCTGCCATCAAGATTCTCTGTTTCTAACTAATGGCTTCTTTTACAAAGCTACGCTACTGATTCCTGCGTGGCAAATGAGAGGAAGCCTATAGGAATTGAATGAACCTCTTCTCATTTGCCGTACCGGGAATTGGTAGAGCGGTTGTAAAAGAGGCCCTAAAAGAATATCATCTGCATAACAGTAAACTTGAACAGCAAAACTCTGAATAAATGTAATAAGTGGGCTCAAAAAATGTTAAAAAGTAAAGGAGAAAGTGAGGAACCTTTTGGAGTTTCACAATCTATCTGAAATGATTTAGAAACCTTAGGGGCCCGTTTATTAAAGAGCGATAGGGGTTGTGCTGGCTTGCTGTGCGGTGATTCGGCCTTTTATTTCCTAGTATTGTGTATGTGTGTGTGTGTGTGTGTGTGGGGGGGGGGGGGGGGGGTGCCTGGCAGTAATCGGGCAGCATTTCAAAGTATCTGCACCAATGAAGAACTGCAAAACTTCTTCATTAACTGGTAGAAATGTTCCAAGCGTTTTTGGGAAGGCTATGGTGCTAAGTCCTGGCTTGGCCTCATTATGAGTAGTAATTGTTCTGGTTCCCCTAAGAAGAACAAAACATTGACGCCATATTTCGTATAGAAAAGTAGTGTAAATCCATGAAAAATGCACAGACCAGTAATGGCCTATTTCTCCATCAGGATTAAACACGCTGACCAAAGATATTAGAATATTCCTTAAAGCTTCAGGAGAAATTCCTTTAAGACCTATGTAAAAGTGAGCAGTGTGGGTAAAATCAGTTTGGCCTCTATTCACTCAATTATTTTAAGCTGGAAGAAGATGCTGCCTAGCCATATTTTTAAAATTCTCCACCTTCCCACATGGGTTGACAATGTCTTTCATTCATGAAGTTCCCTGGGATTCTAGTTTCTGGAGACTTCCTTCGTAAACTGCCACTGTATTCTGTGAAGCATATACAGTAGTTTACAAAGAGAAGGACTTACTAAAGGTTCATACTGTGTGGACAAGTTTAGTATATGTGCTTCCCCCATCTTCCAAGTGCTTAGAGATCAAAAATAGCATCCAAAGCAACCTCCAAGGTGAAACCTGAGGACGTTTTAGGGGAATGTCACCAAATCATGATATTTTAGATAAGGTTGCAAGGCTGACCTCTTCAAGCTCCTGTTGGCCCACAGTACCTATCTCCTTATTAGAGTGTGGAGCAGATAGCGCTTTAATCTTCTCCAAGCTCAGGGTGACTGTAGTACATCTCCCAATGCTACAACAGTTGTAGCTTAATATGCTTCTCTAGCCCACTCCTTACTCCCTACCACAGCTACTTCAAAGTCGCATTGTCACTCTCCACCACCAAGGAAGGGTCAGAAGATAGAAGACATGGCTGCATTGGGAAGTCTCACTCCTCGGGAGATAGTGCAAATTTAATCCATATCGCTAAGCCTGACTCTTCTTATCCATGTTACATTTAACTAAGGAGAAAGGCATCATTTAAAAGAAAAGGGATCTGATTTACCAAAGGCTTTCCCCCATGAGGTAGAATGGATCAAAACTATACAAGTATTCTCACCTGGGTAGCAGTCCCACTTTATTCTCTCATCCCGCTTGCTAGCATGATCAAGGAACAGGAACTCTAACTAGAACAAAGCATCCTGTAAAACATCTGTGTTTTTCCTTCCATGCCCTGTGTTAGGAGTTCAGTATTATAAATCAATTATAGAGTGGTTCCCTTTGAGTGGCACTGCAGAATGCCAGCTTTCCAGAGCTGCAGTAGCCAGGTTTTAAATGAAAATCTCACTTTCACGTGTTGTAATGCATGAAATCTGTGTTTTTAGACTAAGGTTTGAGATATTTTAAGGTCCAGGTTTTGTAGTATGTGAAAAGTGTCACGTTAAAGGCTACATTTGTTTAATGTATGCTGTAAATAAAAGCATCAACAATTCCCAAGAGAAAGGGCTGGGATTTAAATATTTGGCTTTAGTTTGGTTGTCACTTTGATTTTTATCAGAAATTAAACTACCATCTAGAGCTTGAATGCAAAACAATTCCTTTGCTCAACAGCATTCAAAAAATTAATTAAACATTAATAACCTGGATTATCATGGGCCTTTGACTCCCATGTCTTCTGTCTCTAATGTTGATGTTGCTCAATCTGCTTGTAAAGCTGAAATTAATATTTTTTCATCTGAAGATAATGACACTTCCACACCAATACAGCTGCAGCTTGAAATAAACTTGCCTTTCTAGGCATTGCACATAATCTAAAAGAGTTAACTGATAGATTTAAATTAGTTTTGTTCTTTGTGGACCATTTGTCCAAATATTTTAATCTATTCTTTATCGCATAATCTAATGGGTTAAATATTTCCATTTCCGTACATTTAAACATTATCTCCAGTATTCTGTATATGGCACTTAATGTTAGGTGTGAAATTCTGCATGTGGTTGCCATTTTCTTGTGTAACTTAGTTAGGGGCCCTTTTACAGAGTGGCGGTAAGCCTAATGCGGGCTTACTGATCGGTATTCTGGGACTACTGCCGGCTCAACGCGGCCACTGGCGATTGATCTGGGTTGAGTGTGCACCATTTCAGGGTTAGTTTGGTGGTAACGGCGGTAATCTGGCAAGTTGCTGCTGTGTTACCAAGGAAGCCCTTACCACCACCTCAGTGGGCGACAATAAGGGCTGCCCGCCGAATGGCCATGCGATAAGAGTTTTCTTACTGCATGGCCATTTTGTTTTTGGGGCTTTATACCCACTGCGGTAAAAAGGGCTCTGGCGTGTGGGAAAAAGGGCCCCCACCGCTATTGCAGGGCCATTTTTCCTGCAGCTTGGTAAGAGGACCCCTTAGTTAATTGGCTTTTAATTGGCACTAAGGATCAATAAATGCACCTTAACAAGCATTAATTGGTAGTTATGAGCAGAAATGCCTTAAGCCCTGTTCTATAACCCTGATGCTTAATTTCCATTTTGCTGAATTCCAAAGTGGACGTGGCCAAGGGAGGGGCATGGGAAGATCAGGAGCATGCCTGGAAATTAGGCGTGGGGTTGTAGAATACTATCATTACTGCACCTAACTGCTGGGACTTCGGTGCCATCATTTACACCAGCCTGTTTTTGTACATTTACATTGCTGGTTTAATCAAGTATTGACAATGAATGTGATTGTGTGACTGTGCAGAAACCAAAATTATAACATAGTAACAGTAGATGACGGCAGAGAAAGACCTGTACGGTCCATCCAGTCTGCCCACAAGATAAACTCATATGTGCTACTTTATGTGTATACCTGACCTTGATTTGTATCTGCCATTTTCAGGGCACAGACCATAGAAGTTTGCCCAGTACTAGCCCCGCCTCCCAACCACTAGTCCCACCTCCCACCACCGTCTCTGCCACCCAATCTCCGCTAAGCTTCTGAGGATCTATTCTTTCTGAACAGGATTCCTTTATGTTTATCCCACGCATTTTTGAATTCCGTTACCGTTTTCATCTCCACTACCTCCCACGGGAGGGCACTCCAAGAATCCACCACTCTCTCCTTGAAAAAATACTTCCTGACATTTTTCTTGAGTCTGCTCCCCTTCAATCTCATTTCATGTCCTCTAGTTCTACCGCCTTCCCATCTACAGAAAAGGTTTGTTTGCGGATTAATACCTTTCAAATATTTGAACGTCTGTATCATATCACCCCTGTTTCTCCTTTCCTCCAGGGTATACATGTTCAGGTCAGCAAGTCTCTCCTCATACGTCTTGTAATGCAAATCCCATACCATTTTTGTAGCTTTTCTTTGCACCGCTTCAATTCTTTTTACATCCTTAGCAAGATACGGCCTCCAAAATGGAAAACAATACTCCAGGTGGGGCCTCACCAACGACTTATACAGGGAAATCAACACCTCCTTTCTTCTGTTGGACACACCTCTCTCTATACAGCCTATCAACCTTCTAGCTACGGCCACCGCCTTGTCACACTCAAATATAACTGCCTATATGTGGTTGGCACTGTGGCAAATTGCCAGCTACCCTGTTTGTGATGTCAGTGTTTGGTCGTGAAGGAGTGAGGTATGAACAGAATGGCGGGAGAGGCTCTGGATGCTTTGTTGGGTAGACTGGATGGACTGTGTGGGTCTTAATCTGCCTTCACTTACTATGTTACTATGTTATAATGTTACTAACCTTCCCCCATGGCATTCCCTCCCTCTCAACTGATGGGAAGTTCTCGTCATGGGGGTGAGGGAGAGGTTTCTGATCAGTTGTTATTGTCGGGGATAGGATGAAGGGAGGAATTACTGCTCTTACCACAGATTGGAGAGAACGTTGGGATCACCATCCAGAAAGCTTCTCCATAAGGTTATTGAACCATGGGGTCGGAATATGGGAAGAGAATGAGAGTAGGAATTTGTGATAGAAGAGGTTGCAGGTGGGATGGACGGACATTTTTTTTCTAAGCATCTACCCTCTAATTCATTGGTTTTCAACCAAGTTCTCAGGACACACCCAGCCAGTCAGGTATGCATGGTTTCATAATATCCACAATTAATATGCATGAGAGAAATTTACATACACAGCCACTGCAAATTTATTTCATGCATATTCATTGCAGATTCCACCCCCCCCCCTGCAAAAAAAAAAAAAAGACTGGCTGGGTGTGCCCACAGACTAGGTAGAGCAGTGGCTCTCAAACTTAAGAAGCTGGACAGCTAGCTCATCAGGATTCTATTTTTGAGTACCTAGCTTAGCCTGACAAATCGAACTAAGCTAGGGCTTTTTATCCTTAATCTGGCCAGATAGCTGTGGCTGAAAATTAATCTAAAGATAGCCAGCTAAAATTGAGCTGCCTAAGTCAGGCACTCAGGGTTTTTGAAAATAGATTCCTCAGTTCTTATCGGGGATTTCCAGTTGAAGCATGATTTTACCTTTATTTACTCAGAACCAATAAAAAACAGGAATAGACTTATAAAAGTTATCATGTAACTGTTCCATTTAACTCCCAATAAAACTGCATCTTTAATGAGGTTAAACTATAGCACACAAATATATATATATATATATCACATGCTTAGCCATAATTATTTATAGGTTAAAAGGTAGCTACTAAGTTGAAATGAAATACATTTGTTTAATCTCTTATTACTCTCGCTTGCCTTCCAGAATCACTGCAATTAGCAGTGTAGGGTACAGTTTTCAAAATGGAACAATTATTTACACTTCATAAAACTTGTTAAACACTTGATGAGGAATCTTTTTATCCCCCTTCATTTTACAGTGAAATGTAGTCACCCAGTATGAGTGAGAAGAGACAGAGATATAACGTTGGATCATTTGTGGTGCTTAAGACTCACAGTTCAGCATGGCAGGCAAAGACTGATATAAATGACTTCCATCTAACGTGGAGATGTGTGAAGTTCTGGCCACCCCATCTCCAAAAAGACGTGGAGGCATATTTTCAAAGTACTTAGGGCCCCGTTTACTAAGCCACGCTAGAAACGTGTTAGTGCTTTTAGTGCGCTGTGTAGGCGCCCACAATATTCCTATGGGTGCTAACACAGCATGCCCTAATTTTGTGCACGTGCTAAAAACGCTAATGCACCTTAGGAAACAGGGCCCTTAGTCTCACAAAGTTATGTGGGGGGGGGGGGGGGGGGTCATTTTCGATATGACGCCTAATCCGACTTTGGGCGTTGTGCTCAAAATGCCCAAAAATCAAGTAGTGAAAATGACCATTTTAATACCAGAAAATGTTTATCCTTTTTCTCTGAAAATGACCATTTCCTTGATGTTGTTGTGTTTAGTACATCTATCTTTTTGGACCATTTTCCAAAAACAACAACAAAAAAAATGTCCAAGTGAAAAATGCACAAAATCAAGTCAATGGGATGTAGGAGGAGCCAGTTTTTCTAATAGATTGGCCACACATGCATTCCACCAGTGCAGTGGGCACCCTAGGGGGCACTGCATTAGACTTCACATTAAAGGTCCTATGTACACATCTCACTATTGCCCCCTTATATTGTATGGTGAGCCCTTCAAAACCCACAAAAAACCTATTGTACCCAACTATATACCACTACAGTAGCCCTTATGGCTGCAGGTGTCACCTATATATGGATACAGGAAGTTAAGAAGGAAATTGGATGTAGTAAATCAAACCTCTTCCCTCAAGAAGATAATGAAACCTGGCCATGTTGGCAGAGTTTCTGACTGCTGTTGGAAGCTAAGTAGCTTTATATTTTATTGCAATACAGTTTATAAAGAGCAGCTTAAGAATTTTGGATCGATGACGATTTACACAGTGCTGCTTGAGAAAAATTCATTCTGCAGCATTTGTGCTGTAAGATCTGAAGATCTTTCTCCTTAAAGAAAATGTTTCCATATTAGTTGATGTGTAAAAAAAATATACTGATAGAAGAAGTATTTATGTTGCTGGGATAAGTGCATACACATGCATCTACCCTGTTAAGCTAGATTTCTATAAAAGGAAGTAGGCACCTATATTCCTTTAGTAAATAAGCTCCTGCCAGGTCCCTCTGGGTGCCTAAATATGGGCCCCTATTATATAGTGGCAATAAGCCCAACGTGGGCATACCACTCGCTAAAAAGGAAGTACAGCTGGGCTACCACAGCAGCCTGGCAGTACTTCCCACCCCCAGCATGCTGTCATATCCGGCACTACAAAAATTTATTTTTGTACCACTGGTGTGTACCTGGCGGTAATGGTGGGTGGCGGTAAGGGCTCCCCCCCAAAATGGCTGTGCGGCAACTGCTTCACTTGCTTTACGGCCATTTCTTTAAAAAAAGAAATACCTACCTTTTAACAGCTGCAGTAAAAGGGGGCCGCAGCGCGCATCAAAAACACACACCGATGCTAGCGCAGGCCCCCTTTTGACGCAGCTTAGTAAAAGGGTCCCTAAATGCACACAATTATAGAATTACCTCTTGCCATCCTAGCAAAGGGGCAACAGAATCATACCATTTTCCTGACTTAGAATAATGCATTATCTAGCTATAAGGCTACTGGGCTCTAAAATAAATATAGTTTGTATAAATGAAATATAGTATTTGTGTTCTTTTTGTATTGTTCATGCTAAAATATGGGGTGAATATAATTTCAGTGTTCTACAATCCAATATACTAGCGTAGTTTTTGTATATTGTAATAAGGAGTTGAATTAGTGTGTGGCATCCTGGTTTTGCTCAGATGTTGTATTTCTGGGGATGCCAAACTCCCATCTTTGGGGACGGGAAGGGCTCTGCAGTGCTGTTGATGTGCTCCAGATGGCATGACATCTAGTTCTGGTGCTGACCACCATTATACAGTATTTTTTTAATAAGGGATACAGATTACTTGAACATGGATCTCTAGCCAAGCTGATTTCACAGTTTTGTTTTTAATTACTGTACTTCAGGCCATGATCTCCAGTTAAAGTATCTTTCCCCTCATTAAAGTTGGGCATTATATAAACCTCCAAAGTACTTATTTATTTGGATTTTGCTCACACCTTTCTCAGTAGCTGAGCTACATCTAGGTCCACTTGTTATTTCCCTGTCCCTGAAGGGTTCACAACCTAAAAGTTTGTACCTGAAGTAATGGAGGATTAAGGGGTCCTTTTACTAAGCTGTGGTAAAAAGTGGCCTGCGGCAGAGGCGTATCTGGCCTCCGGCGGTAGGGGGGGCCAGAGCCAGAGGGAAGGGGCACATTTTAGTCCCTTTGCCACCATTACTGGACCCCCCACCGCCACCAATGACTCTCTCCACCCCCCTCCCGCCGCCAGCCCTCCCCCGCTGCCGTTTCTTACTTTTGCGCCGAGGTCCGCTTCCTCCTGCGCCTTTAAAAATATTTCTTCAGCTGGCGAGGGACCCCAACCCCCGCCAGCCAACCCGAGGTGACATCTCAAGTTCTTCGTCCGCCGTGGCCGACGTGCTGGAGTTGAGCGGCTGAATCCAGTTCGGAGTCTGACGTCGGAGTCTGGAGGGTGCGTTGGCCTGGTGGTAGTCTCATTTGGGCACATGCTGCACGCGAGTAGAGCCTACCACGGCTTAGTAAAAGGGCCCCTAAATGACTTGCCCAAGATCACAAGGAGTAGCAGTGGGATTTGAACTGGGTAACTCTGGAAGACCAGTGCTCTAACCACTACACCATTCCTCTACTCCACAAAATACTTTTTTGGCTAGGAAAGAGATTCCAATTGACATTTCCTATTAATGTTTCAGTCTCCTAGTAGACAGAGATTGTGAAAGTGAGTCTCCTGCTGTCAAACAGAAGGGCTGTTCTGACAGCCACTATCTTATTTAGAAGGGAAAAACAGAGGATGCATTTTCTATAGCCTTGTTACAAATTGCTTATGCTTGTCTACCAAAGGCAACACAAAGAAAACTAGCCATCACTTTCGTTTAGGTAAGCAATGTTCTGAACCACAGAAGAAAATGCCAACTCGTGTATAATTTCTCAACATTTATGAAGTCCATGGGTTTATTCTCTTGATTGCTACACAATAGGGTAGGCATCTTAAAGTGCTCCAGCTTTAAGGATCTGAATCTTTGGGTGCCCGCCAGCAGTAATCTGTTTAATAAACAAGTTGGAGGGTGCTTATTAGAGGGTTGTGGCTTACAGACCATGAAGTCCCTGGGGCCACAGGCACTGATCAAATAGTGCATTTATGATTCTGCATATACCAGTGAGATTGCTAGATGAAAAAGACTGAACCACCACATTTTAAATATGTTTTCTAAAAGCTTTAATTATACCACTGTAAATGATTTGTTTTGTAACTCTTTCTGTTGGTCCATAAAGCTATTAAACATTAAAATAGAAGCACTTTTTTTTCAAATTAAAACTGAAGGATTCTGATGAATTCTAACCATAAATCTAGCATTATATAAACAAGTTCCAAATTGCTTATGAAAATGAAGAGCTTTAGTACCAGAGAATAAACAAAGAGCTTGTTGCAATCATTTTCCTTTCTTAAAAATATGTTATTGGACCAGTCAAGTGGTCTGGGTGGCTGTGTTGTGGGTTAAGAAAGATTGAAAGTTAGCCTTGAGTTATTCCTTTCTCTTGACCTTGGAGTTGAGGGAAACAGATATGTACTATGAAGATCTTGAGAGGCAGGGGCAGTGGAACCCCTCTTGGTTAGAGGGGCCGAAAAAAGAAAAAAAAACAATCTCTGTTCTCACCTCCAAAATCTCTAGTTGCTGATGCTGTGTTGGGCAAAATATTGATTAGGCCATGGTTTCAATGGCCTACCCTATTCCACCCACCACAAAAAGAGGGAATTAAATAAGAAGGGGGTTGATGTCAATACTTAGTTAAAATAATAAAGAATAAAACCCAGCATGGCCATACGTTACCTATTGGCTGCATCAGAGGTAATCCTAATTAAAATGCATAAAATAAATTAAGGGAAATGTTTACTAAAGAGAATTAGGATTTTGCACTTAAGGCAGGTTAACAGGCAAAAGCAGCACACCCAAGTGCATAGGCTCTACAGCAACTGTTAGGGTGTATCCCCCATTCCTCCTTCAGTTTCTGCACAGAAAAGTACTCTAACGTGCCTTACTTTTGGGCACTATGGGCCAGATTCTATATATGGCACCTAAAAACACCACGCCTAAGCTTACTTGATATTCTAGCGCCTAAATCTATGCACCTCCATTTACACCAGCGAAAATGTGGTGTAAATCCCGACACATATATTTAGGAGTAGAGGGCCATATTCTATAACAGTGTGCCTACGTTTTGGAACGCCCATGAAACGCCATTACCCTGCCCATAACCATGCCCCTTTTTGGCTGCATACATTAGAATTTAGGCGCAGTGCATTACAGGATACACTTAAACCACCTACTGAGATGGTGTTAGGTGAATCTGTGTTAACTGCACATTTGCCAGAAAGTGTGTGCTACCTACTGTGCAGTGGCGTAGCAAGGGCGGGGCGGTGGGGGCGGTCCGCCCCTGGGTGCACACTGCTGGAGGGTGCAGAAAGCAGCTGCGCACCTGTCGGCTCCGCTGGTTCGCTGCTCCCTCTGCCCCGGAACATGTTACTTCCTGTTCTGGGGCAGAGGGAGCAGGGAGCCAGTGGACTCGACAGGCACGCGGCTGCTCTCTGCACCCTCCAGCAGCCAAGAATGCACCTGGGGGGGGGGGGCTTGATACGCTAGGGAGGGGGCTGTCATTGCGCCAGGGGGGGTGTCATGCTGCACCCTGGGGGGACGGACGCCATTGCAGCCGGGGGAGGGGGGTGGCAGCCGACCTAGGATCGTCACTGCTACTGTGTACTGTCTCCAATGTACAGACCACGCCCAATCTCCACCCATCCTTTGCTGAGTCCCTGCTCCTTCCTGTGCTAAGCAGTTAGTGCTGCACTTTTACCATACTGTTTTAACACAAGCTTGATTAGTGTGCGTTTAAACCTGTGCTAACTGCTTAGCGCAGTGTTCCTGAAGTCCGATGAATATGAACGAAAAAGATATGCATATACTGGAGGCAGTGTATTAAAATCAAATTCATACGTATTCATTGTGATTATTCTGAAAACCTGACTGGCAAGGGGTACACCAGGACCAGACTTGGGGGTGGATTTCAGGGCCAGTTCTAGGGTCTCTGGTGCCCCCCTTCAAACTATCAGTTGGCGCCCCCCCCCCCAGTCCAGCATCTTTCTCTGTTCTCCCTCCCCCTTCTCCTACCCTGCCCCCTTTTTCAGCCCAGTGCCTTAAAAGGTGAAGAACAAAAGTTTTTTTTTTAACTCAACATTTTTTAAAATTTATTTCTTTTTTATTGGACATAACTTAATACATTTCTTGATTAGCTTTCGAAGGTTGCCCTTCTTCGTCAGATTGGAAATAAGCAAATGTGCTAGCTGACAGTGTATATAAGTGAAAACATTCAAGCATTACTATGACAGTCTGACAGGGTGGAAGGATGGGGGTGGGTAGGAGGTATGCATGGGGACATCAAAGCATATCATTGATATTCTAACAGGATGGGTGTGGATAGGTGAGGGGTGGGGTGATCAACAGAGACATACAGCTTTATGGTTTATAATGGGCTAGGTGCCCCAACTGACCAGTTGACCACCGGAAGGAATCGGGGATGACCTCCCCGTACTCTCCCAGTGGTCACCAACCCCCTCCCACACTAAAAAAACACAATTATAAACATATTTTGCCAGCCTCTATGCCAGCCTCAAATGCTGTACCCACCTCCATGACAGCAGAATGTGTTCTATCCTCTGACAGCCTTTCCCTGGTTCTGATGTGGCTCTCGGGTGAGTGTGACACCTTTTCTGTTAGGTGCACTGCAGAGTCACATCAGCAATGCATTGTGGTGGGTGTAGGGTACTGGGCTCTACTCCCATGGTGCTTTTCCCCCTGCTAACTGGGTCAGAGTGTGTCCAGTTTTGTTTCCGGTAGTCCATGAGGTAGTGGCCATTTTTGTAAGCCAGTTTTAGATCCCTTTCATGTTACCCATGTTAAAGAACTTAGTTATTGCCTTGAATGTTGCTGAAAGAGGGCATTGTACACCATTCTGCCAGCTCTGACCAACTGCTAATCTCAGTACCAGGGAGACTCTTTGCCAGTGTGGCACAACCTCTGATCTGCAGTTAACTGTGAGTAAACGTGCTTATTCAAATAAAGGTCTTTTTCAGAGATTAGTCTTCATGTGTCAACTGGTGTGCCAAGGTTATACAGCAGCAACAAGTCCTGGAGGCCTGCGTGTATGCAGGTCCCTGGAGCACTTTTAGTGGGTACCGCAGTGCACTTAAGGCAGGTGGACCCAGGCCCATCCCCCCCTACCTGTAACACTTGTGCTGGTAAATGGGAGCCCTCCAAAACCCACTGTACCCACATGTAGTTGTCCCCTTCACCCCTAAGAGCTACGGTAGTGTTGTACATTTGTGGTTAGTGGGTTTTGGGGGGCGGGGGTTGGGGGGCTCAGCACCCAAAGTAAGGGAGCTATTATGCAAGTGGGAGCTTTTTCTGAAATCCACTGCACTGACCCCTAGGGTGCCCAGTTGGTGTCCTGGCATGTGAGGGGGACCAGTGCACTACAAATACTGGCTCCTCCCATGACCAAATGCCTTGAATTTCGCCGGGTTTGGGATGGCCGGCATTTTTTTCCATTATCGCTGAAAAACAAAACCGGCGATCTCAAACCCAGCAAACTCTGGCATTTGGCCGACCTAAACCGTATTATCGAAAAAAAGATGGTTGGCCATTTTTTTCGATAATATGGTTCCGACCAGCTGTTGCGCCGCCGCCAAAATAGATCGCCGGCGACGTTCGATTATACCCCTCATAGTACTAACAATAGCTCAGTCCATATTGATAAGGATATACCATAGTACAAGACAAAGTCCAAAACAGCAGAAAAAAAAAAGCACTAAGAGCCTTCAAAATTGGGACACAGGTCCTTTTAATCATGTAGCTTGAACAGCAATCTTGTATTAATGACCTGACATGGGCTGTGTTTTGGCGCACAGCGCCTACATCAAGAGTCAATGAGTTATTCTTGAACAATTGTGGTTGAAAAGATCTGATGGAGATACCTCCCCGCACGATACACACTGAGTATAATTCCCTACTCCTCAGTCAGATGTGAAACAGTCCTTCTTAATCCGGAAATGAAAAAAAAAAAAACCCAAATATGGCGCACAAAATAACAATATTAACAACAGAGCACACAGAGATACATATCTAAGCTGCCAGTCAGAGATAGGCAGTACTGTTCTAAGTTAGTTTGTGTTGTCTTCTGCCTTAGTTATCCACTATTCTGGGCAGATGAGCACACCAGTTCTAACACCCAATACAGTACCCATCAGCTCCCATCATATCACATTCAAACAGCTACCAAAAACCAGGGATGCTCCTGTCCAAGAATCCAGCTGTCTGGGTCCTGATGGCCTTGTTGGACATTATGGGCCAGATTGTATATATGGCACCATAAAAAATTGGCACTGGAAAAAAACATGCTTAGCAGTATTCTGTAAAACTCACCCAAAGTTAGGTGCAGTTTATAGAATGCCCATAGTGGCCATCCTGTGACTAAAGTTTAGGCACAGCAATTTATGTCAGCTAAATCCTGGTGTAAATGCCCACATCTTATTTAAGCACTGATTGGGCAAATTCTGTAAAACTGTGTGTGATTTTCAGGAAAGACCACGGCCCGCCCATGCCCCTCCCTTGGCCACGCCCCCTTTTCTGATACGCACATTAGAATTTACATGGACCACTTTACAGAATACGCTTAGAAAGTTATGCATATAAATCCTAATTGGTGCTAATTAATGCCAATAATTACTTCTTATTGGCCAATTATCAGTGTTAAACAATTAAGGTGCCCGTGCAAATTGCTACACGTACAGATGTGCATGCGTAACTTTAGTTGCTATATATAGAATCTGGCCCTATCTGTGTTCCATCATCCTGCTGGCACCAACCTGCTTTGTTTCTGGAGTGTTACAGCCTGCTGGTACCAGACTGCCATCCCATGACTTGAGATACTGCTTGCTAATGCTTCCTTTATCTATCCATTGTCTTCCTGTATCTGAAACAGAGTTGCCCCACCCCCCCTCCAAATGACTGGCATCTGCAAACAGATGCAGGGAACTTACATCTTGTTTGAACCCAAAATATGGAAATGAGCTCAGTCCAAACCATGGAATGATGGTCCAAATAATGGCACTTTTATTTATTACCAATTTATGGTATCTTCTTCAATTTCAGCTCTACAGGGTTCCACAGTAACAATTCAAACATTGTAACACTGTATATATATCTCATGAGCATTTTGAATTCACCTTCTGGCAAAACCAGCATCTAAAGTTCTATAAGGAAATGAAGCCAACACTAGGAGTGGCCTAGTAGTTAGAGTGGTGGGCTTTGGTCCTGGGGAACTGGGTTCGATTCCCACTGCAGGCACAGGCAGCTCCTTGTGACTCTGGGCAAGTCACTTAACCCTCCATTGCCCCAGGTACAAATAAGTACCTAAGCTGCATTGAGCCTGCCATGAGTGGGAAAGTGTGGGGTGCAAATAAAAAAAAAACCAGGGGTTTCTGTTTTCTCTGTCTTCATTTTTTTTTGTTACATTTGTACCCTGCACTTTCCCACTCATGGCAGGCTCAATGCAGCTTACATGGGGCAATGGAGGGTTAAGTGACTTGCCCAGAGTAACAAGGAGCTGCCTGTGCCTGAAGTGGGAATCAAACTCAGTTCCTGAGGAGCAAAGTCCACCACCCTAACCACTAGGCTACTCCTCCACTAACAGATAATGCCTCCTTGAGGGGACTACCTCCTGAACAGCAACCCTTTCAAGTTTCAAGTTTCTTTATTGCTTGATATACCACCTAAGGCAGATGTCATCCAAACGGTTTACAGTAGGCAGAACTATAAGTACATAAAACCACATTAAAGAGTCACAGAAAAGGAACTATAATATTCATAGAGCCGAGAAGGAGAAAGGAAACGTGGGGAAGGACAAATTGCATATATTACAAAATTATTCCTAACACAAAATAGAAGGTAGCAGACCATTCTGCAATCTCAGACACCAAACCACATGCCCTCACTTAAATAGCAAATAGCTTAGGGAGATGATCCATATATTTGCCTTAAAAATAGGACTTAAGGATCACTTTAAAATCTGAAAGGGATTGCAAAGATCGAAAATCCACAGCCAGGGAAGTCCAAAGAGCAGGTCTGGAAACAGAGAACATAGTTTTCCTGAACATAGCTAGTGGTATCATAAGAGGAGAAGGGACAGTGAGAAGGCGTTGGGTCCCAGAATGTAGTTCCTGAGTGGGGGAGTAAAGCAACAAGTATTGTGACAAAATTGGAGGTTGGCCAAAAGTAAGAGTCTTAAAGATCAAACGTATCTATATGGGGAGCCAGTGATTCTACCTCAAAAAAAGGGATAATGTGGTTGCATTTCCAGCCTAACAAGATCAAGTTAACTGCCACGTGTTGAATAGGTTGTAATCATCGCCGTTCTCTTTGGGTTACTCCAATAAACAGAGCATTGCAGTAGTTTACACTGGTCAGAACTAATGCATGAGTCAAGATGTGAAACACATCGGTCTCCAGGAATGGGAAAAGGGATCTGATCTGACATGTGCTGTAAAGCTTAAGTCTGCGTCAAAGGTAACTCCCCAAATCTTAAGAGAATCTGAAATAGCAATAGAGTTGCCAAGAAGATTCAGATGGTTCACATTAACTGACATTGCCTTTGTGCTAGAGAAATTAATTTTCATTCTGTTATCTGTGATCCAGGATAAGATTACTTCTAAGATAGCATAACAGGTAGTGCCAATGGCTCCTGAGGATTGAATGACTCTGTCATCAGCATATGTAAAAGCAGTAAAACCAAGATCCATTATGATGGTTGCTAATGGGGCCAGAAAAATATTAAATAGCAAGCATGCCAACAGAGACCCCTGCGGCACCCCACAATGCACAGGAAAAGCATCTGAGCGAGCATCATGCCAAAGGACACTAAAGAAACGGTTACTCAAATAGGACTGAAACCAAGACCACGTCACACCAGTGACACCCGCATGCTATAACCTCTCTAATAGTAAAGCATGATCCACCAAGTCAAATGCCAAAGTGAGATCAACTGACAACAGCAAAACAGCCTGTTTTACAAGATAGGGAGTCCCACACTGTATTAAGATGAGCAATCAGGGCTGACTCGGTACTGTAAAAAGACCGGAATCCTGTTTAATTCAGATGAAGAACAGAGGCCACCTCAACATGGTCTGTTAAGTGTGATAAAAACAAAAATTCAGCTACTTTAGAAAAAAAGGGGAAGGTTTGCTATAAATCAATAATTGGAAGCAGCAGAATCTGATGATCTAGTGTCCTTCTGCCTAGGCTGCACAATGGTCAATTTGCATAAAGATGGTAACTGCCCAAGGTAAAGCTAGATGTTGGTATTGCTGCAAATAAAGAATAAAATGAAGATGGTAGATGAGTAAAGAGGGGAAGCAGTAGTAAGTCGAATAGGTCTAATTACTGTAGAAATTGAGACCACAGATGGTGGGTCAAAAGAAGAAAGAAGCTGTAATGATACTGTGCCTTTCCACCCTCTAGAAATCCTCAGAACACAAAAGGTTGCAACCAACTGTGAGTCTCACAATGTATAGCCACTAGATGTCATTGTTGACATCATCATTCCTTAAAGGCACATAACCCCTTACACATCTAATATTGAGCTAAGTAGATCGTTACAGACAGAGCTTGAGTAGGTGGGAGTTAAAGTCACACTTGTTGGCCACACAGTGAACAGAACATTTGAGCGTGAATCACTATCTACATATTTACTACTACCCGCAGCATCTTGGCAATGTAATAACATGTATGCTGTCTTTGCTGCTAGGTTTTTCCAAGTGGACCTAGGCTGGTACCTAATATCTGGATTTCTTTCATCCCCTACTTCTCCATTCTCTGATTATGGTGACTCCATTCATGCTAATATTTGATAGTTCTTCAGAAATACATTTGGGAGAAAAGTGGACAAGACCTTAAGAACATAATGTAGATCCCCTATGGGTGAGGTTTTTTAAAGAGGGTGGTACGATGGTAAAATCATGGTGCAGGGTCCCACGCTAAACTCTCACCACTTAGGGAAGGTACAAAGAAAGGTGGGGAAATTCTGTATATTATACAGTGTGCAATTCAAGATGTTAAGCGAATTTCCCTAGATGTTACAAAATTTTAATGATGAGAATTTTGCACACTAAATTTTGGATTTAAATAATTTATTGCACAAGATGGTTTTAAGGTGCAATGAATGTTTGAGAATAACAACTAAGTTCAGCTCACGATAACTTTCAACTCTTGTATAATTTCATGTATTAACAGATCTACTAATGTCTATTTCTTTTCTTTAACAGCAAGCAATCCAAGCGAATTAATCTAACACCTGTGTCAGAAAAGTATTCAACAATTTTAACTCTCAACCAACACTTAATAATGTTAGAATTGTTTTCCTATGTGAAGAACTGATTCTTTGTGTTGTTTTCTTTTCCTCCAGGTCTCACCATCAAAAATCCGAAGGTAAGTATACAGTATTTCAGCTTATTTCTTTTAACCTTTTAATTTAATTAAAATTTCAGTCCAAAACTCGAGCAGGTAAGTACTTAGCTGCAAATCTGCTGCAAAACTTCTTCAGCTTCTTCCCTTTCTTGCGTTGGAGCTCTTTCAGTCGGGATGTTTGCAGGGTGGACGGTACCTGAACTATCCTATATAATAAAACTCACCCTCAACGTTCTGAGGACACTGACGTCAGTGAAGCCAAGCCACTGACGTTACTTCCTTCAACACAGGTTCGAAGGGTTCGTGGTGGTGAAGCCACCGAAATCACTGTCTCTGGGCCCCACCCTCGCGTCAAACGTTATGACGTTGAGGGCGGAGCAATGGCGTCACAGATCGAGGGTGGAGCAATGGCGACAGTGGCTTCACAACGAACAAGGACTCAGGAGATGAAGGTGGCGTGCGTTGATGTCGTGCGGAGCAATGGCATCAGTGCCTTCACAACGACGAAGAGGTGGGTAGGGAGGGGGCGTTGGGGAGCAAAACCTTGCTAGCGCCCATTTCATTTGCTCCAGAAACGGGCCTTTTTTACTAGGAATTAAATAAGAGGGAAAAAAAACCCTACCTCCTTAACGAACATATACAGAAATTCTGGGAATTTTACACAAAACTGGTGGCCAACTCTCTAATTTTAAACAATAAATAATTATTATTCCCTTTCTCTACTCTAGACTCACTGGTTTTCCCTCACTACTAATGAGAAGGCTATTGTTGGTTTGTAATTGCTCCTTCACAACCAGTTTCACTCACTCTCCAAACCATACACTTCCCTCCAGTGTCTGGATCCTCTCTCACTCCCTTACATTACTCACATCTAAAGCTTCTCTCACAGTCCAACACCCAATTCTCCTCACGCCTGCAGCACCCTCAGCACACAAGTCTGTCTCCCTCAAAGTCACAAGCTCTTGTCATGTAGTACAATTCCCACCACAAATCAAAGCCTCTCTCACCCTAAAATGGTAAATCACTTATCTCTGGAAATTCAGTGCTATACTGGAACATACACACTCACCTCAGCTCACTTTCAATATCAAAGTACCCTTTTTCAATGTCACTTATTTCCCTTTAAACTCATAAAATATACTTTTATTTCTTACATTTCACACACTCAGCATACGTTTCTCTCCCAGTCATTCCCTGCTCTCGTCTTCAGTTCACTCAGTAGTCTCCCTGGCAACTCACCCCCCACTAGAGGAACATCTGACATCACTCAACCAATCAGCTTGTCAGCTAAAGACTGTTTTTCCCCCCTCTGATCTGTTTAGAATCTTGGCTGCTCTCCCTCCCCCATAGAAGTTACTGCAAAACTTCCTATATAGAGAGTTTCAAAGTCAATTTTAACCTGACTTGTACCCAAAACAGCAAGGAATATTTTATTACCCCATTTACAATAAGAATAGCCATACTGGGTCAGACAAATGATTCATCTAGCTCAGTATCCTGTTTCCAACAGTGGCCAATCTAGGTCACAAGTACCTGGTAGAAACCCAATTAGTAGCAACATTCCACGCTACCAATCCCAAGGCAAGCAGTGACTTTCCGTATATCTGTCTCAATAACAAACTATAGACTTTTCCTCCAGGAACTTGTCCAAACCTTTTTTAAACACAGATACACTGATCCACACCCAGAGCTTAACTATTCTTTGAGTGAAAAATATTTCTTTCTATTTGTTTTAAAAGTATTTCCATGTAATTTCATTGAGTGTCCCCTAGTCTTTGTACTTTTTGAAAGAGTGAAAAATTGATTCACTTCTACTCATTCTATACCATTCAGGATTTTGTAGACCTCAGTCATATTTCCCCTTAGCTATTTCTTTTCATAGCTGAAAAACCCTAACCTCTTTAGCCTTTCTTCATACAAGAGGAGTTCCATTCCCTTTATAACTCTGGTCATTCTTCTTTAAACCTTTTTAATTCCGCTATATTTTTTTAAAGAAACAGCGACCAGAACTGAACACAATACTCAAGGTAATGTTGCATCTTGGAGCGATACAGAGGCATAGTATTCTCGGTCTTATTTACCATCCCTTTCCTAATAATTCCTAGCATCCTGTTTGCTTTTTTGGCCACCGCCACACACTGGGCAGAAGATTTCAGTGTATTGTCTACAGCGACGCCCAGATCTTTTTCTTGGGTGCTGACCCCCAAAGTGGACCCTAGTATCAGGTAACTATGATCCAGCTTATTCTTCCCAATGTGAATCACTTTGCATTTGTCCACATATCTGCCATTTGGATGCCCAGTCTTCCAATTTCCAAAGGTCTTCCTGCAATATTTTACAGTCCACATGTGTTTTAACAACCTTGAATAGTTTTGTGACATCTGCAAATTTAATCACTTCACTTGTCCTTCCGATTTCCAGATCATTTATAAATATGTTAAATAGCACCAGTCCCAGTACAGATCCCTGCAGTATTCCACTATTCACCCTCCTCCATTGAGAAAAATGGCCATTTAACCCTACCCTCTGTTTTCTGTCCAATAACCAATTCCTAATCCATAACAGAACAATGCCTCCTATTCCATGACTCTTTAATTTTCTGAGGAGCCTCTCATAATACACTACATCAACTGGCTCACCTTTATCCACATGTTTATTCACACCTTCAAAGAAATGAAGCAAATTGGTGAGGCAAGACTTTCCTTGGCTGAACCCTTGCTGACTCTGTCCCATTAAACCATGTCTATTTATGTGTTCCGTAATTTTATTCTTTATAATAGTTTCCACTATTTTACTGATGTCAGGCTTACTGGTCTGTAATTTCCCAGATCATCCCTGGAACCCTTTTTAAAAATCGGCATCACATTGACCACCCTCCAATCTTCAGGCACTATGGATGACTTTAATGACAGGTTACAGATTACTAACAGCAGATCATCAATTTCATGTATGAGTTCTTTCAGTACCCTTGGATGCATGCCATCCGGTCCAGGTGATTTACTAATCTTTAATTTGTTAATTTAGCTCACTATCATGCTTATTTTTGAAAGAGAAGGATGCACATCTTTCGACACAAATCGGGAGATGGGCGTCCTTCTCCCAGGGTTGTCCAAATTAGCATAATCGAAAGCCGATTTTGGGCGTCCCCAACTGCTTTCCATCATGGGGATGACCAAAGTTCACGGGGACGTGTTGGAAGCGTAGCGAAGGCGGGTCTTGGGTGTGCCTAGCACATGGGCGTCCTCGACCTATAATCGAAAAAAGGGCTTCCCTGACGAGCACTAGGGTGACTTTACTTGGTCCTTTTATTCTTACAACCAAGCCACGAAAAGGTGCCCGAACTGACCAGATGACCACCGGAGGGAATCGGGGATCACCTCCCCTTACTCCCCCAGTGGTCACTAACTCCCTCCCACCCTAAAAAAAAATAGTTTTTGCCAGCCTCTATGCCAGCCTCAAATATCATACCCAGCTCCATGACAGCAGTATGCAGGTCCCTGGAGCAGTTTTAGTGGGTGCAGTGCACTTCAGGCAGGTGGACCCAGGCCCATCCCCCCCTACCTGTTATATTTGTGGTGGTAAATGTGAGCCCTTCAAAACCCACCACAAACCCACTGTACCCACATCTAGGTGCCCCCCTTCACCTGTAAGGGCTATGGTAGTGTTGTACAGTGGTGGGTAGTGGGTTTTGGAGGAGTTTGGGGGGGGGGGCTCAGCACACAAGGTAAGGGAGCTATGTATCTGGGAGCTTTTTCTGAAGTCCACTGCAGTGCCTCCTAGGGTGCCCGGTTGGTGTCCTGGCATGTCAGGGGGACCAGTGCACTATGAATGCTGGCTCCTCAAACAACCAAAGGGCTTGCATTTGGTCATTTCTGAGATGGGCGTCCTTAGTGTCCATTATCACCAAAAATCAGAAACGACCAAGTCTAAGGACGGCCATCTCTAGGGACGACCTAAATTTCAAGATTTGAGCGTTCCCGACTGTATTATCGAAATGAAAGATGGACGCCCATCTTGTTTCAATAATAAGGGTTTCCCTGCCCCTTCGCCGGGACGTCCTTCGAGGATGTCCTCAGGAAAACTTGGACGCCCCTTTCAATTATGCCCCTCCACATCTTCCAGGTTCACTGAGATTTCTTTCAGTTCCTTCGCATCATCACCCTTGAAAACCATATCTGGTACAGGTAGATCTTACATCATCTTCCGTAAAGACCGAAGCAAATAATTCATCCAGTTTCTCTGCTATTCAGTGCCCCTTTTGCTCCTTTATGATCTAGCGGTCCCATGGATTCCCTTGCAGGCTTTCTGATTCTGATGTACCTGAAAAAGATATTACTGTGAGTTCTTGCCTCTATGGTAAGTTTCTCTTCATATTTTCTTTTAGCCTTCTTTATCAGTGCTTTGCATCTAACTTGCCAATGTTTATGTTGCTTCTTATTTTCTTCATTTGGGTCCTTTTTCCGTTCTTTTGGTTTCATAGCTTCTTGCACTTCACCTTTTAATCATGCAGGCTGTTATTTTTTCTTCATTCCATAGCCCATTGAAGATCACTGAAGCAAAGTTTAAGAGTGACATTATGAACATCATTGTGGCAAAATAATAGGAAGTCTCTCTTCTAATTAGGAACAGTTTGTAACTTTGGAATCCTAGCTGATGCATCTCACAAAGCAAAAGGTTCATGGTAGGGATGTACATTAATTTTTATAAGCTCTTTGAGCAGGGACTGTCTCTCTATGTCAAGTGTTCAGCGCTGCGTGCGTCTGGTAGCGCTATACAAATGCTATTAGTAGTAGTAGTATAACAACATGAAAAAATGCAGCAAAACAGGGTGTTTCATTTCATGTCATTTCAAAAACACAACAAAAAAATCACACAAAAATGATTTCTCATTTTGTTTTCCCTTTTTAATTTGTCTGATTGACTTTAGAATGAAACATCAATTCAGATTATAAACTTACTGCTCGCTTCATACAAAAATGTTGCTATCTTAAATTAAGAACTCTAGCATCTGACCACATAAAGAGGTTGTTTTTTTATTTTTGTAATTAAATACTTTTACAATAATTAGAAGGAATTCAATTTTGGAGATAAAAGTTTATAATTAATTATAAAACCCTGTAATTTAAAATGAAAAGTCTATGATGCTACTGAGTGAATTAAACCTCTGCCACAGTAATAACATGTCTCAAATGTTAAAAATATCACGGGTTTAGAAAATGGCTATTTCCAGTCATCAAGAATATACCAAAGCACAGTGCAAAAATGAATGGCATGACAAACACCCACACCAAAAATCCTTGTTTTCTGCTTTAGATACTATAAGATGAAAATCTACAACTAGAAGATCATTTCCGATTCCTTTCTTAGTCCAAATTTATGTTGTAGGAAACAAATATAGGAATGTCAGGCAACCAAGAAAATCATTAATCTGACGAAAACAGACAGCTATGTTTTTTCAGTCCCAAAAAATTAATTTGCATTGTTTCAGGTTAAGAATTCTCACATGATTTATGTTGCTATTTTCTTGGGATGGTCTTTTAGGCAGTAGTTTTTAAAGCAGCTTTAGTATGTAGGACAGCGTTTCATATGCTCATGTACTGTACTGTTGATGCTAATAAAATTGCCCCAAATGTACATATGCAGAAAAAGAGACTCTAGAAAAACATAGCACCTACTCTTATGCTATATGATATGTGCTCCCTGGGGAGGAGAATGGGCAGAACATGAGCGTCATTGGCACTTAGGTGTGGATCTTATAAAAACATGCATGTGTCAATGCTTATGCCTGCCTCAGAGCAAGTGAAATTTGGTGCAACAGCTTTCTGGGGGCTATTTCATAAAGGCACCAAGTATCAGCCTGCCTGTCTGACATTGCTGCCTGGATGTCTCAGCACCATCTGAAACTAAACATGACCAAGATTGAGCTTCTTATCTTTCCCCCTAAACCAACCTCTCCTCCTCCCCCATTCTCTATTTCTGTGAATAACATTCTCATCCTTCCTGTCTGATCAGCTTGTAACCTTGGGGTCATCTTCGACTCCTCCCTCTCCTTCTCTGCACATATTCAGCAGACTGCTAAAACCTGTCGTTTCTTTCTGTATAATATCACCAAAATTCACCCTTTCCTTTCTGAGCACACTTCCAGAACCCTCACCCACACTCTTATCACCTCTCGCTTAGACTATTGCAACTTGCTTCTCACAGGTCTCCCACTTAGCCATCTCTCTCCTCTTCAATCTGTTCAAAATTCTGCTGCACGACTAATATTCCGCCAGTGTCGTTATGCTCATATTAGCCCTCTCCTCAAGTCACTTCACTGGCTTCCTATCCGTTTCCGCATGCAGTTCAAACTCCTCTTATTGACCTATAAATGCATTCACTCTGCAGCTCCTCAGTACCTCTCCACTCTCATCTCTCCCTACATTCCTCCCCGGGAACTCCGTTCACTGGGTAAATCTGCACCCTTCTCCTCCACCGCTAACTCCAGACTCCGTTCCTTTTATCTTGCTACACCATATGCCTGGAACAGACTTCCTGAGCCGGTACGTCAATCTCCATCTCTGGCCGTCTTCAAATCTAGGCTAAAAGCCCACCTTTTTGATGCTGCTTTTAACTCCTAACCCTTATTCACTTGTTCAGAACCCTCACTTTAATATTCCCTTATCTCTTGTTTGTCCTGTTTGTCTGTCCTAATTAGATTGTACGCTCTGTCGAGCAGGGACTGTCTCTTCATGTTCAAGTGTACAGCATTGCGTACATCTAGTAGTGCTATAGAAATGATAAGTAGTAGTAGTAGTAGTACCAAGATATATATTAAGGGCAGTACTATAACTAGGAGCTCATGGTTATGTGCCCCTTTGTGCATATAATTGTAGAGAAAAGTAGTACATACACATGTTAAGCACCCCAAGTGTTGTTCTATAAAGGCGTGTGTAAATGCTATAGAATGCAAATGCAAGGGAAAGGGAAATGGGATGGGATTTGATATACTACCTTTCTGTGGTTACTATCAAAGTGGTTTACATATTACATACAGGGGTGTCCATGTGGGTGGGACATGGGTGGAGCTCCTAGTTACGTGAGTTGTAAACACCCACAAGTCTGTGGCCGGTGTAATTGTGGGCACCTAAATCTAAGGTGTGATAATGCTGGGTTATGGTAGTGTTCTATAATTGAATCTGGGCGCCTAGTTGCTGTTATAGAATAGGCTCTCACTGCACAGCATCAGGGCGCCTAAAAGGAGGTGCCCACTTATAGAATTATCTCCATTTTGCCCTTATAAAATGGGCACAATATGGGAGGGAATCCAAGGTGGCAGCTGAGCAGACACGTTGAACAGGAGCTCCTGACTGGTGAATTATTTCTAGTGCTCTTGCTAATCTACACAATGCCAAAAAGGAAGAAAAAGGTACGGAAACCCCATCCTACTACTTTATTGGCTGATCAGTTATTGATCCGAGGCTTCATGGAGTCAAGCATTGGGGGCATTGGAGAGCTGACCAGAGACCAGCTTCTCTTTGGGTGGTGAAGTTTTGCTGAGCAGAGTGGAAGGGAGAAGGTTTCCAGGAACAAGAGTCCCTAATTGGAGCCCAAGTGACTGTCAGGGTGAGTCCCTCCTCCCGGAACACCAAGGAAATTATGGAGACTCCTATGGTAATGGTGGGGTCAGCAAAGACACATACCTGACCCCCCCTGCCAGTCAAAAGACCCAACCAGAGCAATCCCAATCCCTCCAGCAGTAAAGAGACCCTTCTTCCTAAGCAACCGTAAACCTCCCAATGGAAAAGAAAAACTTTTGAGTACCTCCAAACCTCCCAACCAGTAAAGAGACCCTGTCCTGCCTCCACTTGGCAGCTTCTCACAGTCTCAACCCTTGGGTCCAAAAACCACAAGTTCCCACATCCTTACTCCCTCAACCCAGTGCCAGGCTTACAGAGGGTCCCCTGGTTTCTAGTGGGGTGGGAATGATACTTACTTGCTCCTGCCTTTTTTCTTCTGGGTCTTCAAAATGGCTAATGATCTCTAGCAGTAATATTATGGTATTAATGCTAGAGGTCATCTGACTGGAGGTTTTGAAGACCCAGAAGACATGAGACAGGAGTGAGTGGACATTTTTTCTTCCCCACTAGACAGCCATGGCACTGAGTTGGGGGGTAAGGATGGGGGATGTCCTTTCTTTCATAGCCTTGGGCCTGGGGGTGAGTCTAAAGGAGGAGCCACATGTTGCTCCAGGTGGATCTTTTGCTGTTGTGGGGGGAGGTGTTTGGCTGCTATTGGATGGGTCTCTTTGTTGGCAGGAGATTGGTGTGTGAGCCTTTACTGGTGGGGGGAGGGAAGGGATATTGGGTGCTGTTGGGTGCATATCTTTGCTGGGAAGGGGGGTGATTGGATGCTGTAGGAAGAGTTAAGTATGGTTTTGCGGGGGGGGGGGGGGTGGAGAAGCTTGCATCAGGGTAGGGGCTGTTAATGGAGGGGCACTGATGCTGGGATCAGGGTCCTTTGCAAAGGGAGCAGTGATTTTAGAAGCTGCTTCCATATCTATGTAGGTGAGAGTGAGGGGAAGGGGATTATGTTTTCCCCCTCCCATATCCAGCTTTCTGAAAATCACTGCTCCCTCTGAACATATGAACATAAGAATAGCTATACTGGGTCAGACCAATAGTCCATCTAACCCAGTATCCTGTTTTCAACAGTGACCAAGCCCCTCTAGACATTTAGCTCATGTAGTCTGCCCCTGACTGCATTGCTGTAGCAAAGAATATCTCCCAGCAGTGGGCTACACAAGCTTGAAAGCTTGCACTACTTCTGCTGTGGTCATTACTCAATCTTGCCCTTGTTGATACCCATTATGCTATGGACTGCATCATGCTAACATTCACATGAGGTATGATCAAGCTTAGCTGGGGAACATAGCCAAATCAGGACGTTACCCTTATGATTTGCCATAGTGATATCTATTTTGTTTAACAGTATGGATCTGTTATAAACACTTTTTGGATCAGACAGAACTCTGATCATTAGTGGCCCCATAAAGGGAATCTAATAAGAACATAAGAATAGCAATACTGGGTCAGACCAATGGTCCATCTAGCCCAGTATCCTATTTCCAACAGTAGCCAATCCAGGTGACAAGTACCTGGCAGAAACCCAATTAGTAGCAAGATTCCATGCTAGCAATTCCAGGGCAAGCAGTGTCTTCCTCATGCCTATCTCAATAGCAGACTATTGAGTTTTCCTTCAGGAACTTGTCCATAATCTGGAGTCACTAGCTACTAAAGCAACATCCAGTGACTGACTCCAGTGAGGCAGTGGAACAACCTGTAGAAAGCTGTTTCCTGTTTTCATACACACAGACCACTTGCTTTTGCCGTTTTCTCAGTACAGAGACCCTTCTGGTAGCTCTGAATGATTCAATATGCACCTCCCTTGACCAGCATCTCTCTGTAATTGTCTTTTTTCCCTAGACCATTCCTCTGTATTTGAAATTGTTAATCACTCTCTTCTCATTACTTGTCTTCACTCTTGATATTCGTGGCACCATTCTCTCCTAGTTTTCTAATTACCTCTTTGATCATATACTCCAGCTCTTTCACGGTGGTTCCCATTCCCATACTTATCATTTGTGCTCTGGTGTCTCTCAAGGTTCTATCCTTGCTCCCACTTTATTTAACATTTGTCTCTCTCCCCTTTTCACTCTCATTCAGGAGCAGGGATGCACAACATTCACTTATGCCGAAGACACCCAGATTCTTTACCTTACCTCTGACCTTACCTCAGCTCAGTCTGTCTTTAACAGCTGTCTGTCTCAGGTTTCTTCCTGGCTTAGAGAGAATCACTTATTTCTCAACACTTCCAGTGTGAAACAATTGCCTTCTCTTGGCCTCATTCACTCCCACCCCATGCCTTATCTTAGATGGCTGCCTCCTCCCCCTGTAGGAGACTGTTAAAATTCTTGGTGTTACCTTTGACCCCCATTTGACTTTTAAGCCAAAAATCGACTTGGTGGTTTGTTCTGCCTTTTTCACCCTCCACCATATCTGGCTGCTACACTCTCTCCTTGATCCATCTCTTGTACGCACTTTCCTCCTCTCCCTGTTCATTTCTCACGTAGACTGCTGTAACTCTCTGTATGCTGGTCTTCCTCTTCACTCTCTTAAATGCCTTCAACTTGTTCAATCTACTACCGTTAAGCTACTCCATTCTGCATGTCACTTTGATCATGTCACTCCCCTCCCTATTCTGAGCACTGGCTTCCGGTCTCTGCTCGCATCAATTTCAAGCTTCTCTGTCTTGCCTTCCCTCTGCCCCAGCTTATCTTTCCTCTCTTCTAACTCCTTATGTTCCATCCTGCTCTCTTCTGGTAATCTCGCAATTCATTCTCTCCCTTTCTTTCACCTCTCAACAGTGGTGTTCCTAGGCTGGCTGACACCTGGGGCGGATCGCCGATGCGCCCCCCCCCCCTGGGTGTAGCGCAAACCCCCCGGGTGCATTTTTACCTGCTGGGGGGGTATCGCGTGCCTGCCGGCTCCAAGTCCACTCGTTCCCTGCTGCTCCCTCTGCCACGGAACAGGAAGTAACCCGTTCTGTGCAGAGGAATCAGCAGGGAGGGAATGAGCGGACTCGGCCAATAGGCGCGCGGCACCCCCCCCAGCGGCGTGCACCCGGGGTGGACCGCCCCTCCCCCCTTGGTACGCCACTGCCTCTCAATTTCTGTTTCCTAGGACCCTCTCTTTGGAGCTCTTTACCACCTTGCATCCGCTTAGAACCCTCCTACCCTAAATTCAAAACATTACTTAAAACCCACCTGCTTACTGAGTCCTTTGGCTCATCCACATAGTTACGTCTCCCCCCTTATGTATTTGTTCCCCCATTTGCTTTTATATTGTAAATCACATAGAGGGGCATAATTGAAAGGGACACCCAAGTTTTGCTGAGGACGTCCTCGCAAAACATCCCCATTCAGGGGCGGGGAAACCCGTATTATTGAAACAAGATGGACGTCCATCTTTTGTTTCGATAATACGGTTGGGGATGCCTAAACCCTGAAATTTAGGTCGTCCTTAGAGATGGTCATCCCTAGACTTGGTCGTTTCTGATTTTTGCCGATAATGGAAACTAAGGATGCATATCTCAGAAACGCCCAAATGCAAGCCCTTTGGTCATGGGAGGAGCCAGCATTCATAGTGCACTGGTCCCCCTGACATGCTAGGACATCAACTGGACACCCTAGGGGGCACTGCAGTGGACTTCATAAATTGCTCCCGGGAACATAGCTCCCTTACCTTGTGTGCTGAGCCCCCCCACGCCCCCAAAACCCACTACCCACCACTGTACACCACTACCATAGCCCTTACAGGTGAAGGGGGCACCTAGATGTGGGTACAGTTGGTTTCTGGTGGGTTTTGGAGGGCTCACATTTACCACCACAAGTGTAACAGGTAGGGGGGGATGGGCCTGGGTCTGCCTGCCTTAAGTGCACTGCACCCACTAAAACTGCTCCAGGGACCTGCATACTGCTGTCATGGACTTAAGTAAGACATCTGAGGCTGGCAAAGAGGCTGGCACAAAAGATTTTTTTTGAGGGTGAGAGGGGGTTAGTGACCACTGGGGGAGTAAGGGGAGGTGATCCCCGATTCTCTCCGGTGGTCATCTGGTCAGTTCGGGCACCTTTTTGTGGCTTGGTCGTAAGAAAAACAGGACCAGATAAAGTCATCCAAGTGCTCGTCAGGGGCGCCCTTTTTTTCCATTATGGGTCGAGGACGCCCATGTGTTAGGCACGCCCAAGTCCTGCCTTCGCTATGCCTCTGACACGTCCCCGTGAACTTTGGTCATCCCCGTGATGGAAAACAATTGGGGACGCCCAAAATCGGCTTCCAATTTGGGCGACCCTGTGAGAAGGATGCCCATCTTCCGATTTGTGTCGAAAGATGGGCGTCCTTCTCATTCGAAAATAAGCCTGTCACCTTATAGAGCACTTGTGGTATATCATGTGCTGAACATAAATAAATAAAATCTTTAAGTAATAGACAGAGATCATACAAAGAGAAATTCCCCCCAGAAACCTATAGATAAAAGAACCAAAAGGTGTCTGTCTGTTCCCTCTTAAATAATGCCAACAGTGAATCAATGAGCCATGCTTGTATAGCTTACTCATCTAGGAATGCCCAAATGATGAGATGGAAGAGAAGGAAAAAAGTGAACAAATAGAATAATTTGGTTAGTTAGATTCTGATATCAACCTCTACTGGGAATATGTATGCTTAATTTCATCAGGACGTAAAGAACTGTCTTAAGCATACTGTAGTCAGTTGCCTTGCGTGTGAAAAGAAAAGCAGTATGCATTGCTCATAGTTTAGTAAATATGCCATTCTTCTTCCTGGTCTGGTTTATGCTGGTGCTTTGGCACTGGACTCATTTATACAACATGAATAGTAGGAAAACTGCAGGAAGCTCACTTGTTAAGTTTTAATTGTGGTAATATAAATAACGTCCTTCATTCATCTTCATGCAATGATTCCTTGCTCTTTTAGCTCCTTGGCCCATGAAGACAGGTTAACTGGCCCTAACATGATTAGCTATGATGAAATGCCATATAAAGCAGGTGAGCTGTAATAGCTCACAACAGGATGTGAAAGGAGGTGGCACTGAGAAGCAGCAGTAATACTGAGGACAGGGAACTATTAACCCTTTTCTGGGCTATAGGCAAACAAGTGGGTTGGGCCTCACTTCCACTGTAATATAAATGTATTTTTAAACTCACACAAACATTTAAACAGCAATATGTTACCCTCTATAGCTAAGAGAAAGGCACAGTGAAGGTGACAAGGTGGATGATGTTGATAAAACTACTGTTGGACACCTTTGCTGTGCCTTTCTCTTGGTTTTACTATTGCGGAGGTTTGTTTTCTTCAGTGATTGTCACCCTCTATAGCTAATCACAAGAGCCACTCTCCCCAGCTCTTAAAGCTTCATGTGCTTTCTGGTTCACGAGGGCTGAAACACTGTTCACTCTTCGTGCCACTTGACTGATAACAAGCTTATTCGTGAGCAAGGACTGCAAAGACCCAAAATGATCCAATGAACCACAGCAAGTCTGAATATCCAAAGTTGTGGTGATGGGGAGGGGGGGGGAGGGGCAGTGTGTGGCAGCAAGTGATAACTCTACCTCTTCTCTAATGCCTTTAGGGTGGGCCCCCAATTTGCAGTGCCAGATGATGACATGGGTAGCTGATGATGCTGTCTCTTGTCCTATGTGGGCTAAATCAACAGCCGCAGCTGATGATATTTGTTTCCTGCGTGAGTCATGGGCATAAAATCCAATGCATACTATCAGTTCTTATTCCTGGGACTCACGCAGGAATTAAGACGTAGATGCTGCTTCACTGCCTGCTGGTCCGATTGTTCCTACATGATGGTGTCCTGTCTTATTTCCTTTTTTCTCTATGCTAGTTTCTTCTTTCTTGTCTTTAATGGAATTCTTTTCTGATTTTTTAAAATTATTTATTAAATTTTGTATTGTAAACCACTCCAATGGACCTCTCGTGAGTGGTATATCAAGCCTGTAAATAAACTACTTTGTAAAGAATAAGTAATCATAAGCTAGAAATAGCAATATGTGGACTGATCATGAGCTTCCACAGTTTGTGTGTGGGTGTTTTTTTGTTGTTAAATTTATGATACAAAGGAAAAAAATCACAACGATGGAAAACAAGCATTAAATTGCTTCCCTCCCTTTCCCCCACCCCAAACAAGAACAGAATCACCATCCCCTTGAAACCCCATAACTCCAGACTAAAATTAACTGACAGAGAGCATATTTAACTTTCCATTACAATACACCTTTGCTAAAAAAAAAAAAACTCCCACATTACCACCCCCATCACCCCCTAGTGTGTTTTTAAACATTAGCCATGGTGGTTTAAAAAAATCTGGATCTTCAGCGCTGGTATCCTCATATTGGCTGGTGGTAAATATCTGAATAGAGTGGTGACTGGCAGTATTTTCTGGGTTAGCAGCGATGTTCAGTCTGCTTTCCAGAAAGACTATCTTAACTTGTCTGGCTAGCTTAACTGCGCGTGCTTAGTTCAACATATGTGCCTATATGTTATTTAGCAATCAGATGGATATAGCATGTATATCCTATTCTTGTTGGATTTGTGTGTGCATTAATATATCAGGAGCACTTACTTATAAAATATATCATTCTATAGAACCACTATATCATTCTTGGTTTTTGATATCCTGTACTCCCTCTCGATCCCTCAGGTCTTCATTTCAAAATCATTTAATAATTCCCTCCTTTCAAATTATAAGATCAGACACTATCCGATCACAGATTTTTAGTGCCATAGCTCCTACCCTATGTCAGAATCCTGTTACTCGACATTCAAAACCGCATTAAAAACATTTTTATTTCAAGATGCTTTTCATACTTGAAGTGAGATTAACCCAACCCATTTGGGTCCTTCCTTGCCTTCGCTCTCCTGGGACCAGGACATCAGCTACCACCTTTTGCCACTCTTGGCTTGCTTTTAATTTGTTTTTAACATTTCTCTAATTCTTTTCTAGCAACAGTTGTAGTTTTTTCCTATTTTCTTTTCTGAATTTTATGAATATGTTGTAAACCACTCAGATGGTATGCTCATGGGTGGTATATCAAGATGTAAATAAAATCTGAGAAACTTGAAACTTGAGGTTTTTAGCGTGCATGGTAAAAGATTTCGTTTATCACATTTTAGCATGCACTTCAGCTTGCATTTGATGAAAGTTTTAAAACTTTCTAGCACAATATTTAGTGCAGAGGCACCAGTACAATGTATATGGTCAACTTGTTTAGAAAAGTGAAATGTCAACCCTTGGGCCATGTAACTTGTAATTCTGCTTAAATGGTTCTTAACTCCCATTTGTCATGTTTTCACAAAAGTCAAGTGTTGTTTTTTAAGCCATAAGTTTCCTGCAATAATGCACAGGTATTAATGACTGACATAAATTAGCCTAAACCAGGTACTTAATAGCATGTTTACCTAGTGTACATTCAGGCCAAGGGAGAATGCATCACATCAAATTAGGCACACATGGAAGAAATTAGAGATGCCTTATAAAATGGCCTTTCTCATTAGTTTAAGGGCACAGCAAGCACAGTAGCTGCCTACTGATCTGGAAACTGGCAAGGGAAGAAAGCAGGATGCAGAAAGGTTTAGCAAATATTTCTGAAAAGTGTACCCCAGTGGTCTTGGCCTAAAAGAGCAAAACAGACGCATTGAACTGAAAGAACAATTTCCCGGCCTGTTAAAACATATAGCCTCGTGTATGCTGAGGACATATAATACGGTATCAGTTTCTTACAGTTGTATAAGAACCAGATGCAAAAGGCATGTTGCTGGTTAGAAAAAAAAAAACAACCTATTGCATGGAGGTCAATTCTTAAGGCAGTCCTTCATTTAGGAGCATCTGATGTGCGTGAATGCAGAATAAGCATCACTTACACACACTCTTGCCCAAAGCACTATTCTGTAAGCTTGTGCATAAGTGGTATAGCGTGCAGTTGAGATGGGGGGCATACATATGGAAGGAGCACAGGCAGGATATGGGAATGTCATCTACTAAAGCACTCATGTTATAGAATACTATCCAACGTGTGCATTGACAATACTGTTCCCTCTATGCTAACTGAGAGTCCTCCATCTACTGTCCTGCCAGTGGGGGGTGCTGTTTTACTATCGCATTTTTCAATAGTGAGAGACAAGCAAGCTCTGCAGGACTCCAGGGAACCTGCCTGTCCCTAGTGACTGAAAACACAATATTGAAGCATCACCCCTCTGCTGGTAGCAATGCAGTTGGAGGACTCCCACTCAACATAGAGGGAACAGTGATTGACAGATGTAGGCGCACCCCTCCTATGCTTGCCACTGACTCAGCATAAGTGGAATGCCTTCTTTTTGGTGCACCAATGCAAGTTTGCACTGGTATTCTGCAATGGCATTAGGATGCCCTGATGCCATTAAAGAATTGATATTCCCCATCAAAAAGAAGGTGCTACTATACAGCATTGCCAGCAAAGATTGGTTCTGTTACTGTTTACAAAATATCAGAAACAAAAAGCTTCTGTACAGTATTTTCTAAGTGAAAATGGTTTTAAGAAATTCTTGCCTTTTTCGGAGATTAACTGTGAATATGTTCTGCACCACATTTTCAGCTGACTTTCATATACCACAGAAGAAACGAAAAGTTTATTTATTTTTTATTTATTAAAATTTGATTACGTGCCTAACTCAAAAAATCTAGGTATGGTAGAATAAAATCAAGAAACAAAAAACAAAGAAAAACACCCACATCCATCCTAAATAAATACCAATCACACCCTCATACCCTAATTTCTTTCTTTTTATTTCAATTTCAATTTAATTTATATTACAACCCTTGTACAAGTAGAAAAAGATTGATAGAATCAATGCAAGGCAAATCCAAATTATACATCAGAATAAACACAATCAGATAAAGTCATCAAACAAAAAAAGTGGAGAAAAAAACTGAAATAAAGGGAGAGTAATTGGAAAAACAGAAAGAAGGGAAAACGCAAATAATGAGATATCCCAAGCTATTAATAAACAATTAATTAATTAGCCAGTTGGAGTAGATGACACTTTCTTAGAGTCCAGGATGACTATTAGCTGTTCTGGAACTACAAATGTATATCTAAAGCCGGAGGTGAATATGACACTTGAATTGATATCTTAACAAAAAGGAGGCGCCAAGATTATTTAAGTTCTAGAACATTCAGGAGTGGAGGAGTGGCCTAATGGTTACTGCAGTGCCCAAAAATCTGGGGAACTGGGTTCAATTCCCACTGTAGCTTCTCATGACTCTGGCTAAGTCACTTAGGGGTCCTTTTACTAAGCTGTGGTAAAAAGTGGCTTGCGATAGTGTAGACGCGTGTATTGGGTGCGCGCCGGGCTAGGTTTTACTGCACTACAAGAAATGTTATTTTTTAATGGGATGGGAAAAGGGCTTCCAGTAAAAATGAAACCAGCTTGCGCCCAAAACCTTCCTGAGCCCTTAACGCCACCCATTGATCTAGTGGTAAAGAATCTTGTGCTACACACGTGGTGAAGGTAACAAAAGAGAGGGTAAAACAGCACACTAGCATGAACAGAAACAGAAAAAAAGCAAAACACTGGGCTTTCAGGATTGAGATAAATGCAGATCTTTTTATTTGGAAAATGACCCGACACGGGCTGTGTTTCGGCGTACAAATGCCTGCCTCAGGGGTCAAATAGTCCTTATGGATATAATCACAGAAAATTAGGAAAAAAACCAAACAGTCAGGGTATATTGCCCTAAATGTGGCAACTGTCTGTATAGTCAATAGCAAATGCTGTCGGTGAAAAAACCGCCACGTGGTGACCAGTTGGTGCATGCCAAGTGCTGATTACCACGGGAACTGGCGTGCTTAGGAGGAAATAAATAAATAATTTTTCCAGGTGTTATGGGCTTATGCCATATCTGAAATTATGACCAGGAGGGCATACTGGCCTGGGGTAGTCTCATTTTGGCATGCGCTGCACCCGTATAGAGCCTACCATGGCTTAGTAAAAGGGACCTTAACTCTCCATTGCCCCAAGTACAAAGTAAGTACATAAGTATTGCCATACTGGGACAGACCAAAGGTCCATCAAGCCCAGCATCCTGTTTCCAACAGTGGCCAATCCAGGTCACAAATACCTAGCAAGATCCCAAAAAAGTACAAAACATTTTATACTGCTTATTCCAGAAATAGTGGATTTTGCCCAAGTCCATTTAATAATGGTCTATGGACTTTTCCTTTAGGAAGCCGTCCAAACCTTTTAAAAACTCCACTAAGCTAACTGCCCCTACCACATTCTCTGGCAATGAATTCCAGAGTTTAATTACACGTTGAGTGAAGAAAAGGTTTCTCCGATTCGTTTTAAATTTACTACATTGTAGCTTCTTCGCATGCCCCCTAGTCCTAGTATTTTTGGAAAGCGTAAACAGATGCTTCACATCTACCCGTTCAACTCCACTCATTACTTTATAGACCTCAATCATATCTCCTCTCAGCCGCCTTTTCTCCAAGCTGAAGAACCCTAGCCGCTTTAGCCTTTCCTCATAGGGAAGTCGTCCCATCCCCTTTATCATTTTTGTTGCCCTTCTCTGTACCTTTTCTAATTCCACTATATCTTTTTTGAGATGCGATGACAAGAATTGAACACAATATTTGAGGTGCGGTCGCACCATGGAGCGATACAAAGGCATTATAACATCCTCATTTTTGTTTTCCATTCCTTTCCTAATAATACCTAACATTCTATTTGCTTTCTTAGCCGCAGCAGCACACTGAGCAGAAGGTTTCAACGTATCATCAACGACGACACCTAGATCCCTGTATATAATATATAAACCACTTTGATTGTATCCAGAGAAAAGCAGTATATCAAATCCTATCCCCTTTCCTTTCATTGCCAAAAAGGCCTTATGCATTTCAGGGTTGTCTTTGTAACATCAAAATAAATCCATACCTTTTGGTCCAAACACAAGATTTGAGAATTTCTAAAATACAAATACATCAAAGACAAGAGAAACCAAAAGTGCTGCTCTAATAGGCTCTTCCAATGTAGTCCAAAAGAGCAGACAAATTTCCCAAATTTGAGCCTTCACAAGGACTCGATGGACCCATGGATTCCCCTCACTAACTTGAGTAGAAGGCAAAAAGAAAATCTTATTCACGAGAGGCATTGTTTAAGGACAAAATAAAAAGTTGTCCATTATTTATTTAATAAATCTTGAGGGATCATTCCAAGTTTTTTAGGGAAATTTACAAACCACAAATTCAAATGTCTATTAAAATTATCCAATAATTTAATTGATCATAGTTGTATCTTGAATCAATTTAAAATTAATCTCCTTAAGGGGTCCTTCTACTAAGCTGTGGTAGGGACTAACTTGTGCCTCCTGTGTGCCAAAATGCACTACTTCAGGATTCCCTGGTTGTGCTTGGGGGATGGAGAGTAGGCATGCCCAGTGCTAATTGGAGAGCGCAGCTGCATTGCTGCATGCCAACCAACTAGCGAATGGTTAGCACATGAGCCCTTTGCGCCTACTAAATAGGTGTCGGTAAGGACTAATGCACTAATGGCAATGCGCTAATTGGGAAATTAGTACCTGACCATTAATGGAAAAAATGGAGGAGATAAAAACTGAAATAAAGGGAAAGTAATTGGAAAAACAGAAAGAAGGAAAAAGCAAATAATGAGATATTCAGTGACAACTAAGAACATCCATTAAGTATCCGGTTAAATGCTGCTGAATATCCCTGCATAGCCCTACACAAGTGATTTAACTGGGCAGGAGCCTCTCCTGCTCAGTTAAATTGCTTTGAATATAGACCTCCCCTGTATCTATTGTGACTACTCATTTTCAGGATTATGTGGACATACATAACATTTTAGACCCTCAACAGTCTGATTTCAGAAAATGTTTTTGTATGGAATCTTGTCTTTTCTCCCTTGTTTTGCAACTTCATCTAATTTTGGACCAAGAACATCATGTTCTTTTGATGCACTTAGATCTGTACTCCGCATTCAACAGAGTAGATCATGATTGGTTGTTGCAGAAACTAGATGCTATTGGATCTCAGGGACTGTATGGACTTGTTTTTTAGCATTTTATAGAAACCGTTGTTATAGGGTCAAGAAGAACATTGAGATGTCTCCACATTGATACCCGGATTGTAGAATCCCTCAGGGATCCCCTTTTTTTTGTTGTTCTTTTTAATGTATTTTTTTTTTAGTTTACTGAGGCTACTGTTACAATCTTGGGGCCTGCCATTCTCTCTCTCGCTCTCTCTCTCTCTCTATATATATATACCCTGTTTCCCCGAAAATAAGTCAGTGTCTTATATTAATTTTTGCTCCCAAAGATGCGCTAGACATCAGGGGATGTCTTATTTTTTCATGAAGAAGAATTCACATTTATTGTTGAACAAAAAAAAAAATGAACATTTATTATATACTGTACAGTAGTTGTCATCACAAACCAGCATAACCAGACAAACTGTGAATCCTATCAAAAATTTCTTGTTACTACCATTATTTCCATGTACAACAATCTATAGTTCATTTACCGATCCCGATATTTATGAACACAAAGCAAGATTTATTCAATGACAATCATACCCCTTTGGCGGGAAGCGGTGAGGACGGGTTGTGCTTGTTTTTCATCTTTTCTTTTGGGAGGGAGGGTCTCTGTGCACTGACTTGGCTCTGGATAATGCGGGGGGGGGGGGGGGGGGTGTTCAGCTCTCTCCACCCCTACCCCGCTCTGCAGGCCTCCAAGCTTTCCAGCTCCATTGGCACGCAGCATCAGCTACGGTATGTAAGAGCTGCCTTTAGCCTGCCCCGGAACCTTTGTCTGTACAGCGTCCCACGTAGGCGGGACGTTGTACAGAGGAGGCTTCCGGGGCTGGCCAAAGGCAGAGCTCATGGCGCTGATGCACACTGCTGGAGGTCTGTGTTGGAATGTAATTGTATTTTACATGCATTGCCTGTCACCTATTATTTCTCTGTGATTACTCTGTGACCTCTGATGTGAATTACTTAGAGAGGTCACACTGCTATGCAACTTCCTGTGGGGGTTAGATGCAGCACATGCAGCACATGGAGCACATGGAGCTCATGTTCTCTCCTAACCTGAGAGGATCTATGGTGGTGTGAGCATCCATTACCATCTAAGCACATGGAAGGAGCTGATAAGACAAATGTATAGTAATATGTATATATAAGCCTGTCTGATTATAATCTAACTACAAACTGTGAGTAAACAGATGTTTTGTTACTTCAACTTTAAAGTGACTCAGCAGTGAATTATTCAGGGGTGAATGAGAGAGAGATGAAGAAAGAAATTAACATTTCTAAAGCTGAAGCTGTGTGTACTAAAATCTGCTAATTATTTACTACAAATAATCCAACAAAAGGGTTATGGGCCCAGGGCCAGGAATTGAAAAAGAAGAGAAATATTACCAGGCAGAAAAAAAAAGCCACATTTTTCTCTTAAGTTTTAAAGGAAAGATTCAGTCTGTCTCTCTCTCCCCCCACACAGCAGACAGAAGGCTAAGAAAATGGCTGAGGGAAGAAATTCACCATTGTTCTATTCTCTCAAGGTGCCTAAATTAACTGAGTTTAATTATCAGCAGTGGGAACTAAGATTCATATGTCTCCTTCGAGCAAAAAGATTAAATATATGCTTAGACCAAGACAGAACAGCTGAAAATATGGCTGAATGGGACAATGCAAACTATTATGTGAAGTGCATGCTTTTGGAAGCTCTCTCAGAGAAACAAGCCATATTAGTGGAGGGAAAAGATACACCAAAGGACATTTTATATAAACTGAGAACTATGTATGCAACTACATATGCAAAGCAGCAACCAATTTGGTTAGCAGAGTTGAATGAAACCAAATTAAGGGATAAAAGTAAATGTAATGATCACATTATGCATCTTATGTCTTCATTTCAAAAGTTAGAACTTTCTGGAATTCCCATGTGTGATGCATTGAAAAGAGCATTTCTTTTTACCTCACTATCAAAGAAGTTTGATGTTTTTAGGTCTGTAAATGAGGCCATTGAAGGGCAATCTTTTGAACAGACAACATCAAAACTAAGGCAGGAATGCATAATAAATGATTCTGAGGAGATGTGTTCTCAAAGCAAGTCAGAGAGAAATGAAACAAATTTCTTGGCAAAGAACAGAGGAAGGCGGAGCTATGGGAAAACTCCACCCAAGGGCAAGCTGATTTGCTACTCATGTGGAAAGGAGGGACATGTATCTAAATGGTGTAAGGAAACACAAAACACTCCCTCTAGCTCACCTAAGCCAATGGAACTAAAGAATTTTCAAACCAGGAAATGTATGAAGGACAAAGATAAACACAAGGGCTTTCTAATGGCAGAAAAATCTTTGACTATGGTAAATAATAATTCAAATGAAAGTACTTGGATTTTGGATTCGGGGAGCACATGCCATTTAACCAATTGTAAAGATTTCTTTCAGGAAATGTGTCCAGAAGAAGGTATTCTTAAAACTGCAAACGCAGGGACTGCTAAGATCCAAGCAAAAGGTATTGGATTCTTAAAATGCAAAGTGTCTAATGAAGTTAAAGAAATTCCTGTAAGTGATGTCTTGTATATTCCCCAAGCAGTTTGCAATATGCTTAGTGTATCTACATTAGATAAGAAGGGATTTGTGATTCATTTTGAAAACAGTAAGTGCACAATCTCTAAAAATGATGAAGTGTATGCTGAAGCTTTTATGCATAATGATGTTTATAAGCTGAACATTTCAGGTGAAGCCTCACATATGGCGCAAGTAAGGAAGAATGATGGTAAATGTAGTCTGGAAATCTGGCACCGCCGCCTGGGACATCGTGATTCTAAGGTGATCCAGGATCTTTACAGTAAGCAACTGGCCACCGGCATTCAGATAAGTGCAGATGCTGGTAAAATGGAGAAATGCATAGACTGTGTTACTCAAAAGGGTGTGAGACCCTCATTTCCTGCATACACAGGAAATAGGAGTAATAAAGTGCTGGACTTAATACACAGTGACTTATGTGGACCGTTTAATATCCCATCATTGGGAAATAACAGATTTGTGCTAATATTCTTGGATGATTTCTCTAGATATTGTGTGGCCTATTTGCTGAAAGAGAAAAGTCAAGTCACAGACATGCTGAAGAAATACGTAGCCATGGTGAGCAATAAATTTGAAAGAAAACCAAAGGTTCTTCAGACCGACAATGGTGGTGAGTTCATTTCACAAAGCATGCGCACATTTCTAGAACAAGAAGGCATTCAGCATATCACAACAGTAGCTTATACACCAGAGCAAAATTCTGTTGCAGAGAGAAAATTTAGGTCACTTGTGGAAATGACCAGATGTATGCTGTCAGATAGCAATCTCCCTAAAAGACTATGGGGGGAAGCCATTCTCACAGCAGTGTACCTACAAAACAGAATGCCAACTAAAGGCACTGAGCGCACACCACATGAGACATGGCATGGTAGGAAGCCAAACCTGTCACACATAAGAACATTTGGAAGTACAGCATATGCTCATATACCAAAGCAAAGAAGGCATAAGCTGGATTCCACAACAGAAAGGGGCATTTTAGTTGGCTATACTCCAGGACACAAAGGATATAGAATTTTGAATCTGAAAACTGGCATTGTTGGCATAAGACATGTTACATATTTTGATGAAAACAAAAGGGTTGATAAAGGCTGGATTATCCCAGATGAGCCTTATCATACAGAATATGAAACTAGAACCATAATAGACATGCCAGTGTATATAAATGCCATACCAAGGCAGATGTCTGAAAGCAACTCATCTGTATCTAACGAGGAACAGGCAGAGGAAGCAGACACAGAAAGGATCATTGAAGAAGACAGTACAGTTGGAGAAGGGGAATCAATTGGAGAAGGACTCTCAGATTTAGAGGATGCGGAAAGGTCAGACCAACCTGTTGTCAGACGCTCATCCAGGGAAAACAAAGGTGTTCCACCCCCAAGACTGTCTTACCTAACAAAGTCAGCAGAAGCTCAAGAGCCCTTAACATGGGATGAGATTGAGAAAATGCCAGCAGAAGAAGCTGCTGAATGGCGTAAAGCTGCACAAGAAGAAATTGATGCATTGGATAAAAATAATACTTGGATTCTTACAAAATTACCTCCTGGCAAGAAAGCTATAGGATGCAAATGGGTATTCAAGTTAAAAAGGAATGCACAAGGAAAAGTGGAAAGGTATAAAGCCAGATTAGTGGCAAAGGGATATCTTCAAAAATATGGAGAAGATTTTGATGAAGTGTTTGCACCTGTAGTGAAACACACGACAATTAGAACACTTCTGAGCATTGCAGTCTCAAAAGGCATGCAAGTCAACCACATTGATGTGAAAACAGCGTTTCTTCATGGAGATATAACTGAAGACTTGTACATGGAACAGCCAACAGGTTTCATAAATACAAAACAAAGACAGCTAGTGTGTAAATTAAACAAAGGTCTTTATGGATTAAAGCAAAGTGCGAAATGTTGGAATGAAAAATTGCATGAAATATTGACAAATTTAGGATTTAAACAAGGTGAAGCAGATAAATGCTTGTACACTAGGTGCACAAATGGACAATATGCATACATTTTAGCTTTTGTTGATGATCTGCTCATTGCAAGCAAAAGTGAGCAAGAGTACAAGGACATTGTAAAGTGTTTAAACCTGAATGTTGAGATAAAAGAACTGGGTAATGTGTCATACTATCTTGGTATAGAAATTGAGAAACAAAATGATGGTTCTTATCTTCTAAGCCAGAAGCAGAAAATAAATGAGCTTATTGAAAGTTTAGGTATGCAAGATGCCCAAGTTGTAAGCACTCCCATGATCACTGATTTTCTGAAGGATGAAACAGTAAGAGAACCTTTACCAGATAACATCCAATATAGATCAGCCATAGGTAAGCTTTTATATCTAGCTACCACATACAGGGCTGATATAGCAAATGCAGTAGGAATTTTGAGCAGAAGGGTCAGCTCACCTACCAAATCAGATTGGACTGCAGTTAAAAGGATGGTAAGGTATTTAAAGGGTACCATTGATTGTAAATTAAAGATTTCAGCCAATAGTAATCCAAAACTAATATGTTACTGTGATTCAGATTGGGCAGGGGATCATTCTGATTATAAATCCACAAGTGGATATGTGTTTATGTATGGAAATGTACAAATTTCATGGGCCAGTCATAAACAAAGTATTGTGAGTTTGTCTTCTACAGAAGCTGAATATGTGGCCGTATCGGAAGCGTGCAGAGAACTGATGTGGATTGAAAAACTTTTGCTGGATTTTGGTATAGCTGAAAAGAGACCAATCCAGATAATGGAAGATAATCAGAGCTGCATCCGACTGTCACAGAATGACAAGGTTCAGTCACGCACCAAGCACATCGCAACGAAATACCACAACGTGCGAGAGTTGGCGAAAGAAGGGGTCATCAGTCTACACTATTGTCACACCAGTGAGATGACAGCTGACATCATGACCAAACCGTTACCCAGAGAACATTTTGTGAATCTGCGTATAAAGCTTGGACTTTGTATGAATAAATAATTGCATGACAGTTATGCATGAGAAGGGGTTTGTTGGAATGTAATTGTATTTTACATGCATTGCCTGTCACCTATTATTTCTCTGTGATTACTCTGTGACCTCTGATGTGAATTACTTAGAGAGGTCACACTGCTATGCAACTTCCTGTGGGGGTTAGATGCAGCACATGCAGCACATGGAGCACATGGAGCTCATGTTCTCTCCTAACCTGAGAGGATCTATGGTGGTGTGAGCATCCATTACCATCTAAGCACATGGAAGGAGCTGATAAGACAAATGTATAGTAATATGTATATATAAGCCTGTCTGATTATAATCTAACTACAAACTGTGAGTAAACAGATGTTTTGTTACTTCAACTTTAAAGTGACTCAGCAGTGAATTATTCAGGGGTGAATGAGAGAGAGATGAAGAAAGAAATTAACATTTCTAAAGCTGAAGCTGTGTGTACTAAAATCTGCTAATTATTTACTACAAATAATCCAACAGTCTGGAAGTTTAAAGGCCTGCAGAGTGGGCGGGCGGCGAGGAGGGAGAGCGATACATTGCAGTGATCATACAGTAGTTGGAGGGACGCTGGAACGGAACCGTCATGGCAGGAGCACCAACACCGAGGGATGTTGGGTGGGTGAGCCTGCTTTTCCGCCGAACTTGAAAGCTGTAAAAGATGAAGGAGGAAGACAGGCCAGAGAAGGGAGTGGGTCCGCAGCAAAAATAGGCACCGCTTTTGTCCAGGTAAGCGGCGAGGGTAAGCATGGCAGGTGGCGCCCTCCAGAGGTCGGTGCCCCCCTGCGGTGCTAACCCCGCTTACCGTGTTGGCACGGCCCTTCCCATCAGGGCCAAACAAAAACTTTGCTAGGTCTTACTTTCAGGGGAGGCCTTATATTTAGCAATTCAGCAAAACCTCTACTAGGTCTTATTTTCAGGGAATGTCTTATTTTCGGGGGAAACAGGGTGTGTGTGTGTGTATATATATATATATATGATGTTATGATGTTCAAATTGTCTTTTTAAATTTTGTTATCTGACTTGCACTTATTCCATTTATTTGTTTCTCAATACTTTCTGTCTGGATGACTTATCATCTTCTCAAATAGAATGCTGAGAAGACCACTCTTTTATGGGTGCAAGGAAAAATTCCCCAGAACCAGATCAAAGTTTCTTGCTGGATAGTATAGTATTTTTCCACAGACATCAGTGCAGGAATGATTTTGGACTGGGCCTTGACGGCAAGGCTGAGATTTGTAAACTGACTACTACTATGTTGTTTTTTAAAATTGAGTTTTCTATGTCTGATTTGATCATATTTTAATATAGATGACTTACAGAAATTGGCTCATGCCTTTATGTTCTCTAATCTGGATTATTGTAACGTGTTATATGTGGGTGTTGTAAATAAGTTTTTCAGTCAATTCCACCTTCAGAATCCAACTGCTAAAGGTCTACTTTATAAATCTGATAGGTGTACCCTGCTCCTACGAGAAGTCCATTGGTTGCCTGTTGTTGCTCACATTCAGTTTAACGTCGTATGCTTTTCTTTTAAGATTTTACAAGGTATGAGCCCCTCATATCTCTCTACCTTAATAGAACTTAAATCTACCACTACACCTTCTTGAAGTTCTCAAGTTAACAAGTTGATTATGCCAACAGTTTTGTCTATTCAGCTGTCAACTTTCCGTAAGAAAATGTTTAAAGCCATTACATCTGACTGTGAAACTCTTCTTTCTGACCTCAAGCTTACACAGTTCCATAAACTGAAGTTTATGAAGTTCCATAAACTGTTAAAAGCCTGGTTATTTGATAATATGTTTCTTAATAATTGTACTAAAATCTTCATTTTTGTAGTTTTTTTATAAACTGTCTTGAGCTAATGGTATGATGGTGTATAAAGCTATGTATTGATATTGACATTACAACCACGATGCTCAGACCAGAAATAGCGACTGCCAGTGCTAGTTCATCCCATGGTGACAAGGAGAGAGGAGGGAAAAGTGGCAGCTTATGGGGGAGAAAGGATCAGTAGGAGGAATGGTCATTAAACTGGCTTTTCCCTCCCTTGAAAAAACTCCAGCTGCTGCATTTGGCTTACTCACCTGCCTGCTGCTGCCTCTGCCACTGCACTGGATTGTTCCTCCATCCCATTCCAGAAAAAACTGACACTGCCTCTGTTAACATTCTTCCCTCCCCCTACCACCAGGGTCACATATTCCTGTGGTGTAAAGAGGGACATGAGGCTCAGCAAGAGAGGTAAGTTGGGAGCAGCCAGTAGCATGGATGGCCTAAGGCTGCAAACTGGAGGATGCAGCAGCAGCTGAAGACCCTTGCAGAGCAGTGGTTGGAGCTGAGAAAGAGGGTACAACTCAGAGGAGGATCACCTGGTCATTAAGCTCCAAAGATAGAACACCACTCATGGTATCAACTAATGTAGCCCTCAAAGGATCTCATCATTGCCCTGTGCAATCATTTATTTCAGAAAGGTTTCCCACCCCTTTTCAACACTGTGGTGGCAATTCTATAAAGTGCATCAAAAGTTTGATGCCAAAATGCAGAACGGTGAGCAAGAATTCTATAATAGCATCTGGGCACCTAGATTTCGTTATAGAATACTAGTGTAAGTCAGTATTTATGCATCAACATTTACATGCACCCACTTACGCCATGTCTATGGCAGGTGTAAATGCCACACACCTAACTGAGGTACTTTAGCATGTAAATGACAGTATTCTATAACCTGAATTGTAATTATTTGACATGTCCATGCCCCACCCATGTTCCTCCCCCTGTGAATAGCCCCTTGCAGTTATGCGTTATCCCCGGGATTCTATATATCACACCTTAATTTCTGAAAGGAAATCGAAGCGTATTCTACAACAGTGCATGTAACGTAATTGTTTAGCTAATCAGCGCTGTTAATTAGATGTTAACGAGCAATTATCAGCACTAATTGGCATTAATTAAGATTTACACACACAACTTGCTAAATGTATTCTGTAACATGATGCACGTAAATTCCAAGTCTCATAGTTGAAAAGGGGGCATGGCCATGGGTGGGGCATGGGAATTTCTAAAATCTATGTGAGTTGCTATAGGTATACACCTGCTCTGCACCTAATTTAGGCATCAGGATTTATGCCAAGTAAAGCATGGCGTAAATGGTCATGACTAAATTTGATCGCGTACAGAGGCGCTTAGCATAATTCTACACACTGCATAGAAATTTAAGCCTATTCTATAAAATTTATGTATACTTTAGAAAATATGTCACGGTGTATTTTTTTTCCATATGGAATTTTCAGGCATCATATATAGAATCTAGCCCTATGTGACTTATACACTTACATTAAAGAATACTGCTGTGTGTGTGTGTGTGTGCACGACACTTATTCACATAAATGTGACATTTGTACATATAAGTGCTAGCATTCTATAAGCAGTGTGCAAATGGCACTCATATTTAGGTGATAAGGTTATAGAATTAGGGGGTGACTGTCTTCTGAGTTTATTCTTCTAACAGTAATAAAACATATAACTTTCATTTTTTAGGAGACATTGCTTTATAAATCCAATATACACTATTTCTGAGTTCCAATACTCCTCTGCAATTGTCACCACTGGAGACCTCTTGTGTACTTGTTTAACCTTCTATTCAGTGTTTTGAACGCACACAGAAAAAAAAATGTAAGTACTGATACAGGGAAGAAGTCCAGAGAAATTATAATCATCCCATATACATTTCACTGCTGCTTTTTTCCAAATATCATAGATCAAAAAATTGTCCTAATTTTTTTGTCATTTTTAGACCTAATAAAGAGTTTGTTTCCAAATTTCTGGAGCTCATATTCCATTCCAGTAAACACAACCTAACCATTCATTCTTTTCTCCAGGGTGCCTCGATTCTTTCCCATGATCAGTTCCATTTCTTGCATTTCCAGAGTCTTATTTAATCATATTTCATGGCTTCATGGTTCCAGGTTTAGCCACTATTATAAAAATTATAAAACAAATATTCTCTTTTTTTCCTACCTCCTTTTAGGTAGAATAACATTTTGTAGGCCATAAGCACACCTATATATGTTACTTCAACTATATAGGATTTAGTGGCCCTTTTAGTAAAGCTTAGCATTCACTAAGGAGGTCTTTTACAAAGGTGCGATAGTGTTTTTAGCATGCACTAAACACTAGAGATACCTATAGGAATATATGGGTGTCTCTCAGGCTTATTTTCGAAAGTGATTGCCGGCGATCTTCCAACAAAAATTGGGAGATGGCTGGCGATCTCTCAAAAGCGGCGAAATCGATATAATTGAAAGCTGCTTTTTTGACACCATCGCCGCTTTCCCGTCGCCGAGCTGGCGAAAGTTTGAGGGGGGCGTGTTGGTGGCGTAGCAAAGGCGGGACAAGGGCAGGCATGGGCGTGGCTACCAGATGGCCGGCTTTTGCGGATAATGGAAAAAAAAGCGGCGTTAATCAGTATTTTACCGGGTTTACTTGGTCCTTTTATTTTCACAACCAAGCCTCAAAAAGGTGCCCCAACTCACCAGATGACCACTGGAGGGAATGGAGGATGACCTCCCCATACTCTCTCAGTGGTCACCAACCCCCTCCCACACTGAAAATATAAAAATAAAAAACTTTTTTTTACCAGCCTGTATGCCAGCCTCAAATGTCATACCCAGCTCCCTGACAGCAGTATGCAAGTCCCTGGAGCAGTTTTTAATGGGTGCAGTGCACTTCAGGCAGGCAGACCCAGGCCCACCCCCCCTACCTGTTACACTTGTGGTGCTAAGTGTTGAGCCCTCCAAACCCCCCAACCCACTGTACCCACATGTAGGTGCCCCCCCTTCACCCATCAGGGCTATGGTAATGGTGTAGTGTTGTGGGGAGTGGGTTTGGGGGGGGATTTGGGGGGCTCAGCACCCAAGGTAAGGGAGCTATGCACCTGGGAGCTATTTGTGTATTTTAAAAAAATTTTTAGAAGTGCCCCCTAGGGTGCCTGGTTGGTGTCCTGGCATGTGAGGGGGACCAGTCCACTACAAATGCTGGCTCCTCCCATGACCAAATGCCTTGGATTTCGCCAGGTTTGAGATGGCCGGCATTTTTTTCTATTATCGCTGAAAAACAAAACCGGCGATCTCAAACCCAGCGAATTCTGGCATTTGGCCGGGCCAAACCGTATTATTGAAAGAAAAGATGGCTGGCCATCTTTATCGATAATAAGATTCTGGCCAGCTGTTGCGTCGCCGCCAAAATAGATCACCGGCGTCATTCGATTATGCCCCTCTCTAGCATTTAGCGCAGGCTTATTTTTAGCGCACACCTTTGTAACAGAAATAGCTTCTTAACTTTTAGCACAATTCTGTTAGTGCACGCTAAACTTTAGTAAAAGGGCCCCTTAGTCTCTTTCTAAAATCTTTTATTCATGGGCATGACCAAAGCATATGTCCTGAGTTTTGAGTTCTACTCCATCCCTTCTTATATTAATCAATCATTGTGTTATCTATTTCAGTAGTTCCCAAATCTGTTCCTTGGGGGCTCACCAACCAGTCAGAGTTTCAGGACATCCACAATGAACATGCATGAGAGAAATTTGCAAGAAATGGAGGCAGTGCTTGCAAATCTATTTTCATGAATATTTTATTTCAGATATCCTGAAAATCTGACTGGATTTTTTTTTTTTACTAGAGAAGAATATTAAAATCTATGGCCCTTTTATCAAACAGCGGTAAAATGTGGCCTTAGCATGCCCTTATGGAGTAATTACTTATCAGGTAAGTGGAGGTGTAGCCTAGTGGTTAGTGCAGTGGACTTTGATCCTGGGGAACTGCGCTCAATTCCTACTGCAGCTCCTTGTGACTGTGGGCAAGTCACTTAACTCTCCATTGCCCCTAGTACAAAATAAATACCTGTATATATGTAAACTGCTTTGAATGTAGTTGCAAAATACCACAGAAAGACAGTATATCAAGTCCCATTTCCCTTTCCCTTATGCAGGTCATTCACATGCCATTTTTATCACTGGGGTAAAATGGCTGATTTTCCAATTTTTTTGTATTAATGGTCACATGCTAATTTTCCAATTAGCACATGAGCCCCTACTGCCACATATTTTGTAAGTGGTAAAGACTCATGTGCTAAATCTACGCTAATTGGTTAACATGTAGCCATACCCATGTGCTAACCTATTAGCAAAGAACACACCAAATCTTTGCCACAGACTTCCCCCAGTACTAAAAAATAAATTGTATTTTTTAGTTCATGGGTAGTGTACGCACTTCCTCAAATTACCATGGGACACCTCAGCATGCCCCATGGTAAAGCCATTTTTTGTTGTGGTAAGCATGCGTTAGTGCTTACTGTAGCTTTGTGAAAGGGTTCCTATCTTTGTTACCAAATTTTCTTTCCTTTGAGTGTGAAAACTGTGCCATTGAGCTGAATAGGTGTTAACAAGGTAATGTTAGGAAGGCAGAGTAGCTGGAAAGGTCACTCTAGCAAAGTAATTAATGTTAATCATCAAAAGGGGTAATTGGAAGCTTTCCCCCTGGAAATAAAGATATATAGCAAAACAAGATCCCAAGTACTCTTTTTACTGAGGAAGTGCTTAGAGCAGAAGAAGCCTTTTGGGTAAGTGAACATTACTTTGCTGTGAGATTTGATGACTTCAGGCTTAGGATAGAAGAGACTTTGTGGGTTTATTGTTAACACATTTTTGCTTTTTTTAATGAAATTAAATCAGATTTTGTTAGCTTGTTTAAAGAGTCTATTATTCTTTTTTCTTAGCTTAATATTAGTTGTTACAATCCTAGAACATTGTAAGGTAGGTATTAAATTGGTTAGAGGATTTAAAATTCTTTTGCCTCAATTTAAATTTAGTTTTTACAGCCCTAGAAAATGAAAAAGTATTAGATTGATTAGAGGGTCTGTTTTGCCTCAATTTAGTCTTCTTTCCTAATTACCCTCCCCAACCCCTACCCACCCCAGAAACATATCTTAATTTGTAGTTAATTATTCCAATTAACAAGACAAAAAGGACAATTGTCACTTGGGCATTTTGATTCAGCAAGTGAGTGATTCAACAAAAATAACTAATTATTTGCAGTTCAGTAAGATGCAAACATAAAATAAAAGCATAAAATATACAAAATAATTGTAAAGACCTTTATATTAATTTAGGTATCCCTACTCCCTTAGCAACTTTAAATAGCCAAGCAACATACCAGTAATAAGATGTAGACAGCAGTCCAGCAGTGAGATGGCTTTCCAATCTTTTGCATTGAGTGCCACATTCATGATTATCTTCTAGTTAGTGAGAGGTTGTATGTGAGTTCTCAGGCAAAGAGATCCTAGTTCCCAGAGAACAAGTCTGGTCTCTTAGAGGCTAGAGTAGCAGACTTGGAAAAGCTGAGGCAGATATAGAAATACATAGTGAAGACCTATAGGGACATAGTAAAGAAGCCCAATTTACAGTTTTTCAAACTCTTTGCTGCCTTAGAGGAGAGTAGTTACCTGAGAGCATCACCTTGGTGAAGCAGGAAGTAATCCTGTAGCCAGGACCTGCCCTCCAGGAAATGCAGTATCCTCTTGCTCCAAAATTGGGTTTAAGGGGTTTCTGCCCAGGAGGGAAGGGTTAGGATAGCCATTTTAGTCAGAGAGTTGGTCATAAGGAAAGTAGACAGCTAGGTGACTGGTGGGCATGAGAGTCACTTGATCACTTGCCTTCCTAGTGCAAAGGTGGCGGACTTCATGCATCACACAGATAAGATTTTAGACTACAGAGGAAGATTCTGTAATCTCCGTATACGTGGGTACCAGTGACATAGGAAAGTGTGGGAGGGAGGTTCTGGAAGCCAAATTTAGATAAGTAGGTAGAAAGTTGAAATCCAAAACTTCCAAGGTAGGATACTCAGAAATGCTCCCTGTTCTATGTGCAGGACCCCAGAGGCAGGCAGAAACCCAGAATCTCCATGAATGGATGAGGCAGTGATGCAGGGAAGAGGAATTTAGATTTGTTATGAACCAGGCAACATTTCGAGGAAGGAGTAGTTTTTTTTTGAAAAGATGGGTTTCAACTTAACTAGGGTGGAACTAGGCTGCTGTCAGTGACATTTAAAAAGGAGATAGAACAGCTTATAAATTAGAACCTTGGGGAAAGCTGATAATTGTGTAGGAGGGCATGATTCACAGTAGGGTATCTTTGAAGGATACTTTCAAAACAGGGAAGTTAGGGCATCTTAATAAAGGCAAAAACCATGTGCCTTTAAGGAAAAAGCAATCAGAGATTGAAGATTATCCCTGTCAACTGCTAAACTGGATGTACATACAAACAACAAATATATTGTGAAATGCCTGTATCAAAATGCTAGACGCCTAAAAAACAAGAGGTAGAGTATGTAGCACTAAATGAAGAGGTAGATATAACAGGCATCTCAGAGACATGGAGGAAGGAGAATTAGCAAGGGGCACTGTGTTACCAAGGTATAAATGATATTGCAATGATAGGGTAGATCAAATTGGAGGAGAGGTGGTACTATATGTTGAAAAGGGCATTGAGTAAAACAGAATACAAATTCTGCAGGAAACAGAGTAGAATCTGGAATCTTTATGGATAGAAATTCCATGTGTGAATAGAGTTGGGGATGTATTACTGTCTACTTAGCCAGAATGAACAGACATCATGGAAATCATAGAAGTCAACAAATTTGGAAATACTGTAATAATGGGCAACATAGAATGAATTGAGCAAGGCTTTAGTACAGCTACAGAATGCAGTTTTTTTTTGAACATGCATGCCTTGAAATTCCTATCTTTTACAGTCTACCTAAAATACACAAGAAATTAGTAAAACCGTCTGGGCATCCTATAGATTCAGCTCAGGATTCATTGTTGGAATGCATGTGTATTTGTATGGACTGCTTTTTACAACCATTGATGACTCACATTTCTTCTTACCTTCAGGTTACAACACACTTTTTGACATTGCTACAATTGGTGGAGGTTTTCTTTTCTATAATTTTATACATTAGATATGAAATCATTGTACACATATATTTCCCAGGAAGAAGTGGCGGCTGTGGTGTTTAATGCCTTGGAATCCCATCCACGGGACGGGGGGTGTGGCAAGATGGCGTCCTAGCTTGCTGCGTGAGCGTCTCGGGAATCTGCTGGAAATACCTCATTTTTGTTTTTCCTGTGTTGAAATGCCTCATACTAAGCGGAAAGCGGCGATTAAAAGGCAACCGCCGATAGCCTTTACTTCGTCTCCGACACAGCAGACCCTAGACCGCTACATGACAAGCTTCCCGGTGGAATATGGCTTGGCGAGTCCCGCGTTGAGTGACGCCGAAGGAGCGACGTCTATTCTGGGGCCGGATACCACGCTATCGCCGCCTGAGCTGACGCGACCTCCGTGTCCTGCAAGTTCCAGGGTGGGGTTAGCAGGCCAAGCTGAGACGCAAGACGCCGAAAGTTTGAGCCCAATCGGCGGTTCCACCCCTGGACAAGCAGAAGGAAACATTCAGGAGCAAGGCTCCCCACAGGAAGTTACCCTGATGGCTATTTGGCAAGCGGTCCAGGGACTAACGGCTGAGGTGGCTAGATCAACTAAAGAAATTTCTACAATAGTGAGTAAACTGTCTACAATGTCCGAAGTTTTTGAAAAAACAAAATTAGAAGTAACAAATCAAGTATCTCAGGTAAAAGATGAGGTAAATACAGTGAAACTGACTGTGGACACCTTGGTTAAAGATAAAATGCTAACATCTCGCAAAATAGAGCAAATTGAGAACTTTAATCGACGTCTTACACTCAGACTATTGAATTTTCCAATATCACCTGCACTTTCATCTTATGATTTCTTCAAAAAATATCTACAAGAGATTTTGAAGCTCTCTCCTAAAGATATTCCCCCTTGCAATAAAGTGTATTACCTTCCAGCTACTCAGAAGCGGGGAGAGGCTTCTCAATCAGTAAATATGGTGAACATAGCCCCTCAGAGAAATGATATTGACTTACAGAATTTAACTGCATTATTAGAAAACTCTATGGTTGAAATAACTAACCGGGGGACTCTGATAGTATCCTTTGTATTTGAGCAGGACTTAAATATGATTATGAAATTATATTTCAAAAACTCCACAGCACTCTCTTGTGGTCAAAAAATATGGGTATACCCTGATGTTACAAAGGTGACCCAGCAAAGAAGAAAACAATTTTTGATCCTGAGAGAAGATGTAAAAACTTTGGGTGCAATTTTTACATTGGTTTATCCCTGTAAATGTGTGATACGTTTATTAGGTGTTAAATATGTCTTTTTTGAGCCAAGTCAGCTGAAGGTATTTCTGGACTCTAAGATTCCAACTAGCCGCCAGACTGGAACAACTGAATCAGCGAATAGAATATGACGGGATAAAACATAGGACTATGCCAATTGTGGTTTAAAACTTGATTTTCCTTATTGAATTCTCCTTTTAGTTTTCTAAACCCACTCCCCCCAAATAATTGTTGTGGTCTAAGGAAGAGTAAGAAATATTACGATTAGATATGCATATCTTTTATTTTGTAATTGCCTTGTAACTGTTTCTCTGTATTACCTTACAAATTGATATTCATTTGTAAAATTTGAAATTCAATAAATAAAAATTAAAAAAAAAAAAGGAATCCCATCCACAACCACATGAAGTCCCCTCCCAGTTTATGGTAGATCTCTTTTCTATTGCTTTACACTTTAACCATTTTGTGTTTGAGAGCCAAATGTTTCAACAAATATCGGGGGTGGTTAGGGTACCATCGTTTGGCTGAGCTACAGCTAATCATTTTATGGCCGCATTTGAAGTAAAATAGGTATACATGACTTCAATGTACCATATGATTCTGGAAATGTTTCTTGGATGATGTTTTCTTTATTTGGAAAGACATTGAAGAGACCCTTGGGTAGTTTCTACAATGGCCAAACACCTTGTCACCACATTTACAATTTAACTTTATTTCAGATAGCAATAGTATGGAATTTTCGGATATTCATATTTATAGGCGGGGAAATCAAACACTTTCCACCCTTTTCAGAAAACCGGTGGCTAGGAATACTTTCCTTCATTTTAACAGTTTTCATCCATATAAACTTTGATGCAGTTTATTTATAAGTCAATTCTTAAGAATACGAAGGATATGTTCCACTGACAAGGAATATTTGTTGAGCGCTTATGAACTGTGGCAGAGGTTTGTTGACAAGGGTTATCCCAAAGCAATATTGAGAAGAGATTTTTTGCAAGCTAAGTTTGCCCTGAGGGATGCACAGCTTCAATATAAATCCTCTACAAAGGAAGAGAGGTTCAGAGAACACCATTTATTGAATACAATGTCCTTGTAAACTGTCTTATGTGGGGTGTTCACATTGCCTGGTGAAGATACAGCTGAATGAACACAAACCTAGGATTAACAATGGGGTCTTGCCAGCACCCCTAGTAGCATATTGGTTTGATAAAAAACATTTGATTTTAAACATGAGATGGAGGATAGTAGATAAAACTGAAATGGGGTGGGAAGGTGGTAATGCTGGTCAACGTTTGAATTATAAGGAACAGAGATGGATCTTTTTATTAAAATCAGTAACCCTGATGGGCTTGAATTTGGAGCTTGATTGGGCATGTCTGCTTTGATGTGTCAGGTTCCTGTTGGGAAGTTTTCCCATCATCTGACCTCTTTAAATGGGCTGTTCATTCTGGCATCGTTTTGAGCATTAACACTGAGCATTATAGAGAATTAAGCAATATTAATTTATTTACAGGTGCTAGTTTCATGCTTGATAGATTATTTTCAAATTTCCTAAATTAAAAAAAAAAGTTTGGACAAACCTTTAAGATAGACCTGGGGAAAGCCACCTTTTCCCTCTGGAGATAAATATCATGGAATCTTGCTACTTTTTGGAATTTAGCCTGAAACTTGCAACCTGGATTGACAAGGGCCACTATTTGAAACAGGATATTGGGCAAGAAGGACCTTTGGTCTGACCCAGTATAGCAATTCTTATGTTCTAATACAGTGATCATCCAATGGTGTGGTTCAATATTAGAACAAGTATGAAGAGTGTTTGTTCAAAAGTGAGGGACCTAGACTTCAGGAAAACTATCTTTGTCTAGATAGGAGACTCCTCAAGGAAACATTTACTGGATAGTAATGTCTGGGGGAAGTAGAAAAGCAGTGAGCAAAACTGAAAGGGGATACTTTAAGGACAGCATACGTTTTTGTTAGAAAAGTAAACAGAAGAAGAACAGGAGGCTGCTATGGTTCTCAACAGAAGCAGATGAAAAGGTAAGGAAAAAGAGTTAGCCTTAATAAAATACAAGAGACTGCGGAAAGAGGAAGACAAGCAACATTAACTGGAAAAGCTAAAGAAAGATGGTAAAGTAGTCTAGAAAGCAAAGATGCAAATGCAAATTTCTTAGTCTTGCCTTCCAGTGCATCCAATCTCTTCTCTATCAATATGCTTTTCTGTTCTAAAGCATTAATTTGCTTCTGAAGCCTACCAGACAAAACTACAAAGGCTAAAGAGAGGTGAGAATGATGCAAAGGAAAGTGCTGGTGTAAGAAAAAGGAGAGAATGATGCATTTTACACATAGGAAGCATACTGTAGATTTCTCATAAAATACTAGAATGCCTTGTGATTCTAGGGCTGAACCTGACACTAATCTCTCCTTCCTAAAAAACAAACAAAAAACAAAAAAAAAATAAACTTCCCCCATCATGGTAACTTTGCCCTGGTGGCACCGATATCTCCCCTGCCCTAACAGCATGCTGCTTGACACCAATATCTCCTGCCCCTACTCCAGCATCCCCTCTTGTCTTTTGTTTCCCTCTTCCCAACTTCAGCACCTCCTGTTTGCATCAATCTCTCCTTCCCCCACACCCGCACTCCCCCTTTGCATTAACCTCTCCTCCCCATACCCCATCTACCTCATCTTCCTTTAGCCTCTGTCCTTTGCTTCGCAGCCCAACCCCTATGTGACACCAATTTCACTTTTTCCCTGCAGGCCATACTTCTCTGGCCTCAAGCCTGACAGTCTTGTGCAGGATATGAGCATTCTCTCTAATATATTTGTGAATGACTTTGAAGGGCTAGAGGGAAAGGTTTGCCTTTTTGTGGATAACACAAAGATTACCAACAGAGTGGACAGCCCAGAGGGAGTAGAAAGCATGAGAAGAGATCTACAGCAATTAGAATGGTCTAATATTTGGTAGTTGCAGTTTAATGTGAAGAAGTGCAGAGCAATGTACTTGGGTTGCAAAAATCCAAAGGCGATGTACAAGATTGGAGGTGAGAGACTGAAAAGCACAGCTCAGGAGAGAGAACTTGGGGTGATGATGGCCGAGCATCTCAAAGTGGCAAAACAACGTGAAAAGGTGATGGCTGTAGCCAGAATGATGCTAGGCTGCATAGAGAGAGTTATATAACCAGCAGAAGAAAGGAAGAGTTGATATCCCTGTACAAGTCATTGGTGAAGCTCCACTTTCAGTATTGTGTTCATTTTTTGTGGCTGCATTTTGCTAAGTAGACAATCAAGAGGCTCTTCAGATCTGCATCAGTAGCAAGGTAGAAAAAAAGCAGATCCCAAATACAGGGTCTAAACAGAAATGCTTTATTAAAACAAACACGTTTTCTTTCACTTGTTGATAGAATAATTTATCAATTTTTTATTGAACATTTTCATATAACCATACAATAATTTTCTTTTAGGGCTATATTGGCAAAGGATAACAAACATTTTATAGGTATTTTCTTCCAGTGGGAATTTCTGATCAAAGCATCTTGGATGATATTGAGAGCCTCATTTTTGTGGAAAATTCATATATAATGATTCCACATCTATGGTTACTAAAAAAACAGTGCTCATCAAATTCTATCTTTGTTAACAGATTAATTATATCTGCCAAATCTCTTACATAAGGAGGTATTTTTGGTATTAAATGTCTCAAAACCTTGTCAATGAAAATGGAGATCAGTTCCAAAATGGAGCTGATCCTTGAAACAATTGGCCACACTGGAAGATTTTCCAAAGATTTTTGTATTTTAGGTAGTACATACAAGATAGGAATTTGTGGTGAATCAATTTTTAAAAACTCATATTCCTTCTTAGTAATAAAATTCCCTTGTAGTCTTATTATACTTAGAATAGAACCAATTTTAGTTTTAGTCATCATTGTGGGATCTCTAAGGAGTTTCTTATAAAACGTATGATCCTTTAGCTGTCTATTTATTTCTTTTACATATTCATCAGTATCCATTATTACCATGCCTCCTCCTTTATCTGCGGGTTTGATAATGTTAATAGGATTACTCTTTATAGACTCAATATCAGCTTTTTCATGTCTATTCAAATTATAATGATCTTTTTATAATCATTTTCAGGGGAAGAGAGTTCTTTTATCACAACATATTCTGCTAAGAACATCAAAGACTTGAAGCAATTCAGAGAAAAGTATCAAAATGATATGGGTTTTGTAACAAAAGACCTATGAGAAGAGACTTGAGGACCTGAATATGTATACCTTTAAGGAAACGAGAGATAGAGGTGATATGATACAGATGTTTAAATATATGAAAAGTATTAATATGCAAACTTTTTCCAAAGAAGGGAATGAGGTAGAACTAGAGGACATGAATTGAGGTTACAGGGAGGTTGACTTAGGAGTTATTAGGAAGTACTTTTTCATGGAGAGTGTGGTGGATGTCTTGAATGTCCTCCCGTGGGAGGTGGTGGAGACGAAAACGGTAACAGAATTCAAGAATGTATGAGATATGCACAAATAATTCCTATATAGAAAGATTAGCTGTGCTTAAAGAACAAATCCAGTAGTTGGGAAGTAAGGCTTGTATCAGGCAGACTTCTGTGTCGAAATTATGGCTAGATAGATCTAATTGTGTTGGAGCAGGCTTCGAAGGCAACTCCAGAAGTTGAAAATTAAAGCCAGTGTGGGCAGATTTCTATGGTCTATGCCCTGGAAATGGCAAGAACAGCTCAAGTTTAAGTATGCATATCTTGGGCAGACTGGATGAACCATGCAGGCTTTTGTCTGCCGTCTTCATCAACTATGAACTCTGATGGTTGTGTGGCTTCTTCTTTTCTCCTTGCTTTCCCAGAAGCTCAGAATATGTAAGAGGAGGGGCTCACAACATGTACGCATGAGCTAACCCTCCAGCTGTATGTGAGTTTAAAACATAAAATAAATTTGAAACTTGAAACTCACGTGAAGTTTCAAATTTATTTTATGTTTGATATACCACCAAATCAGAAAACTTTCAAGGCAGTTTACAGACTACAATTGAAAGAAAAGGCAGAATATTTTAAACATAATTAAACAAAGTAAAATTAGACATAATAAAACCTGATAGATTATAAAATACAATTACAATTATAAATTACAATTAAAATAACAAATACAATAATAATACATTATCTTTACAAAGATAAGAATGATACCAGGAAGAAGGCTGGGTTGGTATCACAGAGGCCACAGAGGCAAAGGGAAAATTTTCAGATCAAGCAAAAGCATCTTGAAACAAAAATGTTTTCAAGTTCTTAAAACTTTTCTGAGAATGTTCTGCTCTCAGAAGTAATGGAAGAGCATTCCAAAATGTTGGTCCAGTTACATTAAATATTTTTGATCTGATGGTATCTAGACAGATTATATAAAACAACTGGATAACCAAGCTATTATGTTCGGGCAATCTTAAGGTCCTAGCAGGGACATATGGAATTAGTAGTCTAGAGAGATATAAAGGGAATTCTGAGTGATGTACTTTATGTGAATTAACATGAGAATTTTAAATGTTATTCCATGGGCAATAGTATGCCAATGTTTCTTTCATCATAAAGGTGTCATGTGGTCAAGCATTTTTGAAATAGTAATTAATTTAAGTCATATTTTGAACGATTTGTGCTTTCTTAATGTCTGAACTGTGGGCCCCTTGCAAAAATCCATTGCAGTAATCTAAAACACTAATAACAAAGGAATGTAAAAGGACTCTAAGGACCTGCTTAGTAAATAGGTGTCTTACTGAATAGAGCATCCTTAATGTATAAAAGCCACGTTGGATGACCTTAGAGATATGTTCCTTGGAGTTCAAATTGTGGTTCATTAGCGACACCTAAAACTTTCAGAGATGGATTGATTAACAATTGAGATCCAGCTATCAGAATTGGAATAGAGAGATTAGGGGGTCTCTTTTTTGGAAAATATGACTCCCTGCAATTTATCAGGATTGAGTTTTAATCTATTTACGTTTAACCAATTTACAATTTTTTCTAGTTTTTGATTCAGAAGAAAAATATCTGAATTGTTATTGCAATCCAAACCACTAAGGATCTGTATATCATCAGCACAGACATATGGTGTTAGGTCTAGTGATTGTATATGACAGAGTAGAGGAGCCATGTCTATTGTGTGATACTTGGCATTTCTGCCATAGCTATTGAGACTGATGTGAAAAAACACAGAGGGGAAAAAAGAAGGCAAACCCGCTTCCAAATAAATCAAATAAAAAAGAAAAGGAAGGGGAACACAAGCACAAGGGAAACCTGAGTGATATAGTTTATGTGAGCTAACATGAGAATTTTAAATGTTATTCCATGGGCAATAGGAAGCCAATACTCTTCTCATAATAAAGGTGTCACGTGGTCAAACGTTTTTGAATTAGTAATTAATTTAACAGCCATATTTTGTACGATTTGTAGTCTCTTAGGGGCCCTTTTACTAAACCGCGCCCAATGCATGCCAAAATGGAGTTACCATCAGGCTACCACATGGCTCTTGTGGTAATTTCATTTTTGGTGTGCGTCCGATACGTACGTCCGAAAAAATAATTTTTATTTTTGGACACGCATATTGGACACATGCCAAGTGGCATTTGACGTGCGTGGGTCATTATCACCCGGTTACCGTGTGAGACTTTACCACTAGGTCAATGGCTGGCGGTAAGGTCTCAGACCAGAAATGGACAAACGGCAATTTTCATTTTGCCGCACGTCCATTTTTGGCAAAATTTTTTTAAAAAGGCATTTTTTGCAAGTGCACTGAAAAATGATTCTGCGCGTGCCCAAAACATGCGCCTACACTACTGCAGGCCAATTTTCAGCGCATCTTAGTCAAAGGACCCCTTAATGTCTGAGGTGTGGGCCCCTTGCAACAATCCATTGCAGTAATCTAAATGTTGTCTGTGGTGCAGAGAAGGAGGCTGAGTCTATTGTCAATTTGTTCAATTTATTTGCAGATTAACTAGGAACATCTGGCTGCAAATCTCAGTTTGCCTCCTGCATTTTTGTCGCTTCTCCCAGCGCTGCAAAAGACAAATCCTTCTGCTTCTCTCCCTCAACCAGAAAAAAGAACCCCAAATTAATTTCTAATCTTGCAAACTGCAAAAGCAGAGAGGAAAATGCCTGCAGGAGCTTCTCAGAAGCAGGTCACATTTGAGGACATTGCTGTCTCTTTCTCTTAACCCTAGAACGCATGACGTTAAAAATATACATATTAACGTCATGGGGGCCTTTTAGGCCCCCATGCACATAATGTAGAAAAACACACTTAAATAACTTTCACAAGTTTATTTCAAAATTGCTCAATAAAATATGAATAGTGGACAACATTTTAATTATAATTTTTCACAGAAAACACCAAAAAATCTTTTTTTTTCCCAAATTTCACGCAAAGACATGAAAACACACAAAAATGCATAGAAATCTATAGCAAACTAGCTGCAGCTACATTTTATTCTAACTTTCTTTTCTATTATATTAGTCTTCCAAACAATTCTGACATGTTATTTTTTCAGAAGAGTGTTCTTTGCAAACAGTTTCCTTACAAGTGGAACAATATCGCTCAGTTTTCCTCTCTATGTTTCTTGGACACATGAAACAACGCTTTCGTTTTCTTTCTCCTGGCTCTGGAGTAATCTGAAACTGTACGCCACACCGTTTCATTGCTTCTTTAGTTTTCTTTGGCAAGCATTTCAAGTCGCTTCGCTCTATCATGTGAGGTATTACAAGTTCATGACAAAGGTCCTTCAAGAATAAGCGTCTCCTGTCCTTCCTCTGTGCATGAAATTCAGGATGAGTTTCTGTATAAATAATGAATGAATTTAGGGCTGCTACATCAAGCATATTTGAAAATAGTACTACAGGCCATCGTTTTGTTTGCCTCTTACACGAATATTCTCCCACCATCTCATCCATTTTATCTACACCTCCTTTTGTTGCATTGTAATGCAGGATGATTTCTGGTTTCAATTTTTGGTTATTGCTGTCAACACTGCAATCGTGATGCATGGTACTGAGTAAAATTACAGATTTCTCCTTCTTTGCCTTGTAAGATACCAAAGTCGCTTTGTTATTGAATCCAAAGACACTCTCATAAAGTGCTCGCTGACGATTGTGTTTGAGTGCTGCTGGAATTTCTCGTCTGTTTTGCTTTATAGTACCAACAAGTGTAATAGCTTTTGCAAGCAGAAAATTGCCTAGTTCAACATTGGTGAAATAATTGTCCATGGTGATGTTTCTACCTGAATTGAATATTGGAACAGCAAGAGTTTTGAATATTTCAGACCCCAGATCCTTCTGTACTGGTGCACCAACCTCTTTGCCACAGTAGATTACGCCATTTATGCCATAATAATTTGCAGAATCACACATCCAGAAGATTTTTATACCGTACTTGGCTGGCTTGCTGGGCATGTATTGTATGAATTTGCAGCGTCCTCTGAACGGTACAAGTTGCTCATCTACAGTAACATTAGTACTAGGATTGTAAAGTTTTGTGCAATTTTTGATAAATATGTTCCAGATATAACTGATAGGGGCTAATTTGTCTGTTTCAAACCTCGCTGCACGAGTTCGCTTATCATCAAAGCGAATGATCCTTCTAATTTCCTCATATCTGCCCACTGACATTGTCGCCTTATAGTGTGGATCAGAAAGTGGGTCCAGAAATAATTCTCGTATTGGGACATCATACGATTTTTGACTCCCTGCCAGCAGGAAAAGTTCAATATATGCATAAAGTTCCTCTTTTGAGATATTTTTCCAGGACTTATTTTTTGCTGAAGCGATACGTCTTCCTTCTAGGTTTGAACATAATAGGACCTCTTCTGCAATATTGTCAGAAAAATAAGTACAGAATACATCTTTAGGGGTAAAGTAACTGGGACTTCCCACAGCTCCTTGAGCCTGTCTCACAATATTGTGTATTGGAGTACGTCCGACTAATGTAGGATTACTGTCCCAAAAAACATTCGTTTTGGATGTTCTACTTATCACTTCTTGAGGATCCACTAGATTCACTTCTTCATCATCAGAAGAATCACTGGATGAGGATGTTTGATTAGCTGGTGGCAGATAGTCTTCATCAGACAAAGATAGTTCACTTTCATCATCGCTTTGAAACATAATCTCTTCAATCTCTTGGTCAGTCAGACACTTGGAGGAAGACTGTGCCATTGCTGACTAGATGTTAGAAAATGAAACAGATTTCCTCTCAACAGCTTATCTTATCACAGGTCCTTCAGCAATTAGCTCACAGTGTATACTGTCCTCAGTGTTCAGAGTACCTGAGGTGATGTCATGGCCTTATCACTCCCTCCAAAAATCACATGACATCCTCACATGTTATTATCCACACCCTGGCCCCTCCACCAGCATTACTGAGTACAAATAAAGTAACTTGAGACACAAACACTTCTGAGAACATGATAAAAACAGGGGGGCCTAAAAGGCCCCCAATTCGTACAGATGTAGTTTTCACCAAACAAGCATTGTTACACCATAATGCCTATGAAAAAAAATTATATGAACAACTGGATATTATCAACAATGACATACTTGAGTAATACCTTGAGTTTCAAAATTCTAACTAAAGTAATTTTGCAGATAATAGCAAAAATGTAAGCATGGGGGCCTAAAAGGCCCCCAATATGCGTTCTAGGGTTAAGAGCAGAAGGAGCTTTACAGGGAGGTGATGAAGGAGAATTATCAGACCCTAATCTCACTGGGTTAGGATGGTAAGGAAGTCTGATAAATGATTTACTGAAGATGTATTGCTTTAAAAAAGAGAATGGAGAAAGCTGGAAAGGAAATGGAGATGGCAGACCTCGACTGGAGCTTATACATTACAATTAACCTTGAGCAAAAAAGGGATATTATTCCAAATTAATAGGAATGGGCACATTGGATTCTAAGGAAATTTGTAATATTGTGAATATCCTTCTTGATGTAACCTTCATTTCTACTACTATTTCAGAGTCTCCTAGTGCATTTGATTTAGAATGTTATTTTAAACAAAAGGTTGAAAAGATAGAAATCAATTGGACGTAAACGTTAATCTTAGTGATGTTTGCGACAAAGAGAGATCTGGTATACCAGTTAATAGGATCTGGGAGCAGATTGATGAGTCTTATGATACCAGACATCTGTTACTTTATTTTCCTGCTGTACGAAAGACAAGTGAGGTGATCAAATTTGCCGATTATACAAAACTATTCAAGGTTGTTAAAAAACACATGTGGACTGTGAAATATTGCAGGAAGACCTTAAGAAATTGGAAGACTGGGCATCCAAATGGCAGATGAAATTTAATGCGGACAAATGCAAGGTGATGCACATTGGGAAGAATAATCCGAATCATAGTTACCTGATGCTAGGGTCCACCTTGGGAGTCAGCACTCAAGAAAAAGATCTGAGTGTCATTGTAGAGAATATTCTGAAATCTTCTGCTCAATGTGCGTCGGCAGCCAAAAAAAGCAAACAGGATGCTAAGAATTATTAGGAAAAGGATGGTGAATAAAACCAAAAATACTATAATGCCTTTGTATCACTCCATGGTGCATCTGCATCTTGAGTATTGTGTTCAGTTCTGGTCGCCGCATCTCAAAAAAGATATAGTGGAATTAGAAAAGGTTCAAAGAAGAGCGACCAAAATGATAAAGGGGATGGAAAGCCTCTCGTATGAGGAAAGGCTAAATAGGTTAGAGCACTTCAGATTGGAAAAGAGACAGATGAGGGGAGATATGATTGAGGTCTACAAAATCCTGAGTGGTGTAGAACGAGTAGAAGTACATCGATTTTTTTTACTCATTCCAAAAGTAGAAAGACTTGGGGACGCTCGAGGAAGTTACATGAAAATATTTTTAAATCAAATTGGAGGAAATATTTTTTCACTCAACGAATAGTTAAGCTCTGGAACTGTTTGCCGGGGGAGGTCGTAATGGTGGTTAGCGTATCTGGGTTTAAAAAAGCTTTGGACAAATTCCTGGAGGAGAAGTCCATAGTCTGCTATTGAGAGAGACATGGGAAGAAACTGCTTGCCCTGGGATTTGTATTATGGAGTGTTGCTACTCTTTAGGGTTCCAGAATCTTGCTACTCTTTGAGATTCTTCATGGAATCTTGCTATTCGTTATGATTCCAGAATCTTGTTACTCTTTGGGGTTCTGGAATGTTGCCATGATTTGGGTTTCTGCCAGGTACTTGTGACCTGGCTTGGCCACTGTTTGGAAAACAGGATACTGGGCTAGATGGACCATTGGTCTGACCAAGTATGGCTACTCTTATGTTCTAAATCATCTTTATTCTATCAGGCTGCATCGGTGTGGAGCTCATTGCCTTCTTTAATTATAGTATTTGATATTACTATTAGAACTGCAGTTATTTATTTGTAATCCCTAGAGGTTGCTCTGTGTCACATCATACCTTATGCTATGAGTTTATCTTGTTGGGCAGACTGGATGGACAGTACAGGTCTTTAGCTGCCATCATCTACTATGTTACTATCGTAAACTGCATTGCCACTTGTGCTTGTGTTCCCCTTCCTTTTATAGTTATTGAGACATATATGATAATTTTATAAGACCAGTTTCCCTGTAAAAAGCAAGGCTGAAAAATAATACAGGTATCAATACTCCTGCTATCATAGCAGACCTGGCTGCTGAGCATTGTACCTTTTCTGATATGCAATTATTTCCCTTTCACAGGGCTCAAAGCTCAGCTCAGCTAGCAGTGTTTGTCTGATCATGAAAGAATAGATCTGGCCCTTAGGGGCTGGCAAACAGGGCAACTACCCTGAGCTCCAACGCCACAGGGGGTCCCAAATCATAACCTGCAGGTGGGCTTTGAGACTCTGTCTCCAGTTTCTGCCCTGGTCCTCTGAAGTCTAACACTAGCCCTGATAATGTATAAAAGAAACAAAGAATCTGTGGATAAAAACTTTAGCAGCAGAATCACTAACGTCAACATTTTTTTTTTTTAGCTAATTTGAGTTTATGTTGTTAAAACCTTCACTCAAAGTGCCAGTGTATAGTGGAAAGAATAGGTTCTCACCAACTTTGAAATGTCAAATGCAAACTGATTAAATATGTATGGCAGTTATATTGTTAGATCGGCTCAGGCTTCAGCCAGCAATTGTTAAACAAAGACTTTTGCTTCTCTGCCTGGAAAGCATTAGATACATTATTTTATATGAAATAATCTGTATTGAGGAGCCTCAGATCCAGGCTTGGAGCCATGTGCCTCACATTATTCCCTGCTATGCGCCTTTCACTCTTCATGCCTTATGGGCATTCTCTAAAGAACGCTGAAGCATCTGCTTGATTACAGCTAATATATATACAAAACGAACACCAAAAATTACTATTTTCAGTATAACAATTGAATTTTGTAGTCTCTGCCCATTAACTCATTGCATGAGTCGTATTTACTGGAATGCACACTTTCTGGCATGTGAGTTACATATAGTGGAATGCATGCTTTCACCAGTGCATGAGCTATACGGTAGAATGCATGCTTTGAATGCTTTCTCCAGTGCATGACTTGTATATATTGGAATGCCTGTGAAACTCCCCCCTCTCAGATTGTTGGAGATTGTTAATTGTAGTGTTCTGTAATGTGAAGTGACAGGAAGGAAGAATGCTTTCAGAGCCTGATAGTATTGTAATAGGCATCATGTTATGGAATTCACAGCAAGGTGAACAGTGATTATGTATGATCAGACCCTTCTGTGAATCCTGTTAACGTACAATTCAAAACTGTCTGGTTAGGGAGTTCTATAAGGCAGGGTGCAAACACCCTGGCCACATCAAAAACATAAGCAACAAAATAATCCTAATGCTTGGAACTTGGATTAAAGTATGTTAGTGCGGGATTTGTTTAGAAAATATTTGTAAATATGCAAGTATGTTGAAGCTTCAGATTAAAATCAATAAGCTCTGGGGTTTCAGACAGAATCTGTATTTGTAAGCTATAATTATTTTTCTTTTTTAACATGGAACTGATCTGAAGCCATTGATAAAATTGGGCGTCTGAAAGCAAAAATTCTGCTTTCATATCTGAGAAGATTTCCATGTCTGACTATTAATATGAATCATATCTTTTAGGGCCCATATTCCTATACGCTGCCATTGAGACCACGAAACTTGCTTATTATCAATTTTAAAATTGGGATTATTCCATATGGGGACAGATGATGTATCATACCAAGGAGTACCCATAGATTTATCCAAGGATACCATTAATTTGTAAGTGGTGTTGCTGATCGGATTGGAGACAACGTTCTTGGGAAGACGCATGCCGATTAAGTAGGAATGCACTAGCGGGTCAATACTGGCTTGTTCAAGAGTTAACCATCTGGGCGGAGAAGTAACATTCAAAGGAGTGATCCAATCCATGCCCTGACGCACAATGAAAGTTTTGCGATATAATAGGAGATCAGGAAATTTTACTCCACCTTGCTTTTCAGGAAGCTTAAGCTTACTTAGGGAGATTCTGGGCATTTTAAGATTCCATAAAAAATTTGTGAGCGTCTTTTCCAGTCGCCTATAAAAGGAGCAAGGGAAGAGAAGAGGGATCATGCTCATAGTATATGTGATTTTAGGGACTATCATCATTTTGATAGAATCTAGCCTTCCCCACCAAGTGAGATTTAATGGGGACCAAACCGCTAACGAGGACTCAACCTGCTCAAATACTTTGTCAGAGTTAACTTTAATAGTGGTGACAAGGTCTCTATCAAAAAAGACACCATGATATTTAATAGAAGAAGATATCCATTTAAAGGGTAGCTCTGGAATGGTAAAAGGAGTACAAACGTCGTTTAAAGGCATCAATTTTGTTTTATCCGAATTTACTTTATATCCTGAAATTTTTGAGAATCTAGAGATTAGGTTAAAGAGGGCTTTCAGAGATGATTGAGGGTTGGTGAGATATAACATGATATCATCCGCATAGGCTGAGAGTTTGAATTTACCCAGAGTGATACCAGCAATATCTGCTGATTTTCGAATTGCCACTAGGAGAGGTTCAAGAGCCATGTTGAATAGCAAGGGGGAGATGGGACAGCCTTGTCTGGTGCCTCTGTGCAGAACGAATGAATTAGAGGTTTCTTCATTGGTTACTATATGAGCCGAAGGTTGGGAGTATAGCAGCTGCAGCATACGAATAAAAGGTTCAGGGAAACCAAACTGTTCAAGAACAATAAACAAGTAAGATACAAGTGGTAGCCATTTTTCCCTATACAAAGCAAGACGAGAACATTTCTTTGCGAGGTGAATTTCGTATTTATAAATTTGCAACAATAAGTTCCACCATTTTCGCATTGGAAGTCCTTATCTCCAGGGCCGGTCTTAGGGCAAGGCGACTGCATAGGGCCTCGCACTCAAGGGGGCCCTGCGTGGCGCGCCTCCACCCCCCCTGACCGCCCGAGTTCCAGTCCCCTTCCCTCTGAATTTTAAAAGTTAACTCGTCAGGTTACAGACAGTGGCAGGAGTGAAAAGTGTGCGAGTTGCTCGGCGCTTCAGGAGCCTTCCTTTCCCTCTCTCAGCTCTGGTACTGCCCTCGGGTACCAGAGCTGAGAGAGGGAAAGGAAGGCTCCTGAAGCACTGAGCAGCTCGCACGCTTTTCACTCCTGCCGCTGCCTGTAACCCGACGAGGTAACTTTTAAAATTCAGAGGGAGGGGGAGGGAGGCCTCGAAACGAGGGAGGCCTCGGAAGATGGGGAGCTTTGGAGCTGGGAGGGGGGCCTTGGAGCTGGCAGGGAGGCCTTGGAGTTGGCAGGGAGGCCTTGGAGCTGGCAGGAGGGAGTGAGGCCGGCCTTGGAGCTGGCAGGGAGGCTGGCCTTGGAGCTGGCAGGGAGGGAGGCCTTGGAGCTGGCAGGGAGGGAGGGAGGACTTGGAGCAGGGAAGGAGGGGGGACTTGGAGCTGGGAAGAAGGGAGGAGCCCTGGAACTCGGAGGGGGCTGGGCCCTGGAGCTGGGAGGGGGGCCCTGGAGCTCGGAGGGGATGGCCAGCCCTGGAGCTAGGGTGGGGGTGGAGCTAGGGTGGGGGAGGAGCTGGGGTGGGGCCCCATCAAATTGGTCTGCACAGGGCCCTGCACTTGCTAAGACCGGCCCACCTTATCTCAAGCCACCAACCAGGAATGGTGGAACTTATTGTTGCAAATTTATAAATACGAAATTTACCTCGCAAAGAAATCTTTTCGTTTTGCTTTGTATATCGGAAAAATGGCTACCACTTCTTTATTGTTCTTGAACAGTTTGGTTTCCCTGAACCTTTTATTCTTATGTTGCAGCTGCTATACTCCCAACCTTCGGCTTATGTAGGCTCCATGCTCTGATTTGTATCCTCCAGCCCCCCCTTTTTTTCTCTCTCCTTCCTCTCTCTTTTCTTTCCTTAATTTAATCTTAATATAGGATTTATTTGCTGCTTCTTGAATGTGAGCTCCGGTATTGCCATATATTGTAGAGTGTTGCGAGCTCTTGTTTATCTCTGTATTGAAATACAATAAAAGAAATTAAACTAAAAACATAGGGCTACATGTTAGAAATAAGGCATCTAGAAATCAGGCACACA